>NC_051213.1:40656432-40967265 GCF_015220715.1 Pygocentrus nattereri | reverse complement strand
ATCACTTATTGGGAGAATTAACACTGTAAAAATGAATGTTATGCCTAAGTTTCTTTCTTTGTTTTAAACTATTCCGCTACTTCTCCCTAAATTTTTTTTAAAACTATGGATCAGCTCATCATTTCCTTTACATGGGATGGAAAGATTCCCAGAGTAAGGAAATCTTTGTTGCAGAGATTTAAATTTGATGGGGGGCTCGCCCTTCCTAATTTTTTTATTCTATTACTGGGCTGCCCATATTCAAAAAGCCTCGTGTTGGCTTCATTCCCCATATTTGCTGTGGGTTAAAATAGAAATTCACTCCCTTTCTTCATCCTCAGTATCTGCACTTCTAGCTTCCTCCTTACCTCTCAGGCTTACAGATTTTACCACCAACCCCACAGTCCTCTCTACCCTTCAGATTTGGATTCAATTTAGGTGTCACTTTAAACTTATGTCACCTTCATCATCTTTGCCTATATTGGATAACTACTTATTCCCACCCACCCTGAACGACACTGCTTTTATTACCTGGCACAGCAGTGGTATTAAATCCCTTCACAATCTTTATAAAGATGGAATTTTTTGTAGCTTTGCTCAGGTATCAACTGAATTCAACCTGCCCCCTTTCCACTTGTTTAGATACTTGCAAATTAGACACTGTGTCTCTTCTCTTTTTTTGGATTACATCCACCTACCTGTTGGGATATCCCTTGGATGACTTTCTGTCTCTAGATCCCTTTCAAAAATTTTGTATATCCAACATCTATTCGAAGCTTATTCATGTGGACCCATGTTCCATGAATAAAATGAAAAGATCTTGGGAATACGAGCTGGGCATTGCCCTAACAGACCAATGGTGGGATAAGGCTATCGTCAAGGTGCAGGTAAGTGTACCTTGTGCAAGATTACATTGATTAAATTTAAAGTAGTTCACCGACCTAAATCTCAGCTATCTAAATTTTATCCGAACACCACCGATGACCAATGTGATAAATGTCATACCTCACCATGTAATCTAAGCCATATGTATTTTTTCTGTCCCGCTTTACGCAAGTTTTGGCTTGCTTACTTTAAAACTATGTCAAAAGTTCTAGGCGTGGACATCGAAATAAATGAACTGTTCTTTAGCAATATTTGGCTTTTCTACAGATTTAGGGAGTGGAAGGGTGCGTGGGAGGGGGGGAAGAGAAAAAGGGAAAAAGGGGGGTAGAGGTAGGAAAAAGGAACATATTATAATCCAAATTGGTCCTTTTATTCATTCATTTGTGTTTTTTTTCTATCTTTTTTCTCTTCTATCATATTTGTGACCAAACACCAGCTACTGTCTAGGCCTTTTTTTCCTTCACTGGATTTTTCCTGTTTCTTGTTCGATTTTTTCCTGATGTCTTGACAAATTCCCTCAATAAATAAAAAAAAATAAATTAGTAATAACTCTAGACTTCCAAGGGTTAACAAAGACACACTCAATGGCAGTGAGTATTGCGCTGTTTGCATGGGATTGTGGTGTAAGGGGTTGAAATTACCATGTCCGTTGGCGATGACTCGGCTTGAGGCTTTGCTCTTGCGTGGACTGGCCTGACAGGAAGTGGAGGCACTGCAGGCTGCCGGCTCCTTTTGCTCTTCGTCTTCGTCTTCTTCTTCCTCTTCTGCGTCTTCATCATCCTGAGCACTGCCGAAGTACTTCATGTTGCTGGGCAACGCAGCAGAACCTGAGGGATGGAGAGAGGAAGGTCAATATAAGTAGAACCAGACAGAGCTGAGGTGAGCAAAGGTGATATTAGCCCTTATTAGTATATAAATCATAACCGCTTGCATCAGGGTTCAACCCTTTAAAATCCCGGGCTTATTACATCCTAAGGCTTATTATTCAGTACCTATAGGGACTTCAGTGCAAACTGGCTGATCTACTCTTAGGTTGTAGAAGTCTGAAATAAAACTCTGGGTCCTGGCCATTTGAGAGATTTAAGGTACAGAGTGGCCAAAAACCTTTAAAATGTTAACCTCACCACAAATATAACCAATCAACAATGACATGTTTAACGTTTGAAGTTTGCTTCTTCAGTTTTGCTTTTCAAAATGCATTTTTTCCCCATTCACTTTTCAAAAAGAAGGCCTCCTCACCTTCATAGTTAGCTAGATGCTGTTGCAGAAAAGGGAAATTTCATCACTTTTTTTGCATTAATACATGTTGCAATGCTTCACCCTTGAGAAACCTAAGAGTCAGAATTGTTCACAGTGGTCATGATAGGAACTAGACAACTGTCCAACTGTCAAAATCTGATGTCAAAATCTGAATTATATAGTTGTAATTCATATATATTTCATCATCATCATCATCATCATCATCATCATTGTTGCACTGCTAGTCCAGATAGGGTCGTGGTAGCAGTTGGGAGAGCAGAGAATCCCAGATGACCCTGTCCCCCGCAACTTCCTCCAGCTCCTTCATTTCGCTGCTTGTATTCGCGATATCTCATTATTTCAGTCATTACCCACAGCTCATGACCATAGGTGAGGGTTAGGATGTAGATCGACTGGTAAACAGAGAGCTTCGCCTTTTGGCTCAACTCCCTCTTCACTACTACAGTCTACATTACTGCTGCCACCTGTCCCAGCCTGCGGACGATCTCACGATCCCTCTTCCCGTCACTCATAAACAGGACCCCAAGATACTTAAACTCTTCCACCTGGGGCAGGTCCTTTCCCCTTACCTGGAGTGGGCATGCCATCCTTTTCCAGGCCAAGACCATGGACTTCCATGTGATTCCGCCAAAAGAACAACATCATTTGCAAATAGCAGAGAGGCCACCCTCTGACCTCCACACATAATGCCCTCCTGACGCTGGCTACGCCCTGACACTCTGTCCATGAATATCACAAACAAGAGTGTAGACAGGGCACAACCCTGGCGGAGTCCAACGCTTAATGCCGAGTATATGGACACAGCTCTCACTCCGGGAGTACAGAGATTGGATGGCCCGGAGTAGTAGCCCCGGCACCCCATACTCCTGGAGGACCTCCCACAAGATATCTCGAGGAACGTGGTCATAAGCCTTCTCCAAGTCCACAAAACACATGTAGACCGGGTTGGCAAACTCCCATGCCCCCTCAACAATCTGTGAGAGGGTGAAAAGATGGTCCATTATTCCACGGCCGGGACGGAATCCACATTGTTCCTCCTCAATCTGAGGTTCATCTATCGGTCGGAGTCTTCTTTCCAGCACCTTTGCAGAGACTTTCCCAGGGAGGCTGAGCGGTGTAATACCCCGATAGTTGGCACACTCCCTCCGGTCCCCCTTTTTAAAAATAGGGACCACCACCCCAGTATGACAGTCCAAGGGTACTGTTCCCAAGGTCCATGCAATATTGCAGAGGCGTGTTAGCCACGTCAGCCCCACAACATCCAGAGCCTTAAGCATCTCTGGACTAATCTCATCCACCCCCGGAGCCTTGCCACCAAGGAGCTTACCAACTACCTCAGTGAACTCCATCAGGGAAATGGAACTTGGCACCCCAGGAGCCTCTGGCCCTGACTTCCGTAAGGGAGGCACATCTCCCGGATTAAGAAGTTCCTCAAAGTGCTCCTTCCACTGAGCGACAATATCCTCATTTGAAGTCAGAGTTTCTCCACCCTTGCAAAAATACAGCTTGGGCGCAGCCACCCCGACCACTCCTGAGTTGCCAGAGGAGTTGTCCAGAACCTCTTTGAGGCCAAATGAAATTCTTTTTCCATGGCCTCACCAAACTCCGCCCATGCCCTGGATTTTGCTTCTGCCACCGTTACAGCTGCCACCTTTTTAGCCTGTCGGTACCTATCTGCTGAATTGGGAGTCCTTCGGGCCAACCAGTCCCTAAAGTCCCTAACCAGTCTCTTTCTTCAGCTTGATGGCCTGCCTCCGGTGTCCACCAGGAGGTTCTTGGGTTACCACCCTGACAGGCACCCACAAGCTTTTGGCCACAGCTAAGCCTGGCAGCTTCCACAATGGAGGTTTTGAACAGGATCCATTCAGACTCCATGTCCCCTACCTCCTCTGGGACATGAGAAAAGCTCTCCCGGAGGTGGGAGTTGAAATCATTCCGAACAGGGGCCTCTGACATTCGTTCCCAGCACACCTTCACTATTCGCTTGGGCCTACCGGATCTGACCATTAGTCTTACCTGCCATCTGATCCAACTCACCACCAGATGGTGATCAGTTGACAGCTCAGCACCTCTCTTCAACCTAGTGTCCAGAACATATGGTCCCAAGTCAGATGAAACGACAACAAAGTCGATCATTGACCTTTGATCCAAGAAGCTCTGGTACCATGTACACTTATGAACATCCTTGCGTTCGAACTTGGTGTTCATTATGGACAATCCATGCCTAGTCCAATAACAATTCACCATTTGGGTTTAGATCAGGCAGGCCATTCTTCCCAATCACGCCTCACCAGGTCTCCCAGTCATTGCCAATGTGAGCATTGAAGTCTCCCAGTAAGACTATGGAGTCTGTAGGCAGGACCATTTCCAGAACCCCGCCCACTCGCTCCAAGAAGGCCGAATACTCTGACCTGTTGTTTGGTGCATGAGCACAGACAACAGTCAAAGTTTTCCTCTCTGCGATTTTAATTCACATTGAGGCGACCCTCTCATCCACCGGAACAAACTCCAACTGTATGGTCACCAGCCGGGGACTCGTGAGTATATTTTATATTTTTACATTTTTATGCAAACATTAATGCTTGGTTAATTTAAATTTAATACTTCAAAATAATAACTGTGGCATGTACATCATGCCAATCTTCGGACGTCCTACTGAGTGTGTACTTGGTAACAAGTTATGTTAACTTCACTTTAAAACTCAACGAAGTATGTGATTTGGCCAGGGGTGTCAAACTTTAGCATACAACTGCAGAATTATATGCTGCAAATGGAGAGCGCTGTCTAACACATCCAAGATCTCCCATAGATCTGGTGGCTGTGAAGGCCATAGCATATAATTTACATAATTTTCATTCTCATGAGACTATTTAGTCACCTGTCAATGGGGACACTTTCAACTTGGAAGAGACCCTCCCATTAGAATACAGATGTGTAATTATAGGAAAAAGGGGATCAGAAAGAATAACTTTCTATTGATTTGCAGTGACCCTTCGCTCTCAGAGGTGACAAGTGGGCTCAAACCATGCCAGCAAAAATTATTCCCCATAAACATAACCCACTGACTGTAGCGATCAGACATTCAGGCCTGAGCTATTTTCATGGTTTGCACCACACATGCACTCATCCGCTTGTCGAGATGGTGAAGGATGACTCATCTGACCTATTTCACATTTCTCCACATCTCTGTAGGTCAGTTTTACACCACTGAACATTCAAATGTGCATTCATCTTCATACTTATGGGTTTAAACACTTGAGCCCTGCTATACTATCCCTCTCTATGTAGTTGTGGATAGACAGGTCCTGGTCTGCATTGACAGTCTCAGTCACCTGATGAACAGCTGCTCTTCTGTTTTTCTTTGCAAATCAAGCAAATTATCAAAAATCACAGGTACTGAATGTACGCTTTATGGTTGTTTTTCTCTGAGATCTAAATGGAGATGTTTCTTTAGTCACTGTTCTTATTTGAAACACTTGCCAATAGTGCAGTCTTTATGCCTGAAGCTCCTGCCGCAACAATGAACCCACATTCAAAGTCACTTAGATCTTTTCCTCTTGCCATCTCAATCCAAAATTGAGGTGAACTGAACCTGCTGAACATTTTTATACATGTCACAGAGTATGGTAGGATGTTAATTGCATCACTTTATAATGTAGTACATCCGTCTGAAAGCATCTGCACTCATGTTTCTCCACTCATTAGAGGTAAAACTATGCAACTGATATATGGATCAGTAGATTATATCCATTTCAATGGTTAAGCTAACATTAAGACATTTGAGGAAACATTTCTGGTCCCAATGAAATTTGTCAGAAATATTCAGAACTATCAAGAGACACAAGAAGAAAGGAGATCTGATGAGTTTCCGCCATCACCGACTTCAATAACGTTGCGGTTTTATAGCTATACATTACCAGATAAGTAGTGAAACAGAGGTAGCTTTCGGCAGTGTTAAAGTAACAGTAACTGTTGATGTTAACAATAACGTGAGACTAAAATAAGCCCTGCACAGTATCCAATACCCTCACCTCTGTAATCAAAACAACACCCTTAAACAGGAGTAGTATGGAACTTGCAGGGCCTAGTAATTTCTGGGATCTAAATAATTGCGCCTATACTCTGCAGGTACTACAGTACTACTCTTTTCATTGTTAAGTTTTAACCTCTTATTCTTCAGGGTATATTTTGTTTTTTTCCATCTGAATTTACATAACCAAATCATAAGACAAATTATTCAGTAACTGCATGAAATGAATTAAAATTTTAATTTAATCTTTTTAAAGCTCCCCTCAAATTGACAGAAGTGTGTTTGATGATCTACTCATACTGCTATATGCTATCTACTGCTTAAAGCCAAAAATCTTAGACGCTCTTTGTATTATGTTATAAAAATAATTTTTACAGAGTATATCACTGAAAAGACACCATCTGTTTATAGTTTATAGCCCAGATTTGTGGAAAAATGGGTCCACTTTCAGTAGAAAAAAAAATCATTCTTCTATTATAAGGGTTTTAAATTACATCACCCATCTATTTGACCAGGAAGAAGACAGTTACAGCTTCACACCACACCCACCTTTTGAATGCAGCTTATGAAATATGAGAGTTATTCAGAACATGATGAAGCGTGCTTTGGAACCACCAGTGGCCTCAAGGAGTTGAAGAGGCTAAAATCAAAAGAGTTAAATTATTGAGCCACCCAGCAGAAAACTGGCCAATCATGGTAGCTAGCCAGATATAGCTAAGCACCTCTTCTACTGGTTAGGCATTCAAGAGCAGATGAGAAGGCCACAAAACATTAAACTAACCACTAGCACAATTACAAAGTGATAGAAGAATTGATTTCCAATAGGTGGGACCATTTTCATGAGAAAAACCATCATTCTAAGCCTTCTGGAAGTCCTAGATACATCACTGACTGAATACAAGTTTCCATTTGGGTTGTTAGAAACACAAGATTTAACATGGAATGTCATCATACGCTTCTTCAGAAGCTTCAAAAGTCCACTTAATCTGCCAAAATGTTCATGTGAATCAGCACTAAGATACATCTACAGGGAGATTCACTGGTAAGAGCCCTGAATGTTCTGAAATAACTCTCTCTAGGATGAAGCAATCTGAATCAAACAATGTGCAATGTGCTCCTCAGTATATAGTGCTCTGAACAAGCCAGGATGCCTGAGAATGTCAGAGAGATGAGGTAGGTGCTGGATAGCCATTGCGACGTTTAACCTCTGTTTTCAACTTCTGGATGAACACCCCTGTACCCCCTCATGTGTCTTGCAGAAAACGGAGATGACTTCTAGCATCGCATGTAATGCAATCAAATGACATCCTAAAATTCCCAGGAAAATAACTACTAAGAGCAAGTGCTCCGTTTAATGTCAACAGATCATGCACTCCAGTTCCTATGTAAGATTCTGCAGCTTCATCTTTGACTTTCACTGTCCTTTCCATGGCTCTGTGCTGCTAGCCTGAGGCTCAGAGACAGCAGAGAGAGGTTAATGGCTGAGATGGCAGTGTGGCCCCAATCCCCCTTCATCCAACCTGTTTCTAATCCTTGCTGAAGGCTCCACAGCTCATAATGGAGGGGCTGTTCAGAAGCTTTGCGAATGTCCTCAATAGCCATTTATCTGCAGCAGGGTCACTGAGTGCATGCGACCAGTTTTGGCTATAGCATGTGATTGTGCATGCGACCAGTTCGTGCAGTGTGCGGAAAGAAAGCTGTTCTGATAAATGTGGGAACGGAAGAGCATGTGAGATAAACCAGATCCAGGACCAAGAACTAAAGCTTCCCCTTGGTCCATCTTGCAAACTTAAGAGTAACAGGACAATGTGGAAATATATCAAAGAAATACTCTAGAGTTTTCTCACCAAATCTCTACTTGTCGCATTTGTAGTGTTTGACTGATTGCCACAGATGAAAATTTTAATGCTTTTCTATGTACACCATCAGAAAAAAGGTTCTGTGCAGGTACGTTTTTTCATCAAGGTACAATGTAAATATGCCATCAAAGGTACAACAGTGGCTTTAATGTCCGATTGTGCATCTTAAATAAGGTTTTTACCAGGGGAATGGTACATATTTGTACCGTTTCATAACCTGATGTTTTAAAACAGAACGCTAAAATAAAAATACCCCTTGAGGGTACCACCCCAGAGATGCTTTAATAGCTTTTTTCTGAGTGTGTATTTGTTAAAAGAGCAAAAAACATGTTGACTCGAAACCTGAGATATCGACTGGTCACATCTTTAATCTTGGAGCTGTGAGATCAAAGAAGTTTGCAAGTCTCAGTGTTGAGTCAGAGTCTTTGAGACCAGTCCATTTCAAGCCTCTGACGTGCAAGACTGAGTCAAGCCTTGAGTCTCTAAAATGTGGGTCCAGGTGAAGTCTCTGAGGTGCGTGTCTGAGTCAAGTCTCAAGTCTCTGAGGTGCCAGTGAAGTCCTGAGTCTCAGAAATGCCAGTCTGAGTAGAGTCTCTTAGGTGCAATCTGAGTCAAGCCTTGAATTTCTAAGGTGCGAGTCTGAGTCAAGCCTCAAGTCTCTAAGGTGTGGGTCTAAGCGAAGTCTCTGAGGTGCGTATCTGAGTCAATCTCAAGCCTCTGACATGCAAGTCTGAGTCAGATCTTGAATCTAAAAATCGCAGTCTGCATACAGTCTTTGCAGTGTGAAGTGCTCTATGTTGGAGGCCTCAGGATACTGAGATGGTTCCATCTTCAAGGCTTTTAGGCATGGGCTAATGAGACCTCTGAGCTGAAGACTATTGTCACTAGTAAGTAAAACAGATCCTTTGCTGTTAAATTTAATGATGGCGATCCATTAGAAGGATGTAATGCTGAGCACTGTGACAAGTGAATTGTAACTCTTGCTCTGATTAAAGCTATGCAATTTCTGTCTAGATTAGACTGCTCACTGGTACATGAGGCAACTGATATGTAATGGAACTTGTATACATAAAATCTGTTAGATAGACTAGAACTTTCAATATTGGTTACACTGTGTTATTTAGGTTTTAGCTACAATTATTACGATATCCTAAAGCAAAGGGAAATCAAAAATCTACCCATTTAAATTATTCCCAAATGGAGCTAATTATTAGGAGTGCTAATGGTGACAGGCCTCATAGTGCAATGCTATCAAAATATTTCAGATACAATATGATTCTTTTACAATATTTAAACATTTGTAATATGCTTAGTATTGGCTTAATGAGCTTAGTCACTAGACATTATCATTAGCTAACAGAACTGTTTTTCTCATGCAAGAGGTCATTATTATTTGTATCACATGAAATGTGTTTTTAATCTTTGTAGGAGTTATTTGAGTGAAGTTTAGCCATGGTAACTTATGTTACATCCATGCGATAATGACAGGAACGGTTGTCTCCTACTTTTACACTCTAATAAGTCTGTTTTCCCACTAATATTTTGCCTGACCCCAGATCCCAGATGCCCTTGTTAGGAGATCACATCTGGTCCCATGAGACTACTCCACTGATAAAAACCTTGGTCACTGATAAAAACCTTGGTCACATTAGTGCCGTCTTGCGAATATTTTACTAATTTACTAGTCTAACGATGGGCTTAATACACATTAAAATGTTAATAATTAAATAATAAAACATTGGTCCTGCATATTTATCGTGCAAACAACTAAACAAGGGCATTTCAAATGAGAACTACAACAGTAGTTCAATGTTCTGGATATTTAATTTTATATTACTATATAAAATATCACTACATGTTGCAATGACAATGAACAAATAATACACTCATCGTCAAAAAAAAAACAGTTGCACCCAGTAGGAAGTGTCGAATTGCAATGTTATTCGGAGGGAAGATAAAGGATATCAGGAAAAATAAATGATAAAAAATTTAGACTGATACAGGCAATATTTATTAAGCTACACATACAGAAGTAGTGTCTCTCTGTGTGGCGTCCAGCTGACCAGTTTTCTAACGCAACACGCCAGACTTCTCGGCATAGTGTTGCAGAGGTTCCTAATGGTGTCCTGCAATCATCCACCCCATGCAGCTTGAATATTCTCACGCATTTCTCCCACACAGTTTAACAACGAATCCAATATCATCCCACATATTTTCAATCGGTGATAGTTCTGGCCATGGCATAGTATCTGTGTCTTCAAGCCAAGCTCTTGAGATGGCAGCAGTATGCAAACGAGCGTTGTTCTGGCGGAAAAGCGCACCTGAGTGTGCATTCAGAAAAGCTTGGGCCACTGGTTGCAGGACCTCATTAACGTAACGTTGGGCTGTAAAAGTGCCTGTAATAAATTCAAAGGTAGGGCTGGGCGATATAACGATAACGATAATTATCACAATATAACGTTACTCAATATAACTATAAGTAGCATTCGATATATTTTCAATATAATAGAGCATTCTTACACTTCCACATTCTACCAACAGCCCTGGGGCGTTTTCTATTGCAAGGAAAGCGAAACTACTCTCCTATGACCACAAGAGTGCGCATTTCAAAGTTGTTTTGATGTGATTTGACGAGTCTGGGGGGGTCAAAGAGTGAAATGAGTCACCAAATATACTTTAGCAACGCCTGAAACGTGAAGTATGAATGGAGCGACCGGCATCCTGTTCTTCTGTGACCAAGTACGAGTGACGAGATAAGTGCCGTAACTGTACTTTCCTACAGTGAACTCACCTCTTTCTGTACATCATAACAAGTGTTAGCAACATTAAATCACGTCTGCTCCTCATAACTACAGCTCAGTTACAGCTTTCAGTCATATTTTAGTATTAATGCATTCCCAAGCAACAAAAGTGAAAGACAGAAGTAGGTTAATGCAAGTTACAACCTTGATTTAAACGAAAGTAAACTTGCCCTATGTGTGCAATTGGACAGTGGAACAACGCTAGCTTCCCAGGCTAGCTGTTTTCAGCAGCTGGCTAACCTGAAGCAGCGCACTTTCACTCCCACAGCACAGTGAAGTGATGTTACTGTAGATCAAACAAGACAAAAAAGTTTTTGGTTCACCCCTCAAAGTACTACGACAGAATAGAGAAATGCAGATGTCTGCTAGCTGGTGTCTAAATACTGTGATATGCTCTCACATGGCTGTGGTAGGAGTGATGACAGTAAGGTAGTATGATCCATCATTGACGCACCGAACCGAATGTTTGCTGTTCATATTAAGCTGACGTTGTTGAAAAATGAAACAGTTTTGCCTGTGTAACGGAATAGCCTAGCACTCATCATCAGCTAAAAATAATCTTTCTAAAATTATGAATATTATAAAAACTCTGGCTGTGCTTTTCCATCTAGCAAAAACAGCTCACCAGAAACTTTCTCCAACAATCCTATGACAAATTTGTGAAATGGTCCACTGTTTACTGCAATTTCCCCCTGCGATCAATAAAGGAATATGAATCTGAATCTGTTTGGCAAGTGTTTGTCATGTTCTGACCATAAAGGATAGTTTAAAACAGCAACAAACCACTCTGGAGAAAAACCAGCCTTCAAACTTGAAAGAAAAAATGATTTGACATTTATCACAATATGTATCGATATTGATTGATTTTTATTGTTTTTTTTTAAGAGATAAAAGATAAAGACAAAGATAAAGATCTGCCTTTGTACAAAACCGCACCCCACATTATGACACCAGGCTTTCTTGACGCGTGATGCATGACAACAAACCATTCTGCTTTCTCTTGACCACAGTGCCTCCTCCGTGACCCGTACGCCGCGCAATACATTGATAAGACCATCCCACTTCCCAAAGGCCTACGATGCGACCCTTATTGAACTCTCCCAACTGGTGGAATTACTTTCGTACTCTTCTTCTAAGCTTACTTTGAGTCAAAATTGAAAGCACGTGCAACCTTATATAGTGAGTCAGGTACAGCGATAAGCCCCGTCCTTGCTTACGTCACGTGCTTGAATCACTCACATGTCTCATGATGTCAAACCTACCCACCAAGTTTCATTCCTGTTGGTTGTTTTCTTCTGGGTGCAACAATTTTTAATACAGTTAAATACAGGCCTTACTAGCTCCAGTAAATACAGCTTCCATTCCAAATTACAACCAGGAAAACATGGAACATTGAAATCAGTGTACTCCTTGAGTGGTATCAATTACCAATCATGACTTACACTAAACTGTAAGCTCCAATTACATTTCAACACACATATGGAAATGTGCTGCTCTCAGTACTCACCATGTAGTGGCTGGTTAGGAATGATGAGGATGAAGAATGGGACAGGGGGAGAGATTCTCTCATTTACATCTTTTATATCTGAAAATCCATTAACCCACTTTGCCGTCAGCCAATAATCCAAAGCAAATCTAATCAGTCTGCTCTCTGTCTTTACAGACCCCAGAGTATATATGTATGTGAGTGTGTGTGTATGTGTGTGTGTGTGTGTGTGTGTGTGTGTGTGTGTGTGTGTGTGTGTATGTGTGAAAAAGAGCGAAGGAGTAATTCAATTTGAGTCTGCCATGTTTGCTCTGGCTTGACGCTCCTGATGAAACGGCAGCTTGCATGGAGGATGACGGGGAAAGAAAAGATGAAGATGGCACATCATTACTGGCATATAAGCAGCCTTAGCAGTCTGGAGTTTTGTTCTACTATTTAAATGCAACTACATAATTAACTACATAAAAATTATATTTTAATATATTACACTTTTGAGTTTACACTGTTGGCTTACGTAGAAATCAAAAAATGTCAAAAAAGTGCTGAAAATAGAATGATCAGAACTGAAAACAACATTGTACATGCAGCATAAACTTTTCATCAAATTCAAATCATAATAAAATTCAATATAAGAGCAAAAGTATGTGCATGCCTTTCATTATTAAGTTGTTTCGGCCACACCCACGGCCAACAAGTGTATAAAATCAAGCACGTAGCTGTGAAATCTCTACAGACAAACACTGGCAGTTGAATGTGTTGTACTGAAGAGCGCAGTGACTTTGAACATGTTGCTGTCATAGGACACCACCTTTCCCACAAGTCAGTTCATTAAATTTCTACCCTGCTGTATCTGCCCAGATTAACTGTAAGTGCTACTATTGTGAAATGGACGCATCTAGAAGCAACATCAGCTAAGCCATGAATTGACAGAGAGTGCTGAAGCATGTAGAGCATAAAAATCACTTATCCTCTGCTGCATCAAGCAACATCAGCACAAGAACTGTGTGTTGGCAGTTGAATGAAATGGGCTTCCACGGCAGCAGCACACAAGACCACTCTGCACAATGCCAAGCGTTGGCTGGAGAGGTGTAAACCAGGCTTTTCAATCCACTGCTCCAAAATATGTTGTGGCACACACAGCAGATACCTGTGATTCCCATCAAGCACATTAAAAACAGTGCATTGAAGTGCACAAATGCACATATGGATAGCCAATCAGAATGCAACTGACAAAATCCCCAAAGCTGGGACCAAATTATTATAGGTTGCAAGTAACAACTATGTCTCAAGTCTTGGCACTGGAGTACTGAGGCAAGTCCCAAGTCAAGACAGATGAGTATTGATTCAAGTCCCAGGTACAGAGGAGTTTCAATTTAAGTCGCAGGTTCTAATTTTTGAGTCCTAAACAAGTCAGTCTGCATCCTTCTAATTCTAATTTAGGCCGTGTTAACACCAAAAATTATGGTAATAGTAATAGTGCCTTTTAATGTGTGTGGCTGTATTTTTTTTTCATCCATCCAAATAAAATACAATATCCATGGTACACAGACAACCATGACATACTGGTATACACCAAGTGAGGTGAAACTACACATAAAAAGGATTTTCAAAGTAACATTAAACTTAATAACAAAGGTATATTTGGAGATACTATGATTTTTACGAAACACTGGGTGCATAGGACTAAAATAAAAAACTAGCTGCTCTTTTTAATTGAATTTAGACTAGAAAAGAAAACAAACAACAAGATGAGCAAGGTTTACAGAACAGGCAGCAAAATGATGGTGAATATATGAAGCTGTTATCCATCAGCTTCTTATTCAATGCCCTTGTTATCCACCAGCTTCTTATTCAACACCAGAGTTCTCTTTGAAGCACGCTTGCAAACTACAGATTCATCCACTCATGAGGTTCAGAAGCACAACCCATGTTACAAAATGTTCTTCATGACTGATTTGAAAATATGTGTATGTTATCATGGTGCTTGTTTTTGAGTTAAAGCGGGTATGAGTCAGTACTGCAGAGATGGTACTGATCTCCTGCTGTCTGAACTGTGCTGAGCCACATCACAATGTCTCCTCTCCTGTTAATACACACTGTGCAATATATATAGTAACTGCTATTGTAATGACACTCTCACTATGCACTTTACACTGTAATAAAGCTGTACTCCTAGTTGCGTCTAGTCATTGTGCTTTTAGACTACTTCATACAATTATAATCTGTCAATGTCTTGAAAAAATAAGCTATTATTTTGATATAATCAAACTAAATCTTTGTCTTATAAGACAATCTTGTTTTATCTTACATCTTATAAGACAATTTCAACATAACCAAAATGACAAGAAAATAAGACAATATTTTCACAATCAGTGAAGTGAAAAATCAAATTACACAACTTTCCGCCTCTCCCAGATAGTCGTTTAAAGTCAAAATGTTGCTTCTTTAGTTTTAAGCTGAACCAGTGAAGCTAACAAAGCGAGCAAATGATTAATAAACTTCTAATTAAAAATATCAGCAAAGATCTCAACCCATTTCTTCAAAGATGTCAAATTGTGATGGATCTGAACCAGATTTCTCTGAACCAGGGGAGGCATTTGCTCTGTTGGGGTGAATAGTAGGTCATAAGGCCTAGAGTGGCTGGGAGCCCAAGAGGAAGGACATTCCAATGCATCCACCACTAGAATAATCAGATAAGCCACAAAAACAAACCACTAGCTCTCGGGGCCTGAGAGACAGAGAGGAGTGAGGTTAAACAGATTTAGATGTTGAGGCTCAGTGCTAATAACAATGCTGCCAGACAGGCAGTAGCAGCGCTGCACAGCTGGGACAGCAGCCAGCACATAGCACTGCAATCAACAGCACTGAATGAGTGGCAATCAAAGCTGTTCGCCACAGGCATAACTGTGCTTATGTGTGGAGGGGATTTTCGGAGTTGAATCCCACCTTCCTCCCCCAAAAAGTATTTCATGACAGTTCCAAGCGGTTATTTAAGGACGTAAACACAGAAATTGTCTCACCTATAATATGTCAAGTGATGTTGTTTTGCACAGGGCAAAACTGATGTCCATGAAAGGGCAGCGAAAGAATTGTTAACAAGTGCTGCATATTTAAACAACCCTTCCTCTGACACACACCAAATTAACCTGTCGTGTTCGTTAGCTTGTTTAATCACATTTTACTGGCTACCAGCTGCTGCAGTGAGACTCAGAAGTAACCAAACTGGACTACTCACCATTAACTGTATCAATGCTATGCAGGAAGGTGTTGTAAATCTGGAACGTATTTGTCTATTTATTTTTTAATTTATATCAAATGCACCATAATGAGGGCTGACAACTCACACGTGGTTGTATGCAAATGTCTGAACAACCCCAGTAAAATTTCACGTTTAGTTGATTTTCTTAGTGAAAATAAGTTAACATATCCTCTAAAACTAATCAATCTAAATATGGCATTTTTCTGCCAATTTTATATAGTTTTTTTTAACTTGTTAAGTTTAATATATTGGAAAAATAACATAACATAACATAACATAACATAGAAAACAAATTGTTTTAACTTTTCCACATTTTATTTTTTTTTCTCCCAGTTAAATTTAACAAATAATCAGTAATTGTGCACTAAAATGTGCAGACATTCCCTGTAAGGGACATTGACACATCAAACCACATTATAACAATCTTATCGGTTTAATCTGCATGCGTCTGGATTCTGCTGACTGGTTACACCACCGATTTCTCTCTTTTTGTCCCTGGACAGAGGTAGGGACGAGGGGTGCATGTCTAAATAATAACTTGCTCTCATCAGATTCAAACTTTTTAATGATTACTTGCTTGTGATTACTTTTGGTTGTTAAATTTGATCAAAACTATATAATTAAATCTGAAAAAAGGTAGGATAGTATATTAAATTTAAAACTGGAAACAGTGATTTGTCTTTATTTTACCTGTATTACATTGAATACAATGACAATCCAGTTTCCTTGAATCTTTTGATTTTGTTATGCACCGTAGAGGCTGAAATATCCAGGAACATTGTTTATAAACATTTCAATATGTTTCATATACATTTCTTGTTAAACTCGGGATCTTTGCTCCTAAAGGACTAGGCATTTCAAGGATGCTGCTTTTGATTTTACCAGATCATGATTACAGTCACCTGCTGGCATCACCTGTTTCAAATCATACAATTACTTCACTTTTTTTTACCTCATTACTGTCCCTAAATTGCCCAAACTTTTTTTCAACGGGTTGAAGGCGTGAATGGCAAGAATGGATGTATACTCACACAGTACAAAACATGACATATCTTGTGTTCATACTCTCTGCAATGAAATACAAGTTAAAGTCTTCTTCTTCTTTCGGCTGCTCCCTTTAGGGGTCGCCACAGCGGATCATCTGCCTCCATCTTGCCCTATCCATTGCCTCCTCTACTTTCACACCAACCATCTGCATGTCCACCTTCACTACATCCATAAACCTTCTCTGAGGTCTACCTCTTCTCCTTCTACCCGGCAGCTCCATCTCCAACATTCTTTGCCCAATATATCCACTATTCCTCCTCAACACATGTCCAAACCATCTCAACCTGGCCTCTCTGGCAACTGCTCCACCTTCACTGTCCCTCTGATCTGCTCATTTCTAATCTTTCTAATCAAGTCCAGCCTTGTCACTCCCAACGAAAATCTCAGCATCTTCATCTCCTGTCTTTTAGACAGAGCCACAGTCTCCAAACCATACATCATAGCAGGATGCACTACTGTCTTGTAAACCTTCCCTTTCATTCTTGCTGCTATCCTTCTGTCACACATCAGCCCTGGCATCCGTCTCCACCCACTCCATCCTGCCTGCACCCTCTTCTTCACCTCTTTTTTGCACTGTCCATTGCTCTGGATGGTTGACCCAAGATATTTGAAGTCATCCACCTTTACGACCTCTACTCCTTGCATCTTCACCTTTCCACCTGCCTCCCTCTCATTCACACACATGTATTCCATCTTGTGTCTACTGACCTTCATTCCTCTCCTCTCCAGTGCAAACCTCCACCTCTCCAGATTCTCTTCCACCTACTCTCTACTCTCACCACAAATTACAATGTCACCTGCAAACATCATGGTCCATGGAGCCTCCTGCCTGACCTCATCTGTCAACCTGTCCATCACCATTGCAAACAAGAAGGGGCTCAAAGCTGATCCCTGATGTAACCCTACCTTCACCTTGAAACCATAATGAAATACAAGTTTTTATTTGCATTTTTTCACTGTCCAAACTAGTGGCATTTTATTCATTTTACTGAATTTGTAAACCTTCATAAATAAATGTTACAATTCTCTTAATGCAAAACAGGGCGTATGCAGTCTCTGTTGCTACATTGTATAAAAGTTTATGTATCAGTATAGGCATCACCAGATTTGTACATGAAATCAATTCCTGGCTAAGGATGCACATTCTGACTAATTTTAATGCTCAAATCTCCATAAGATTTAACAGTTATTTGGCTAATGAGCTAAAACTGGAGCTAACTGGTACATGATTGACACTGATGGGGACTCATCTTCTACAAGTACACCTTGAGTTTGATTCAAAAATGTATAGGGGGGCTCACAATTGTAGCATAAAGAAATTTGTGAAAAGTACTCATCATAAGATTTAAGTTTAAGGTTAGATTAAGTAATTAAATACAGCACACTCTACAAATATTGATGCCCTGGTAAACATAAGCAAAATGGACTAAAAATAACTCTTTAGTGCTTAACATTTTATTCTGTCTTATAAAAAGTTAAGTCTAACCTTTATTTATAATGCAATCATTAAAAGAATAAACCTAAATCTTACCACGAAGTTTACATATTTTTTTTCAAATCTAAGTGTGCTACAAGTGTTGGCAAATTTAAGCATTTTCCTACACATATTTTATGTTATAAAGTCCACTTGAGCGATAAGGAACACTTAAATGGTCACAGCCAAGACCTCCAGTTTGGGGAATACATACCTGGCAACACACAGGCCAAATTCCCTAAATCATCACTTCACTATGAGAAAGACCAGATAATACACAACTGTTGAGCTGTACATATCTGGAAATGTCAGAAAGAAAATAGGTAAAGAGTTGAAAGTGCCCATTTCAACTTTCAGGGGCAATTAAGAGGTTTATAACAACTGGAGATGTTAATAATCTGCCAGGAAAAGGACATGTGTCCATACTGACCCCATGCACAGTGAGTAAGCTGGGGAGCTGGAGATATTAGGTCTTGGTGTCAGAACATCCCATAAACTACAATCAGATGCCACCTACATAACTACAGGTTGTTTGGGAACGTTACCTGAAGAAAGCAACTGCTGTCAAGGACCAACAAACCCAAGCAGTGGGACCACGTTTTATGTTGAGATGAGACCAAATAGAGCTTTTGGCAACAAATACCAGAGATGTGTTTGGCACAGACACAAACACAGCCATGCAGAACAGTACCTTATCCCCTCTGTGAAGTATGGTGGTGGAACTATGATTTTGTGGAGCTGTTTTTCTTCCAAAAGCCCTGAACAACTTGTCTGGATACATGATATCATGGACTCATGGATGTTATCATGGATGGAAGTTAAATCTAAACCCGACTGCCTCAGCCAAAAAACTCAAACTGGAGTGCAGATGGAGCTTCCAGCATGACAATGATCTAAAGCACATCTCAAAATCAACAAAAACATGGTTCACTGACAACAGAAACAAGGTTCTGTCGTGGCTATCCCAGTCCCCTGACCGAAACTCCCTAGAAAATCTGTGTGATGAACCAAAGAGGATGGTCCACAAGCGTGGACCTTAAGTCTAAAGGTTCTGAAGAAGCTCTGTGTGGAGGAATGGTCTCCGATCCTTTGCTTCATGCTCCCTAGTCTTGTTAAGCATCATGGAAGGCTTGATTTTTTTTAATATTCTGAATGAAAGATCAAAAGCAATAAAGCAGGTTTTTACTAGCCTGTTTTGCTCATGTTTACTAAGATCCAAATATCTGTGGAGGGCACTGTATTCAAATGTGTAATGCTGATTCTTTTTGTTACATTTTTTACAGTGTAGATGTGAGGCAGCGGAATAATAAATATTATTACCTATATAAATGTAATCTTTATGATTGTTTCATCAATTTGAATGAAACCACTCAGGTCATGGACGCCATGTTTTATGCAATCTAGGAACTGTATTAAAATGTGTAATGCTAATTCTTTTTGTTACATTTTTTACAGTGTAGATGTGAGGTAGCAGTTCTGATATCCATCTGTTCTGTCCGTACAGACTTACCTCTTAGACAGAGGAAGGTGAGGAAGTCCTCTGTTTTGGGTTTGCATTTGGTGAGATCACTGAAAGGAAGGCTAGGGCTAGGTGGCATGGCCTCCAGTAGCTTAACCGGAGTTGCATTGGGAGAGCTTGGCTGGGATTGGGCAAATTTCCTCTGTGCTTGCAGCCTTGGCCTACAGGAAGAATGAGAGAGAAGAGAAGCACATTATATATCCACACATCCTTACAGGGTTACAGTATTTCCACATTTTGTTAGCTTTTGTGAGTAATTCATGTATAATTACTGGAGATTAGGACCCAGTGAATAAAAAAAAAAATATCATTGATTATAACCATTTAAAGTAGCTGAAAGGTTGCTTATATGACTGGCAGTTATCAACTGTGAACTGTGACATTTCTTACATTCAAATGAGCAGTAGAAACTCACAAAGTCTTAATTAATATAGAAGTTATAGTGCAGGAGTACTCTAGCCTTCTTTTCCTTTGTTTGGTCTCTAATAATTAACTCCTGTACTGTTATTTTTTTAATCTATGCAATTGCTTGATATATTGGTCTATAAGATCTCAATATAAATTTCATTAAATAGAAACATAAGCAAAAATAAGGCATTTTTCCATAGAGCTGTACGATACAGCACAGTACAGTTACAAATCTGACCTCAGAACTACCCATATTAGTTGAGTACCTGTGTCTGCTACCCTTAGTCAATCTTCAGTCCTCGCAGGCCAAAAGACTGCAGATTTCAGCAGACTGTTTCATTAAACAAACTGATTCAGCTCATCAGCTAATTAGCAAGGCCTTCGTTGACTGAATTCAGACTTTGGCCTGGAAGGTCCCGAGGTTGACATGCCTGCCTTATCCTGTGTGGTCAATAGATTTGAACAGTATAATGGAATTAAAGTATACAGCATTATTTTAAAATAATGTTGGGCCAAATTCCTATTCCATATATCGAACAAATAAACACATTCCACCCATGTTTGTTTTAGAGCAGCTCGCTCACTAAGAGGTGGCACTGATAGAAAGAGGGCAAAAAAAAAAAACCTCAGCATGACAGCAGCTCAGCAATGGCCAAGAGCTACATAGAACACATTCAATTTCTGCTTTAACTCCAACAGCAGTCAGTTGACTTTGTGCTCTCAGACACCCTCTACACAGGTGTAATTTTGCCATCAGTTAGCTGGAACCACACCTGTACAATGTGATACATTCTGTCTGCTATCTTAGCTATCTTTAGCTTAGCCAAAACATTACAGTCCCAGACACCAGAGAACAAGCTCAAATGTGTCTTTCAGTCACTCCAACACCAGTGACTTGAATTTTGCTCTCTCAGACATTCGTTTTTAATATCTACATGTTTCAGTAGAGCGCTAGTTAATCAGAATCAAGCCGGATTGTAGTGTGGCAACACTGTTTGGGTCTGTAGCCTGCTCGCTAAGCTAATGATAAATTTGTCAGGTTGCAAAGAGGTTTCATTTGACTTTTCTGTTCCTTCAGCACCACCTGCTTGACTTCACTCACTCAGACTTGAAACATTATCAATTTAACTTGTGTCTTGTGTGTTTTAGGTAGTCAGAATCTAACTGTATTGGTCTATGGTGAGCAGAGCTATTTTCATGCTAGCTAAGCTAATGCTAACTAGTTTCTCTGTCCTAGTTAGATGCACAGTTTAACATTTAGTAACCATTAGACAGATCATTTAACATTTAATGAATGACAGCTTGAAAATGGTACACTGCATTTACCTATTTGTTGACTCCATGAGCAAAATTAACTTTTTGATTATTTTTGAAAGAAATGCTTTCATGCCACTTTTATGACTCTTGGTACTGATGACATGGATTTTTAACACCAATATATTATCAGTAAACAAATCAATCTGAACTTTGTGTTCACATTTGAAATCTGTGTTAAAAAATATTTCAGCAAATAATTCAAAATGTACACAGAGTGTACTTACATCTGGTCACCACTGTGCAAAGGTGGTGCTAATCCAGATAATTCTAGCTTCAATTTTTAAAAAATTATAAATGCTTATATACTGGCAGATATGTGCATTAAAACACTGGATATCAGCATCAGCCCACACTTCCCACATCTTTAGTAGAGCCTGGGCAACTACCAGTGAGCAAGTCAGCTAGAATTTTGAGCAACGCAGCAGAACCAGTAAATCAGAATGTTCTGCTTTTAACACAGATATTCAAACACACTGATTCTAAGCAACTTTATACACTGATGTGGAAGGGTGCATTTTTCAGAAAGGTGTACAACAGGGCCTTGAAGCAGTACTTAGTGGTCCTCAGTCCAATACTGAGGAATGGGCCAGCAGTCTATGGTAGGATGGTGAAGGCACTTTATCATAAAAATCAGTGAACAAAATAATTGACTTAACAAAAAAAAAAGATATATAAAAATGCAGGTTCATCAGTTTTTTTGCCTATTGCCTCTTCAACTTTCAGTTGTCCACTTGTGATAAGTTCCACAAAAGAAAAGTGTTGTGGAATATTCCACTTTTCACACCCAGTTAGTTTGTGTAAGTCTGCACCAAAGTTTGTTTTTTTGTGAGATTGTATCTTTGCCAATTTGTTCACTTGGTTTCACACTGGAATGACTAAAGTGCACCAAATTACACAAGCAAATTCATGTTTATTGGTCAACAATTTTGCAAGGATTCAAGGGCTCTGCTACTCTCACATTTGCCATAATTTAGCAAAAAGAGTCCTACTTTGCATGCAAATAGAGATGCTTAACGCAGTCAGAGCAATAATAATAAATATTATTACCTATATATCTATATATCTACATTTTTTATGATTGTTCTGTCAACTTGAACGTAACCAATCAGGTCATGGATGCCATGTGTTATGCAATCTATGTACCAAAATTAAAGACACTGCTTCACTTATTGTATTGCTCATCTGCTGTTATTAGCAGCAGCTTCTGTTATGAGAACATTATGAGAGCCTGTCAAGAGTTAGACATTAAAACAAAAATGCAAAAAAATGCAAAAGACAAAAATGCATTCCCACCAATGCGGATGCAAACTGAGATTTTTGCTGAACTTGTTGGTTCATTTATTTAGTGTGCACTCGAGCACAGAGTGTTCACACCTGTCAAAATGGACCCAACTGAAGAAGAAGTTTAATAGGTCCGCATGAAACAAAGCAGACATGAAAGTGGCCTTAATTTGCCAACTGATACCTGTAGCACTGGCAGGGTAGGTGCCCAAATGCAGTGTTGAACATTTCCCAAAAAATTATTTTTTAAGCAAAAATTCAGTGGTTTATCTGGGGGCTTTGCTTTCTAGTGATAAATAGGTGGGCCTTAAAAGTTTGAGAACCCTTTGCCTAGACAGTGACAGAAGAAATGCTCATATTCTGGATGCACTTGGGAGTGGGCAAACTTTTGAAATTGAGTCCAAAGCTTTGAAGTTTGCGGACTTTTGACCAAAATCCCTAAAAAAGAAGAAAGTCAACTCTTTTTGGATTCCTAGCCCCACCAGGAACAACTACTTGGCTCCCAGTCAAGGAAAATGCAGAGGTCTAAGTTGTTTCATACAAAATAAGAGCACAATTTCATGGCAGGGGTGAGAAGTAAGTGTCCCATGACATGGATTCTGTTATAACACACAAGACCACGATAAGCCTGAAAAAGTCAGATCACACATAATATAGCTAACACACTGTTTGTACATTTGGATTATTATGTTCTAAAACACATTTAAAAGTCACCGCTGCCAAAAGACCTGATGACCACAGAACTTAATTTAACCCATCTGACCCAACCTCTGCAATAACCACTGTGCATAACTAGCTTCACATAGTTAATGTTTATGATAAGGCCACCATTTAGACACCATTAAAACAAAAGTTAAAGTTTTAAAAAGGGTATAATTAACACAAAACATGCAGCATATGTTGTCTGTAACATCTGGATAAGTTTACTTTAGAGGACGCTGAAGGAAACCTTCAACTGCCCAGCCTGTTCTTATACATTCAACATGATGATGTGTCTGCATTTCTTCAAGAATTAGCCCATTAACCCACTATAAACTGTTCAAAATGTGCACAACAGCAGATCAAGAACAACTGAAGCTGCTCAGCAGAGAAAAAGCAGTCCCTTGTTGTAAATGATATGTTCATATTTTCTATTGTTTCCATTATGTCATGTAAGTCCTGCATTTTCCATGCAATCAAATCATTTCTCAATGCTTTCTGAATCTCACTTCAACTAACAGAAATTGAAACCATGACTTGCCTTCACAACCGCACACAGCACATGTTGCCCATATCAGTGTCTTATTATTAGCAATTTCTCTATCCTTTACTTGCCATGATCAGCTGCCTGACGATACTGTGTATTATAAATTCTTCCACTGGTCTCTCTTAGAGCCCTGATATGTGCTCTAGAGATAGGTATTCTGGCTAATTTTGATATAAGAGTTGATGAATGGATGTTTGAATAGCCACAGGGAAGGGAAAAATAAAACACAAACAAAAAAAAGGAAAAAAGAAAGAAAGAAAAAAAAAAATCAGGATGCCCCTTCAAATCAGCCAATAAGCTAACACTGCAGCTAACCCGTCTAACAGTCGATATATTTTCCATCTTCCTGTAATGAAGCATACCAAATACTTGAACAGTGATTTCAGTGTTTAAATACTAGCACTTTGAATGGTTAACCAAGGCCCAATCCCATTTCACCCCTAACCCTAGACGTGAACACATGAAACAGAGGGCTGAGGGCTAAGTGTTAGGTGAAAGGGGTGAAATGGGATTGGGCCTTGGTTAACCATTCAAAGTGCTAGTATTCAAACACTGATATCGCTGTTCAAGTATTTGGTATATTTTCCATCTTCCTGTAATGAAGCATATCAAATACTTGAACAGTGATTTCAGTGTTTGAATACTAGCACTTTGAATGATTAACCAAGGCCCAATTCGCATCACATCTTCTGTGGAAATCCATACCTGTATACATTTCAAAGACCACAGCTGATTGTCACCCTGCACAAATATTCTGTGCCTCCATTAGGGAAAATAAATCTCCTTAGTGAGAGGTGGCAGTGGTCTATATTTTAAATCAGCTAGCTTGGCAGTGTACAGTCTAATGGACTTCTCTGCTAGAGTTAGGCTTTAAGTTGAAACATTCAATGCATGATTTAATGTACAACTACAACATACAAAGTAAAGAATAAGTTATTATAATGTCATACACGCTTCAAATGACAGTGGTCAGGCGAAATCTCATGTGAAATAGTGAAAGTACACTACTGTTAGCTTGTCGCTAGCAAAACATAAAATCTCATGGAGGGCAGAGGAAATTAGCCCTATTGTAACAGTAGATTTAAAGGGTTCTTAGAAGTGAAGGTTTCTAAATTAAAACATGAAATGAAATGCATAGTAGACAAAAACGTTCATGCCATCTCTATTTGTAGTCTATCATATTTTATACACACTACATGACCAGAAGTATGTGGCGACCTCACCATTACACCTGTATGAGCTTGCTGGGCATCGCATTCTAAAGCCATGGCCATTAATATAGAATTGGACTCTCCTTTGCAGCTATAATGGCTTGTACTCTTCTGGAAAGGCTTTCTACAAGATTTTAGAGTGTGTCTGTGGGAATTTGTGCCTATTTGTGAAGTTAGGAACTGATGTTGGATGAGAAGGCCTGGCTCACAATCGACGTTAACATTCATCCCAAAAGTGTTGAGAGAGGTTGAGGTCAGGGTTCAGTCCAGGCCACTAGAGTTCCTCTTAGTGTATCTAACATTTTATTGTGTTTTTTATGTTAAATCAGTACAGCTTAATAGCACTACTTACCCCTGATATGCTGATTTAGGCCATCAATATCCTAATGATTCTTAAATGCTGGTAATATTTTCTGTCAGAGTGATTTAGGCTATCAAAATATCATACCTACAGTATTGTGTAGAGTGCTACCTACAAATATGCACTATGGTAAGACATTTCGACAAGGAAGCACAATCTGTTGAAAAACCACCATATCAAACTTGTCAAACCATGTCTTTATGGACCTCACTTTCATGTCATGATGCACCAGGAAAAGCCCTTCCCCAAACTACTGCCACAAAGTTGAAAGCATAAAATTGTCTAAAATATCTCAGCATGATGTAGCATTAACATCACCCTACACTGGAACTAAGGGGTTGCTCGGCCATGTAAAGCTCCTGATACATCGTTCTTCAGTACAAACCATTCTGCTGCTAGTGACTGTCTATGGAAATTGTATGATTGTGTTTGATTGTACAAAACTTAGCAATGGGTTTTCGCTGAAACATCTAATCTCAATAATAAGGGGGTGTCCACATACGCTTGGCCATATAGTGTATTAGGACAAGACATGGGCTGTCGATGTAAAGCGGCTGTTAACTTCCAATCAAACAGGGTGGACTCATAGAATCATATTGGTGTTGGCAGATACGGCAGCAGACAGATCTGATTTGACTGACAGTTAAAATCAATATTTGATGACATTTGTTGTATTTGTACTTATTTTTACACTTAGTTTCACACTTTATAATAAGGCTACTGTTTGATGGTTATATGTGTTTGTAACTAATTTACAAAAGGCTCCTTTGGGTGGTTATACATGTTAATAACTCATTAACAAATGGTGATGTGCTTTACACTTTACAATAAGGCTGCAGTTTGATAGTTGTGTTAGTAACTCCTTTGCAAGTGTTGGTGTGTTAAACACCTTTCAATAAGGCTCTCTTTTTTGGTTGTGTTACAAATTACAAATGGTCATATATCAGATGAGATGCCAAGAACCTTCAAACCCAACCACACATACAGCTGTTACACTGCAGGATACACCGTGAACAGGTCGCTAGTCCATCACAGGGCAGACACACAGACATATACATTCACATTCACACCAAGGGGCAATTAAGCAGGGCCAAATGGCCTGATCTTTGGACTGTGGGAGGAAACACAGACACGGGGAGAACATGCAAACTCCCCACAGAACGGTCGCCCAGCAATCGAACCCAGGGGACAACTCACCCACTGCGCCACCGTGCCACCCAAACCCAACTAGAAAACCAAAAATCTATGCTTCACTAATTGCAAAACAGAAAACAGCATGTTGGCCAGGGAGCACTGCCAAGAACCCAAAAAGCAACAGAAACCGAGAATGATTTAGGCAGGCTACGGATATCTGAGAGTAAGCAAGCAGTAAACTAGAAAAGGAATGTAGGAAGGAACTGTGCCACACCTGGAATATTGTCCTAAAGAAGATACCACCTGATGCCAAGGATCACAGTAGTACCACCTTTGTGTCTGGTGTTCATTACCACCTTGCAGCATTATATGAACACGTGTTACAATTGTGAGGATGATCACAAATACACACACATTTTGTACGCCGCTTTTCCTTCTAGGTCATAAAAGGAGCTGGAGCCCATCCCAGCGGTCACTGGGCAGAAGGCAGGATACACCCTGGACAGGTCGCCAGTCTATCACAGTGATGACCACATACAGTATGCTTAAAATATCAAGGTAAACAACACTGCTAAAGCATTACAATGTGAATGTATTAATTTTATATGTTAATGTAAGCCAGATTCTACTTCTGACTAATAAGACATCCTGTTGGTCATTCTATGGTATCCTGTAAAGCTTGCAGGTGTAATGCTGATTGATGGAGAAGACAAACAAGTAACCAGCAGGATCTGTAGCTTTGCATGACAAATAAATGTGGGCTCACTAGTTGGTAAGCAACAGGGCACTCTTTCCCCTTATTATTTATGTGTCATATCTGCTTATTGATTATTTTTAAAGTGCATATGATATACAAAATGTATTAAAACCAATTATAAACCATAGAAAGGTAGTCATACTAAGTGCTACCTCTAAGAATTCTGTGTGGCCTCATTGAAACAACAGTTCTTCACATGATTTCCCCTGAACATTCATCCTTAGTGCTACCTGCTGTGTAAAAGCAGCAACAAATGACAGGGCCACTGAATACATTAGCCAGCAAACTAAAAAGCATCCAAGTTGTGGCATGTGCTGTGCTGGTCGGGGGCTGAGTGGGAACACTTGGCTGCTTTCCTGGAACTGAAGGTGGGAGCAAGGGGTTGCTCATTTTCCATTGCCAAGCCATGTACCGGTTCAGCCCAGCATCCAGACATTTCATGTAGTAGAGGTGGGCAATATGATGAAGCATTATATGCCCAGAGGTATCTATATACGACATGTTAGTAGTGAAATCTGTTACTTTAGGGTGCACCCACTGATGACTAGGCACATGCCGGTGTTAAGTAATAACACTGTTTTGGACGCAGATCAGCTCTTCTTACAAGAACTTCCACTGCACTTTCACAGTTTGACCACACAATACAGTCCTTCCTTCAAGCAGAGCTTATAAACAATCATAATGAACGTATCCACAGCACAGCAGAAGGAGGAGCAGCCAGAGAACTTCTATCCCTCAAAAAGATGAAAACTTACATTGCATCCTGTTTGCAGATGCTTACCCTCACAATTACATGTATGTTTGCTCACAACTGCTTATGCATGAAAATATATACCAAAGTTAACCTTATTTAAGAACCCGGTTTTATTTAACGAGCAGCTTGGCAGGCTGCTAACAGGCTAATCCTGTAAGGTAGGCTGGGTTTTAAGCTGAAATATTTCCTGATTGACTCACTGTAAAATAGAAACATAGAAAGCAAAATCAAGTTACCTAAATGTCTTCTACAAACTTTGTTTGTCTACAGTCCGTATGTAGACTCAAGCTGAGTAGTACTAAACCCAGTGTGGGGGAAAAAACCTCCACTGCTGTTAGCTGGATGTTGACATAGTGGAAATACACAATTATCCTGTTAGTGCTTTTTTTTCATACTTACACATGCCTATTTACAGGTGTTCAGTTGTGCAGTCTGAACTGCAGTCTGTGTATTTTCAATTGATTGGGATGCTCTGAAGCAGCTACACATATAAATCCCTCCAGCTTTGGGCTGTGGAGCAGTGAAACTGCTTTGTCTGGAGGCCCCATCCAATACCTCTGGGATGAGCTGGAGTGGCACTTGTGATCCAGAACTAATTATCCAACATCAGTACCTAACCTCATCAATGCTTGTGTAGCTGCATGCACAGCAATCTTCCAACATCTAGTGTAAAGCTCTTACAGAAAAATAGAGCCTTTTTATTGAAGCAACAGGAGAAAAAACTCCCTATTACTACCCTTGACTTAAAAAAAAATGTTGGTTAAGCAAGTGTCTACAAAACTTTTGGACATATAATGTATGTTACTGTCATCATGATAAATTATGACACAGCCAGTGTATATTAAGCGAATAGTAGCCAGAAGTGTCAGGGTATCAGGGTATTGTGCCACTGTCCTACTTCGTTCATTTATTAATTTTTACCTTTCTTTCTTTTTAAATAATGTATTTTGTATTGAGGCACTTCTGTTTAAGTTTCTCCATTCCATCTCCTTTGCAAACAAACAGTGATACATAAACTATCATGATACATATTTGTTCTATTGCGCACATTTACCACACAGTATGTCAAGTGTTTTGCATGCTGAGACGCTTCATAATCCTGCATGGGCAGTGAATGAAGCAGCGGTAGACCTCATGCACCTCAGAGGAAGTGTGTGCAATCTCTGCATTTCCTGCTTGGTTGTGTTGTATGTGGTATGGGGAGGTAATTACCACAACTGAGAAACAATCAGACAAAAAAAAAGACAAATAAAAGATTTCAGTATATTTTTAAATAATAACCACAACTTAGAATAATCAAAAAGAACAAATTTCAGTGGACATTACAAGTAATGAAAGTTCAGACCACCAATTAGCATCACACTTCAGTTAAATGCTCTTGCAGTGCACAACTGGCAGAATTTGAGTTTCAAACATTAGAAAAAATAAAACAACAAAGCATTAAATGTGCCATAACCTTTGCAAATGCCACATTTTATGTTTTATCTTTTACCCAATATGTTTAGTAAATATAAAGTAATTGTCCATTAAAATGCTCAAAAGAAGTCTTCCCTGTAGCGGATGTGTCAACATATTTTCACCAACAAAACTTAAAAATTTGATAAGGAGAGCCTGAACTTTTGTATACGACTGTATGTGGTTTCTTACACTGTATGGTAATTTGTTATCCATAAAGGCAAAAGTACATACACAATTCAGGGATCTAATGTTTGTCCATTTCAAAAGATAAAAGCTCAGATCATTAGTTAGCTACGGTAACCATGTAGCTGCTACAGAGTGTACATTTATAAGAGATGTAAATGACAGCTAAAGCTTTCAGTCAGAAGAGGGCAAAAGATAAATAAACAGACTCTCGGACACCATAAATATTATCATACGTGGGCATACCAAGGCAGAGAGGTGTGTGAGTATATGCCGTTGCAGCTCCTTTCTGCATGTACTCTTCACTTGCAGAATTAATCATCGGGTGGCAAAGGCACTGAGGGGGAGTCGGTAGATCTCCGAGCCCAGCAAAAAGTCTCAGCACTCAGGCAATTATCCAGCCCTGCTATGTTTAATGAGCAGTGGAGTGTTTTAGAGAGACACAGCAAAGCTCAGCCGGAGACGGCAGCATGAGCAGCCCCTGCTTCTCTCCTGCGAATACACAGGCCAGCCTGGGCTTCCATTAACCTTCAGTTGCAGATGAAAGCCTGTGTGCAGCTCTTTGAGCTGGAGTGGCTATAATGTAAAATAGTTGAGTGTGCGATCAGTGGAATGGAATGTGGAGACTCTTTATTCAGCTCAAGAGTTCGGAGGCTCTAGCTCTATGCTGATTAGAGCTTTAATCAGGCCTGAAATATTGATACAAAAATAAAAAACAAAGCCCTATTTTGCCCGCCCAACCTGACAAAACTCTATCCCAACCTGACTGTATCCTGACAAAAATCATCCAAACCTGACAATAGGCCATCGAAAACCTGTCCAAACTGAATGTAGCTCATCAAAATTCTGTCTGAAATTGACTGCAGCCCCACAAAATTGTCTCTGAACCTAACTGTAACATAACAAAATTCTGTCCTAGCCTGACTGCAGCCTGACCAAATGGTCAAAGTGAACTGTAGCCCAACAAAATTCAGCATGATACAATTCTGTACAAGCCCGACCGCAGTCTGATAAAATACTGTTAGAACCCTACTGCAGCTCACAAAATTCTGTACAAGCTCAACAAAAATCTGTACAAGCCCAACTGTAGACCAACAAAAATCTGTACAAGCCCAACAGTAGACCAACAGAAATCTGTACAAGCCCAACTGTAGACCAACAAAAATCTGTACAAGCCCAACTGTAGACCAACAAAAATCTGTACAAGCCCAACAGTAGACCAACAAAAATCTGTACAAGCCCAACAGCAAACCAACAAAAATCTGTACAAGCCCAACTGCAGACCAACAAAAATCTGTATGAGCCTAACTGTAGACCATCAAAAATCTGTACAAGCCGAACTGTAGACCAACAAAAATCTGTAGAAGCCCAACTGTAGACCAACAAAAATCTGTATGAGCCCAACTGTAAACCATCAAAAATCTGTACAAGCCGAACTGTAGACCAAAAAAATCTGTACAAGCCCAACTGTAGACCAACAAAAATTTGTACAAGCCCAACTGCAGACCAACAAAAATCTGTATAAGCCTAGTGTAGACCATCAAAAATCTGTACAAGCCCAACTGTAGACCAACAAAATCTGTATAAGCCCAACTGTAGACCATCAAAAATCTGTACAAACCCAATTGCAGACCAACAAAAATCTGTACAAGCCAAAGTGTACATCAAATATTCTGTCTGAACTGGAATGTAGCCCCACAAATTTGTCTCTGTAACTGTAACAAAAAATTGTCCAAACTGACTGTCTCGCTACAAATTTCTGTCCAAGCCCAACTGCAGCTTGTCAATGTTCTGTCTGAACTATGTCTGACTACAGACAGAGTCTGAATGCAGCTGGACAAAATTCTTTACAAGACCAACCAAAATTGTCTGTGAACCCAAGTGTACCATGACACAGTTCTGTACCGTAGCCTGACAAAATACTGCTAAAACCTGACTGTAGCTCAACAAAATTCTGTCCCAACCTGACAGTAGCCTGATGGAATTCCATTCAAGTGTGGCGATGTTTGGACAAGATTCCATCTGAACTTGACTGTAAGCTGACAAAGTTCTGTCCAAGCCAGTCTGTAGCCCTACAAAACTCTCTCAGCCCAGTTGTCGTCCGGTAGAATTCTGTCCAAGCCTGACTGTAATTGCCCAGAATGCTGTTTGAACCCAACAGTAACAAAATTCTATCCCAGTCTGGCTGTAGCCTAACAAAATTGATCTTAAATCCAGGAAAAAGGCAAAAGACAGACTACGAAAAAAGTGAATGTGAAATCTGAACATAAGCCAAGTCCAACAAATATTTGAAAAATCATGTCTGAACCCGGCTAAACCCTATGAGAATAGTCAGATCTTATCGGGGCTGGACAGATAATTCATGCTGAAAAGCTGATGAAAGATCATTATCACTCACCTCTTTCTTACGGGCTCTTCTCCTGAGTATTCGCTGTCGTCGTTGTTGGTCTGAGCCGCGCACCGAGACCTGTCTGCCTTACAGCTGCCCGTGAACAGTCCTGTTTTAGCTCCTGACCCGTTAAGATGACCATTCACAAAGGAACCTGAAGCAGAAGAAACACAGTCTGGTTCACCATGACAGTTCTATTTAAACACGCTTGAAAAAATAATGAAAAGTGCAAAGTAGACATAAATGTCCATGTCCATTCTACACTTCTGACTTATTTCTGCTCCTCATAGCCCAAATTACATGAAGTGTGAGGTGTAAAGGCAAAACATATGAGGACCTCCAGTGAAAGACTGCTTTCTGTGTCTGAAAAAGAAGAGATTTTGGTAACACTTTCTATGAATGTCACATTTGTAAGCATCTATAAACAAGTTGAAGTATTTGATGAAGAATTTACTGAAACTACAACATACACAATAAAGCACATTACAGGTGTCAACTGTATATCCAGTAACACTGCATATCCAGTAGAATGCTAGCAGAAATTAGTATTACTGTACTGTAGTGTAGGTATCACATACAGTGAAGATTTCTAGTGCTTGATGTTAGAATCAGTGAGGGAACAATTTACAATGACAGCACTCTACTATCTCACCTCTCCTTCTCCAGGCCTTCACTCCACAGTGACTTCACACTCAGTGTGATGTCAGAGGGGGTTCAGAAGAAGGGCTGATGGGTACTTGGTTTGCTGTGATGTAATGTAGCATTTAAAGTGAGAGCACTGGTTAAGAAAAGCGCACTGTAGCAAAAATTCTAGGCTGTTTGGAGCATCTGAATAGTCAGGACTGAAGCCCCAAAGATGTAGCCCTAACAGCAGCTAAAGCTGGGACTGACTTCTTTGGCACTGACAGTATAGCATGTTATTAACACTACTTATAATACATTATATTAACAATTCATAATGTATAATAAACATACAAGTGTAATTCAGTGTAATTCACGTTAATAATTATTTATAACCTTGTATATAATGCCCTATGCATTATAACATACAAATGTGTTTATAGATGCTTACAAACATGACATTCATAGAAAAAGTTGCCGAAAAATTACCATATGTGACAACCTGAACAACGTGGATATAATACAGCAGTTTGAAAAACTGAATTTACACAGTTTTCCCAATACTTCAAATGCTATTGATCAGCCAAGATAGCCTGGGTGTCTGAAGTTCGTTTCTTTTATTTTTGCCCTGTAGCTACACAGCTACTGTAGCTAACAAACAATGCTAGCTCACAGCTTTGGGCAAACTGCAAACATCTGCCTTAGTGACACATCAAGTTGTGAAGTAAGCTTGAATTGACTTGCTTATGTGGTTTCTGACGTTGACACATGTACCAGACAACAAATACAGACAAAAGTATGGACAAAATATACCAGTTTGTCATATGGTGTGAACAACTGCATAACCAAGCCTATTTGAGCTTGAGTGAATGAAGGGTTCCTCATAAAAATTGCATGTTTTTCACTTAGAAGGAACCGATAAACCAAGACATGTATGGTATCCAAGTTTTGCTTCTTCTTCAGTTTAGCATTGGAGCTACAAGGCCAATGCTGCTAACAAACACTAGACATTTATAGAAATCTTTTCTATTAACGCAGCCCCAAAACTTCTCAGAACCCACTTAACACAGACTTATCGATGTGATTTAGAGCATCGCAGGAGAGAAGATTACTCAAACAACAGAATGACTCATCAGATAAAGACAATAAGCTTAAAGATAAAGTTAGTGCTGTAGTTAGCTATCTAAAGACCTTAGCTCAGCCAGGCTTCTTGTCTCTGGCTGAAAGCTTCATGGCGGTGTTAACAGCCATTTTACACAAAGGTGTGACTCTGCCCCCACAGTAAAAAACAGCTTTGACCAGCGTGAATTCCACAGTTGGTTGGTGGAAATTGGTTTATGCTGGTTCAAACCAGCATCCAAAATACATATCGCTGTTGTCTGAACAAAACTTTCTATTTCTATTTTTGTCGATTTTCATGTCGATTTTTTACATAATTTGAAACTACATGTTGGCCTTTATACTCTGTAAAACGTTTGTGAAGGATGGACCAAAATAAATGGCCAAAAATGACTTGGTTAAAAGTCTGGTTCCATTGACTTACATTGAAACTAATGTATGTTTTTTCCTTCTCCTGTAAAGCTACCATTTTGGAATACGAGGTTTTGTTTCCGACAACAACGATATGCTGCTTTTGCTGGAGACCAGCTATGCTTGTCTATGTTGTTTTTTCTAGCAGGGTCCATTGCACACATGCATACGGACACTAGGCGGCACGGTGGCGTGGTGGGTAGCGCTGTCGCCTCACAGCAAGGAGGGCCTGGGTTCGATTCCCTGGCTGGGTGACCGGCGTCCTCTCTGTGTGGAGTTTGCATGTTCTCCCCGTGTCTGTGTGGGTTTCCTCCAAAAGACATGCAGTTAGGCCGTTTGTGTAAAATGATCAAATTGTAAGTCGCTCTGGATAAGAGCGTCAGCCAAAATGCTGTTAATAGATTATGACCACCATTTATGTTCTTCGTATTTTTAAACATATGTCTTCAGTTAGAAAATTCAAAATCTAGAGTTAAAAAGAATCAACACAATGGCTATGTTTACATAAGTAAGATAAGTGACACTTTTTTGAACCCACAAGTAGGGAAATTCCACCTCTGCATTTAACCCATCCGTGAAGTGAAACACCACATACGCACCAGTGGGCAGTGAGCACACTTGCCCGGAGCGGTGGGCAGCCCTATCCACGGCGCCCGGGGAGCAGTTGGGGGTTAGGTGTCTTGCTCAAGGACACCTCAGTCATGGATTGTCAGCCCTGGGGATCGAACCGGCAACTTTCCGGTCACAGGGCCAGATCCCTAACCTCCAGCCCACGACTGCCCCATTAAAATATGGAGCGCTTCACGGATTTGCGTGTCATCCTTTCGCAGGGGCCATGCTAATCTTTTCTGTATCGATCCAATTTTAGTATATGTGCTGCCGTAGCGAGCACGCAAAACTACATGCAAAGATGTTTGCCAATCCTGATTACAGATTCAGACTGAGGTGTTTATATGCACACTCTATTCAACAGTCTGATGGAAAATCTTCTTTACATTGTCACTACAAGTAATCTGATGCAAAATGTATGGAGAACCGCTTCGAGTAAATGTTACCATGACAGCAAACATCACGTTAGGTCCAGTCAGCGTGAGTCAGTTTCTGATCTGCCTTGTTGAACGTTACAAACCTCTCGCTATGATGCGACGCGCATGCGCAGAACGTACTTACATGTTATTATTCTTCTATTTAACAGATTATTTAGAGGTTTACCCACCTCGTTCAATCGGATAGCAATCGTATTCCGAATGGCCTCAATCAGACTAGACTATTCCGATTGAGGTGTTAACATGGACGTTTTCTATTCCAGTTGAGCTATTAGTTGGATTATTAACGGATTATTAGGCTGTATGTAAACGTGGCTACTGTCTTACGGGAAACGGAAAAGCATGAGAAAGACAGCAAAGACTGATGAGGTTGATATTTACTAGTGCTTTCAGACATTTTTTTATTTGTTTTGGCTTTTTAATGGGTGGAAATGGAAGTCTTCCTTGTGAATTCAGTTCTTTATAGTTATATATTCTTTACAGCTCACTCATCATACTAATGTAGTATATCACTGCTGTCGGGAACAAAACCATCTCCATTTTTGTCTTTTTTCAGTTTTTATCATAATTTGAAAAGGTCTGTTGCTCTTTACATTGTGTGTAATTCTCATGATGAATGGTCCAAAAGAAACAGCCCAAAATAACTTGTGAAAAAGTGTGGTTTCATTGACTTACATTAATAGTAAAGTTTTTTTTTTCTGACAACAGTGATATTTAATGCCATTGAACCATCTCCACCAATGAGAGAAGCCAATTTGGTGACCGTATCAGCCAATGGAAGGCAAGGAGCTGTTCCTGATGTGGGCATTCTTGTTTTATGGAAATACTTTCCATTGCAGTTTGACTCTATTTGCAATTATTATTGAATGTAATCTTTAGCATCAATATGTCTGACAGGCAGTAGAATTTTCCCTGTTGTCTAAAGTGAGTGCACAGTGAAGTTCTCTTCATTTGTATTGTTTAAAGCAAGTCTCTGCAACCCTAAATCAGACCTGGATGTAGTTTGAGTGGGTTCGGTGAAGTTTTACACATGTATTTACCAGAAAGACATAATTCGATATTGACTACTGATTTGTAGTGTTTGTTAACTTTATCAGCTTAATGGCTTGACTGCATAACTAAAGTAGCATTCTACTAAATTTACAACACAAGCAAAAATGAGCAAAAGCAAATAATACGCAATAAGAATGCAAACTCAATTGTGGCCAAAGTAGACATATTTTCTTTTTTAATTGTCCCAAATTTGACGTCTAAAACAAATGACTCTCTTCACATTCTACTTTAGCATGTGCTTGACACTGTTTTTTTTTGCTGTGGAATGGCTGGTGGAAAGTAATGGGAAAGAATATTAAAATGAGATGATACTACAGACTATCTTCCACAGTCCTCATCTGAATAGACATATTTACATTACAATTCCAGAGAACTGGCCTTAAAGTCAACGCAAGTGCTTCACTAACTTTGGCACAGCAGGTGACATTATTACACTTATCAAGGCCAGGCAATGACGACAGAAATGCCATATTAGGTCTTCTTTTGATGTAACAGTTGACCGTTCCTACCACTGTTTCCTACTTAATGACCACTCTGAGCTGTCATATAATCCTAATTAGGTTATTTTTCCATTATTTCCTGCAATATCCTCTAATTAACAACTATGCCATGGGGCATGACCTCATGTCTCTAGCTTTGAAACCTAGAATGAAATCCCTGAGATACCTTAATTCCAGTGAGATACATTTACACAAAAGTAGCATTAAATAAAATGAATGTATATGCAGTATTTAAGAGCAAAGAATGTGCAGGGTGAAAAAAAAACATAACTACGGTTTTGCCATGTTGATTTTACTTAATGTCAGCATGATCACCTCACTTGAAGGATCAATCTGGCCAAAATAAAAACTGTAGCCATCAGGGGCTCCCGTGTGGTGCAACTGTCTAAGGGTTAGCCCTGTCATCAGGAGATAGTGAGTTCGATCCATGGTGATGCTACAGTCATTTGTAGCCGGACGTCCAAGAGAGCACAATTGGCCTCGCTCGTAAAGGAGCGGTGGCTGTTTTCACAGGTCCTGGAGGAAGCCTGTGTTAGCCTTCACCCTCCCAGCATTGGGAGCATCACGTGATTGGGGGAGTCCTAACTAGTGAGTGGAATTGGAAACGACTAAATTGTGGAGAAAATTGGGTAAAAAAAAAAAACTGTAACCATTGATGCTAGTCTGTTGTAAACAAGCTTACTTGCCTCCCACTGTGGTACCGCACTAGTCTTCAGAGTGAGAATTTATGGCCTTTAAAAACCTCTTTACAATAATGCATCTGAAAGGTGGGTGGACCTCTTGAATAAGTACAGCTGCTTAGGGGTGGATTGGAATGGGCTGTTTCGTTGTTGCTGTTGGCTGGTGAACGCAGAGGGACAGTTCATGTAATTATGACTCATTAAATGAAGAAAATAAATTAAAAGGTAAAGTTAGCAAGGTAGCTACCTGACTATCTAGCTACTTACCACAGTTTGGCTTCTTTTCCCTGGCTAAAAGGGAAGAAAAATGTTTTTGAAGTGCAGAATAAATACAGAATCACTGTTTTCTTTACAATTTTGTTTGGCAAAGCTAAGAGTGACACTAATGTTGACTTAGCTAGCTTGGTTGCATTTATTAGCCTGGAGCTCTGAGGCCTAGCTAGCAGTCAGAATTGGTTGACACCACAGGGATTCCCAATGGTTGTATGATGCATTTGAGCAACACATGGTAGGTACGCCACTGACAGAGCATTATGAAACGACAACATAACACAAGAAAAAAAAAAATCATGAATTCTGTCAAATTGAGGAGGTTGAGGGATGTAGTGCTATACAACTGCATATCAAACTCGTAACGTTGACTTAGTGAATTTCAGATTCAGTCTTTTAAAAAACAGGCATATTCATTTGTCAAGCAAACATCATTTGACTAAACACTTGGTTATTAAAAATGGAATGCAATAAAAATTTGTTAACTATGTTAAGCAAGTAATAAGGGGTCGACGGGCATGCCAAGCACACACTCTATGGTCAAAAGTATGTGGAAACTTGACTATCATGACTGTATGATCTTGTCGGACATCCCACAGTCCCAAACCATGGGCATTAACATGGAGTCGCCTCTCACCTCTGTGCAGCTAAAACAGCCTCCACAGCCTCCACTTCTCCCAAAGGCTTTCTATAAGGTTGTGGGGTGTGTCAATAGGAATTTGTGCCTTTTCCGTCAAAAAAACATTTGTGAGGTCAGGCGCTGTTGTTGGTATAAGAAGGCCTGGCTCACAATCGACTTTCCAATTCATCCTAAAGGTGTTCAATGAGGTTGAGGTCAGGGGCTCTGTGCAGGCCACTGAAGTTCCTCCACACCAATAGGGCCAAATCATGTCATTATATACCCCGTTTTGTACACAAGAGCACACTCAAGCTGGAACAGGAAAGGGCCCTCCCCAAACTGATACCACTAAGCTGAAAGTTGCTTAAAATGCCTTTTTTACACTGTAGCATTAACATCACCTCTCACTGGAAATAAGGGGTCAAGCTCAAACCCTGAAAACAGTCACAGACCATTACCACTCCTCTACCAAACCTGCTGAACAAGTTAGCATTTTCCTGGCATCCACCAAGCTGAGATTTGTTTATCAGACTACCATGTAATGCAGACAGATTGATTTATCACTCCAGAGAACAAATTTCCACGGCTCTAGAGTCCAGCGTGCGTTACACCACTCCAGCCGACGCTTTGCATTGCGCATAAGGATCTCAGGCTTGTGTGCAGCTGCTAAGCAATAAAAAAAAAACATTTCATTAAGCTCGTGACGCACAGTTCTAATGCTTTATGGCTGAGCTGTTGTTGCTCCTAGGTGCTTCTTTTTCACAATAATAGCACGTAAGGGCAAATCTTGCAGGACAGAAATTTCACAAACTGCCTTCTTCAGTGTGACCCATTCTACTGCTAATGGGTCATACTGAAGAGCTCAGTGACTTTAAGTCAGTTTGTGGTCATTTCTAAAGAGACTGCATGGCTATGTGCTTGATTTTATATGCCTGTTAGCAATGGAAGTGAATACACCTAAACTTAGTAATTAGAAGTGTCCACATACTTTTGACACACATAGTGTATGTCACACAAACAAAAATGCCCACATGCAGATACTTGTATGCCACTATTTTATTACAATAATAAAGATCACATCAGTCTAATGAGGCCACCAATACTAAATGTGGCCCTGTAACAGGACCTTTGCTATTGTGTCATTCTGCTCAATGGCCAGTATCTTCTAATTGGCTGTCAGGTCACGCAAACAGTATTCTCCCACAGCGTCTGAATGTCTAATGATTTCATGAGCTTTGCCATGACACCTGAGAGCAAATAATGGAGCAGTACTTCCTTGGTAAAAGTGGATTCTCTTCTTTTTGAATGACTTAGCTGTCTGGACATTGGAGAAATATCACTTAGCCAGAAAGAATACGACTGTGATAAGATTAACAGAAGATGACCACTGAAAACAAAAGGAAATGTCAGGTTTTACTTGTAACAATCATTTAAAAATACAACTACACTATCACCCAAACATGTTTTATCTTTCTGGTGTATCTCCTAAGCAGACAGTAACAGGTGTAGTTCTGACCTTGGTTCTATTACTCACCTTAATCTCTGTAGTAAATACACACACCAATGCAGCCTGGGAATGAATGACTACTGGGAAAGTGAAACCCACAAGCAATTAAGGCATTTATCTAAGATTTTATATTCAAAGCAGGCTGCCAACGTACAATATAACCGTCCTGTATAATCACTGATAAGCCCCATTCATGCGCTTGGACTGCACCTTGGACGTAGCACTATTAAGTAACAATACATAATCCGATGGCAAAGGTTTTTTCTCAGTCCTAAATTACTGCATCATCCTTTAAATAGAAGAAAACGAACTCCATCCAGTCAATAACAAGTTGTGATTCCATTTGCATGGCAAATACACGCCATACGGTCAAAAGTATGTGGACACCTCCTCCTAATTATTGAGTTCAGATGTTTCAGCCACACCCTTGGCTAACAGGTGCATAGTCAAGCATAGTAATCATGCAATCTCCATAGACAAACAGTGGCAGTAGAATGAACCTGAAGAGCCTATTGACTTTTAATGGCACCGTCATAGGACGTCATCACTGCCACAACTCAGTTCGTGAAAAAACAAATGAAATGGAAGCAACAACAACTTAGCCAAAAAGCGGTAGTCCTTGAAAACTCATAGAGCGGGGACACTGAGTGCAGCATTTAAAAATGGCCTATCCTCTGTTGCATCACTCACTACAGAGCTCCAAACTTGCTCTGGAATCAACATTAGCACAAGAATTGTGTCATGAGTTTCATGAAGTGGGTTATCAAGGCTTAGCCGCTGCACACAAGCCTAAGGCCACAAAGTCAAGTGTCGGCTAGAATGGTGTATGACTGTACCCGAGCGCACATAGCGAGGCTCATAAAGACTAGTTTGGGGTGAAGGTCTGCAAAGAGTCCTGACCAATACCACTGAACACCGTTTGGGAAAAACTGGAATGTTGATTGCGAGCCATCAGTACCTGATCTCACAAATGCTCTTTTGACTAATTGGGCACACGTTACCACAGACACACGCCACACAGTCCACTCTTTGTGGAAAGCCTACCCAGAAAGCTTTCAATACCATGGGTCGGAAAGTATGCATAGAAGTCAAGAAGCCGTTACTGAAAAAGAAAATACACAAAAAAGAAGATCCGCATCTGAGATGTAGAGTTTTATCGGCTGATTAGTCTAAACTGGGATTACTTGGATAGTGAGATGCAGAAAATGCAGCTAACTTCTCAGACTGAACTTTGGAACAGTCATACTAAAGGTACTGGATAGACCACCATCACTCAAGGGAATACAGTTTGACTGTTTCATAGCCCTGTGCTTGGGCTTTTAGTGTGGCCCTACTAGTTGCCAAAAATGTAGGCGCTCATTATGAAGTAGATTGTACATACATGTATACTATATACATACATACATGTATACTGGCCACTTCAAAAAGGCACACCGAACTGGTATCTACACTCATTCTCCCTTTTATCAGCTCAACTTATCATACATTTTATTTCTACAATTTGAGACTGTTCTTCAATGGTCAGGATCCCCATAGACCAACACAGAGCAGGTATTATTTGGGTGGTGGATCATTCTCAGTAACACTGACATGGTAGTAGCGGGTCAGTGTGTGTTGCACTGGTATAAGTGTAACAGACGCAACAGCACAGCTGCAGTTATTAAACAGTGTCCACTCACTGTCCACTGTTTTAGACACACTAAGCTTGTTGGTCCATCTTGTAGATGTACAGTTGGCGATAGCTCATTTGTTGCTGAACAATTTGTGTTGCTCATCCTCTAGTCTTTCATCAGTGGCCATAGGACGATTCCCTACAGGACATGGCTGGTGTAGTATTCTCAGTCCAGCAGCGACACTGAGGTGTTTAAAAACTCCAGCAGCACTGCTGTGTCTGATCCACTCAGACCAGCGCAATACACACTAACACGCCACCACCACGTCAGTGTTACTGCAGTGCTGAGAATGATCCACCATCCAAATAATGCCTGCTTTGTGGTGGTCCTGTGGAGGTCCTGACTACTGAAAAACAGGTTGAAGGGGGGCTAACAAAGTAACTTATACAATTGTACAATTACAGACTATGGTCTATCTGTTTCTCTGCATACTTTCTTAGCCCCCTTTCTCCTTGTTCTTCAGTGGACCCTCATGGACCCTCACAGAGCAGGTACGATATGGGTGGTGGATCATTCTCAGCACTGAAGTAACACTAATGTGGTGGTGGTGTCTTGGTGTGTGTTGCACTGGTATAAGTGAATCAGGCACAGCAGTGCTGCTAGAGTTTTTAAACATCTCAATGTCACTGCTGGACTGAGAATAGTCCACCAACCAAAAATATTCAGGAACAGCTTGTGGGCAGCATCGTGTGTCCGCTGATGAGGAACTCAAAACAAACCGCGCAGCAGCGGATGAGCTATCGTCTCTGACTTTACATCTACAAGGGGGACTGACAAGGCAGGAGTATCTGATAGAGTGGACAGTGAGTGGACATAGAGTTTAAAAACTCCAGCAGCACTGCTGTGTCTGATCCACTCATACCAGCACAACACACACTAACACACCACCACCACATTAGCGTTACTACAGTGTTGAGAACGATGCACCATGCAAATAGTACCTCTGAGATGCTCTGTAAGGGTCCATGGGGGTCCTGACCACTGAGGAACAGGGTAAAAGGGGGATAACAGAAACAGATGGACTGCAGTCTGTAATTGTAGAACTACAGTGTGCTCCTATAGAGTAAGTGGAGCTGATAAAATGGACAATGAGCAGAGAAACATAATGGGCATATTTATGTGACCATTATGTCATGAATTTATCACAGAAGTACACTGAGTCTGAAGTATCATCTACAAGCAAAACACACTGCAGATTCAGCAATGTCAACTAATGTAGCTATAGCAAAAGCACAGCTTTTAGGATATATCTTGCGTTAATAAGACACATGTAAGAATACGATTAATCATGATCACCTATGGTAATCATTGGACAGCCCTAGATATAGATAAAAAGTTTTTTTTGTTATGTATTGTATTAACCACTTCGTTAAACAAAGTGATGCCATTCAGAAGCATAATCATAACAAATAGAAAAGCATGCTGCTTAGCATGCACACTGTCTGAACTCACGGGCTGTGTGTGTTCCCTTTCAAGTTCTCTGGGGAGTGTGTGAGCGGACAGGCAATGCAGCGTGCTGTGCGCACACGCACACACACAGGCAGGCCACTGAGTTCTCCCATTAGAGTGCAATGACTCAACGACGTAATGCAGCCCCAGCAAATGAAACCCATACAGAGAGGGCATTATTCGGGGCATAATTTACTTCACTAACGCATATTCAGTGCAATCATGGCAGAACAATAATAGTCCTAATGGGCCACTGAGTGGCTGAGACACAATGGAAAGCAGCCCAGTTCTATGCATGCCCAAAAGTACTGTGTGCTGGCATGGGCGAGGTTAAATAACTACATATATGTAGTTACGGAACATTATAAATACTGGATCTCATCTATGCATGCTCCTAAATCAGTTACCGTCAAGTCAATTTCCTCGAAATTTTCATTCACATGGTGTTAAATGATGAACATCCATTAGTAAACTTTTAAAAAGTCACTTCTGCACTTCAGCATTTTCTATGCATAAAACATAAAAAGAATGTGGATATCCAGTATCATCGCTTTCATCATTTAGGCATGTTTTCAATCACAAAGTCTCTGAAGGGTACAGCAACAGAGATCATTTTCTCTTCAAAGGCAGCCTGCCTCGCCAACTAAACCTATAAGGTCTCCCTCAAACTGACTAGATTTATTGCATCTCTATCCAAGAGTTCACACATTTCATTAAAAGCGGAACACTCTGAATATATGAAACTCAAAAACAGAGCTCCACTGATATAGAGCCCCTGTTAAACATGAGCAAAGTGGGCTGAAACACATTCTTTACTGCTTATCCTTATGATCTTTCATTCAAAATATCATCTGAATTACAATGCTCTAAAGAAAAACACCTAAATCTTATCATAAAATAAATATTTTTCTCAAATCTATGTGTGCCACAACTGTTGTATGGCCTACCTTTGCAAAGACAAAAGCTCTACGTCTTCCCTTAATGCATAATGAGACTGGAGAACAGGCAAAGGATCTGAGGTCATTCCGCCATACAGATCCTTCACATTAGAAGGTCCACTCTTCTCTCCTTCAGCTCTTTGCCCAGGTTTTCTATGAGGTTTAGGTCAAGGGACTGGGACGGCCATTGCAAAACCTTGATTATGTGGTCAATGAACCATTTTTGTGTTGATTTTGGGGTGTGCTTTGAATCATTCTCCTGCTAGAAGATCCAAACTATGGCCCAGCTGAAGTTTCCTGAGTGAGGCAGCCAGGTCTGACATAATAACTGCTGGTACTTGATGAAGTCTGTGATACTGTGTACCTGAACAAGTTGTTCAAGGTCTTTGGAACAAAAACAGCCCCACAACATAACAGATCCAGCACCATATTTCACAGTGCAGGTGAGGTACTTTTCTGCATAGCTTTCTTTTTGTCTACCCCAAACCAACCTCTAGCGTTCATTACCTAAAACCTCGATTTTGGTTTCGTCTGACCAAAGAACACGGTCCGAATGAAAGTTCTATAATGGCAGGCCAATGGCCACTAACGCTCTTTCTGTAGATCTACCTTCCTCTGGTTTCACCTTCAACCCCCCTGTAGCACAACTCATTCAGCAAAAAAAGGACTGGTCTTTGACAACAGAGGCTGGCAGCCCTCCCAAACATCTGGTTATGTAGGTGGCATCTGATTGTAGATCTGGGAGAAGTTCCCAAGTTACATCCAAGACCAACTTGTTGTCATACACCATTGCTGTATTCTCTGGATATTTAAGAGAATTTGCCTGTGCCACCATATATTTATACCCCAGTGAAACAACACATTACGGCTGACTGTTTGAAGCCAGAGACCCACACCCAAACCTCAAGTGCAGAGGAGCTGCCAGTGTCCAAGCCTCAAGTGCCACATCCTGCTAATCCTCTCAGGATGACGATGCCATATATGGTGTCAAAGGATGCCCTAAATAAAATAAAAAACAGCTTGGGAATGCTGCATGCTACAGATTTACCTTCATATTTACCCAGAAGGCCAGCATGTAGCTGTTTTAATGAGGGCTCCAATATGACCGTATCCCTTCCAGAAGCTTTGTAAATCCATCCTTGAACTGCACTGTCTTTTTGGAGACTTTGTAATATATCAATTTCTTCGTGTTGAAAAGAGTGATGTTACTGTTAGTAGGGCTGTTGGCCGTCCACTGACACCTTTGGCTGAGTTTGTGAAACAATCAAAGGCTCTGTTCCTGACTCCCCGACCAATCAGAGGCTGTGTTCTTGACTCTGCGACCAATCAGAGGTTGTGTTCCTAGCTCGTCAATCAATCAGAGGCAGTTTTCTTGACTTAGTGACCAATTGGAGGCTGTGTTCCTGACCTGTCTCAGAAACAATGCCACCCTTACGAGCAAAATGTCTCTAGCACCCAGCGTTCACTATCAATTACATCCTTTGATGTTGCATATGACAACACTGACCTGAGAAGGTTAAGCAGCAGGTCTATGGAACTGTAACTCTTTAAGATTTTGTGATAACTAACTATTGACATTCGTATTTCACGCTGACAACAATATCATTCAGTAAAGCGCTGTACAATTATAATTGTTGGTTTTTTGGCCATATCAAATTAAATCAATTTCAAATTTAAATATTTATCTCTGTTTCCTATTAAACAGCCACTAGTCCAAACAGGCAGGTTTGTGAGCTCTATGACGGCAGATGGATGCAGAGCGTTAGATGTGGTGCTGATAACAGAAAAGGCTTCTCTCCTGCCACTAAAAGGTCAGCATCCCACTGTGTTAGGAGCACCAATACTGCTGCCCAGCAGGGCCACTGGGTAGAGCAGTCGCTTTTTATGTGCATTATTAAGTTAGCTGCACTCAAGCACAGCACAACGTCGCATCAGATACCCTCTTTAATTTTGTTAGGGAGTAACTTAATATGTGGGGAAAAAATGATATATTCAAAGTGCAAAGTAGCTCAAATCCATTAGAGTTCAAATATACAATATTACAATATCAGACAGGGTTTTTATCAGGGTTGGGTAGTAAAGGAATACATGTAACGGTGTTATGTATTCAAGATACAAAGAAAAGGTAACTGATTGTACAGCTGAAAATTTATTTTTGTTGTTGCCACATATAGTTCTACAGTTTGACGAGCTAACATGCCAAGTGAACTGAAGGTAACTCAGAATAATACTGTGAACCAAAGGAATTAATATAAAAAGAGTCTAGTCTTGAACAATGTAATGTCAGACGAGAATCCACTGCAAACGAAATGTACCTCAAATGCATGCTCTTTAATGTCTGTACAGTTCAATCAATGACACAAGTGAAGCAAGCTAGCTAGCGAAAACGCTGTCATTACCTCCCCAGAGCCCAGACTCCACAGCCCAAGCCATGACTGAATGAGTTCGGGATTGACAGGACTAGGGGAAGCAGGTAATGCAACCAACTTCTATGACTGAACTTTGAAAATCTGAAAGCGAGTCTCCCTAAAAGAAAGTTGTATTCAAGGTGAAGGGTGAACACTTAATGGCTGTTTCAACTGGAAGTGAAATAAACGAAGGGTGGTCTCTGACTGACGTCTGTATGGCATGCGTATATGTGAGTAAATATCGAAGGAGGGATACTTACGGTTTATGATTCCTGTGCCATTGTCAACTTTAGTCTTCTGTGCTCTCTTGAACTCTTTGAGGGAGAGGTAGAGCACTCTGCGCACCACTCTCTCCTCTGACCAGGGGATCCCATCGTTATCATCCTGTAAGAAATATAAAAGTGCCTTTACATTTACAAAGTAGGACTACCTGTGAGGACTGCACAATATGAAATACTGTTCTTAGATATTTCTGTATGCTGCAATTGCAACTTGCTTTATTACCTATTACCTAGTTAATTGGTCACAGAATGTCTTCTGTTCTTCATCTTAGTCACAAGTACAGACAAATGCAATGTGCTGCAGCTAATAACACAAAAACAACTATAACTAAAACATGTCTTTATTATGCACACCAAACCCTGGTTGTTGCAGATCAGACATGCACAGTATTCAAGAAGAATATTGGACCTTCCTTCCACACCATACTTCCTTCCACAGATATATATATATATATATATATATATATACACACACACACACACACACACACACACACACACATATATTGCATACTGCCATTGTCAGAAGAAAGCCTTGTATCTCCAAAATGATAACTTTGCAGGAGAAGGAAAAAACCTACTTTACCTTTAATGTAGGTCAATGGAACCAGAATTTTTTCCAAGTCATTTTGGGTCATTTCATTTTGTCCATTATCCATTTAGTCCAAGTATATTATATGGAGAGATAAGTTATTACTTAATAATCTTAATCCATAAGTACATTTTCAATATTTGGAATTTGGAAAATATAAAATTACCTATGTAAAATTGCCAAACATTATTGAAAAATATAGCCTCAGGTTTTCAGGCTTATACTAAGAGTTTTCCATATCCCACAAAAACAACATATGTAAAGGCAGGTCAATGTAACATATCTTAAATCACAGTGAAAAATGAATAGTGAATGGATTAAACATGGGCTTGTATCAAATGAGGCTTGCATTTAACAAGTATAAAGCATTGGTGTGGCCTGGACCGCAATTAAACTTGTGATTTTTCTAACATGTCAGTAAATATTCCTATATGAGGATATGTTTTGTTTATTCTGCATTTACATTTGCTTTGATATCTGCAAATATTTGTAAGTAACACTGTTTTATGTAAATGTAGATACAAAATTAGCAAGTATGATGGAACACTCACATTCCTCAACATGATATTTTTACGTGACTTAAATATATAACATAAAGTAAGTTGAGGTTAAAATGAAAAATAAAGAGGAAAAGAAATACTGTAATAGTGATGAAACCTTAAGCAACTTTATGAAAGTACTGACTGGATATAGCCTGGTAAAAAGAATATTTATAAAGAACTGTGCTGATAAAATACACTGCTCAAAAAAAGAAAGGGAACACAAACAACATAATATAACTCCAAGTAAATCAAACTTCTGTGAAATCAAACTGTCCACTTAGGAAGCAACACTGACTGACAATCAATTTCACAGCTGTTGTGCAAATGGAACAGACAACAGGTGGAAATTACTGGCAATTAGCAAGACGCACTCAATAAAGGAGTGGTTCTGCAGGTGGGGACCACAGACCACTTCTCAGTACCGATGCTTTCTGGCTGATGTTTTGGTCACTTTTGAACGTTGGTGGTGCTTTCACACTCGTGGTAGCATGAGACGGATTCTACAACCCACACAAGTGGCTCAGGTAGTGCAGCTCATCCAGGATAGCACATCAATGCGAGCTGTGGCAAGAAGGTTTGCTGTGTCTGTCAGCGTAGCGTCGAGAGGCTGGAGGCACTACCAGGAGACAGGCCAGTACACCAGGAGATGTGGAGGAGGCCGTAGGAGGGCAACAACCCAGCAGCAGGACCGCTACCTGAGCACGTGACAGAGTCTGGAGACGCCGTGGACAGCGATCTGCTGCCTGCAACATCCTTCAGCATGACCGGTTTGGCAGTGGGTCAGTAATGGTGTGGGGTGGCATTTCTTTGTTGGGCCGCACAGCCCTCCATGTGCTCGCCAGAGGTAGCCTGACTGCCATTAGGTACCGAGATGAGATCCTCAGACCCCTTGTGAGACCATATGCTGGTGCGGTTGGCCCTGGGTTCCTCCTAATGCAGGACAATGCTAGACCTCATGTGGCTGGAGTGTGTCAGCAGTTCCTGCAAGATGAAGGCATTGAAGCTATGGACTGGCCCGCCCGTTCCCCAGACCTGAATCTGATTGAGCACATCTGGGACATCATGTCTCGCTTCATCTACCAACGTCACGTTGCACCACAGACTGTCCAGGAGTTGGCGGATGCTTTAGCCCAGGTCTGGGAGAAGATCCCAAAGTTTTTCCACTTTAATTTTGTGTGTGACTCCAAATCCAGGCCTCCATTGGTTAATAAATTTGATTTCCATTGATGATTTTTGTGTGATTTTGTTGTCAGCACATTCAACTTTGTACAGAACAAAGTATTCAATGAGAATATTTCATTCATTCAGATCTAGGATGTGTTATTTGAGTGTTCCCTTTATTTTTTTGAGCAGTGTATAAATTAAACAGTGATGTTGGGTTTTAGTCTTTAATTCTTACCGGAGTAATAACTGCTTAATATTCTTGCTGTCTATGCTGACCACTTCATTAAGTACACTCTCCTTCCATTTTATCAGCTCCACTTACCATATAGGAGCACTTTGTAGTTCTATAATTACAGACTGCAGTCAATTTGTTTTCTGCATTCTTTGACAGCCCCCTTTACCCTATTTTTCAGTGGTAAGGACCCCCACAGAACAGGCTTTATTTGGTTCTTAGCCCTGTAATTGCAGGACTACACCAACAAAGTGGCCGTTCTGTGTATGTGGTATGGTTTATAACTGCCACTGAAAGTGATATTCTTATGTTATTAATACCTTAAGCATCACAAAAAAAGAAAAAGTGACCCGAAAAAGGCCCACTTCCATCAGAAGCCTGCCTCCAATTGGTCAGAAGCTCTCACTGCTCCAACATCTGTTCATGACCGAAACAAGTTGCCATGACAGTGTAGCCAGGTAACCAGGTAACAGTGACCTACCCTCCTGAGACAGAAAATACAGATGGAACTAAGCTTCACGTTGGGATGGGCATTTCAGTCATATTTGATATTTGAGCCATAATCCAAAAAAAAAAACCAATCAAAAAAAAAGCTTGGCTACCTCACACTGGATTACATGCACAAAAAACACACTCCAATTCTCACTACCACTGATCTTAAACCCAGAATACAAATCCATATTAAGTGCCATATTAAGTGGCTTGAAATTCACCCTGAGAAAAGCAGCCAATCTAAAGTCTTTAAGATAAAGAGACAAATGCTAAGCGTCTAATTTCCCCTCAGCTAATGTTCCTAGCCTAGTCTCACCGTCACTTGTTTCTCAGACCTAATAGCAAGTTTGGTTTATTACATTTAATCTATGCAAGTAGAGCAGGCCTGGATCATCAAATTATCAGCCCCTGGGCACAACTGTTTGGTGGGCCCCTACCTGAGTGGGTTATTTTTTTGGAATTATTACATTACAGCAGGTTACATGAGGGCTATGAGGCACCATGACAGCAGCATTTACCACCGTACTGGGCAAAGTAATAAGTGCATATTTTTTCCAAGCAAGTCAAAACAATAGCAAGATTACACACACATAAATGAGAGCACAGGTTTACATAAGCCCAACAACCAATGCAAGGTCTCTATCAAGCATGTTTCTGCTCTGGACAAGCAATATTTACCCTTAATCTTCTTCTTCTTCTTTCGGCTGCTCCCTTCAGGGATCGCCACAGCGGATCATCTGCCTCCATCTTGCCCTATCCACTGCCTCCTCTACTTTTACACCAACCATCTCCATAATATTTACCCTTAATAAAGATGACAAATTGAAATCGGCCCACAAACTTATTTACTTATTTTCACTTATGCCACCTATGATGACTTTATGCTTGGAAGTAGACAGTTTGTGGATCACTACCGACAAGAGCGATGCAACTTGGCTGACATTTGACATTTTGTTTTGGAAAAGGACTAAGTGTCAGGTCTCTCTTTTACAGATCCCCCAGGCAAATATTCTGAACATCTGGAGCTTTAAATTCAGTACAATCAAACGACAGACAGCTGAACAGTTGCTAAATAGAGATTGGAGGAGAAAACAAACCTAATGTTCAATAAAGATGTGGCGATTTTGACTTTAATCAGCCGTAACACATTGACAAAACTGAAATTAGTTCATTCTTCACTGTGGCGGTAGTAAAGTTTCCACTATGAGTCAAAACACATGGCCCCTGTGCATGCACATGTAAAACCAATGGGATGATCTGGGCCTTGAGTAGAGGGTACTTCTTTAGAACACTTCATATGCTTTGTAATATCTGCTGCATAGTGCAGCACTTCAGATGGCCACAGTAATCTTTTTATGCTGAACGAAATGTGAGAAGCAGGCTCTTCACTGCTCTCTGGCTGCACACAGAGTTTGGACACCCCATGGTTCTTATAAGAACATATAACATAAGAGAGAAGCCTAATTTAGCTCAAATTTGCTAGTACATTTTTACAACTTTCACAACTATTCAAAATTCGAACTCAACCCTAGCTTAAAGTTAGCTGGCTAAGCATGAAATCCTGCTTTGTGAGACAAACCCCTGGGCCTACAGCACATCAAGGTAGGACATTGCACAAGTGTACACACTGCAGTCTGACACTAGCTGGATAGGAATGCTATCTGTCTTACAGATGTCCTTACTTCATGCACTTGCTTTCACTACTGCTTTAGGCAAAATGCCTAGAATTGCATCATATAACAGCAGTCAATGAATGATTACTTGAGAAATAGTAGAACGGTCAGCACTGTTTATTTTTCTAGCACCACGTTAGATGATTAATATGGACAGCTCATCTGCAATTAGTCTTGCTGATACAGCTTCTACAACTTACATAATGCTCAGTATAACGCTAATTGGAATCATAATGTGCTGTGCAGAAAATATCAGAAGAAATACCCAGGCACCACAGGTTTTGTCCCTATGCTTTGTGGACAGACAGAAAGCCAGAAAACATACCCCAACAGAGCTAACTAGTGGATACAACTAGAGAGCTTTATAGCACAAACAGAAGGAAGGCAGCACAGTCCGAGACTTGTTCTATAAATAGCGCAGTTAGCCATAGTCTTCAGAACCAGCACAGCAAGGCTGCACGTGTCAGAAAGCCCTTTATTACTGTACACACTGCCTGCTACCATAACACATCGCCTCAGTGTTATCATAACACAAATTCCCCGTGGGTGAGCTGATGTTCTGGAATAATACACATTCCTCACACAGTAGCTGAACAGACATCTTTTAGAGCTCGCTGGCTTCACCTTCTGGCTGTTCTCAAATCTTGCAAAATCCTACCCCACCACCCCCTCCCTGGCCATCATTTGGAAAGTGTTCAGCACAGCAGAACTCCTCCACAGTGCATTTGAAAGACTGTGAATCAACTGCTCATCAAGCGTCGGGTAACACTGTAATTGGTATCAGGAAGATCAAAACCTTGACTTTAAAACCCTGTCGACATAGTGGACTGAATTGAATTCCAGCCCATTCCTAGCCTGCTCTACATTTGAAAGTAAATTAAATTGACCCAACTTTTTACAGAGAGCGGAGCCTTCGGCTAGGACCTCTGCTCTGCAGTGCTGGTTATGGGCCAAATACAGACAAATCGTGGTTAGTGAGTAAGACATGACCTTAAATGCACTCAAGAACTGCTCATCATCGACAACAAAGACAACAAAGCCAGTAAGCTGGTCATGAGAATATGCCAATTTTTCTGTTTTACCACCATTTCTACCAATTCAATGTGAAGGCTTTCATAACTGTACCAAGCCCAATTCATTATCCTAAGAATACATGCACATCTCACAAAGTCCTTAATCTATTTTGCCAGTTTGTCCTAAATAAAATTATACCAAATCCTCATCACTGCAGGCGTTTTTCCTCTAATGCACCACTGATCTAGAATGACAAAGCCTCTCAAAAAGTGTTTAGAGTTTGTCACTGCAGCTTTTTACAGCTTGAGCCACTAGGAAAAGAGTGGGAACCAAGTGCAGGATGTGACCTAGTATGTGACCTAGCAGTTAGATTGGGTTCAAATCCATGGGGGAACCCGCCTACCCAGAGGGTCTAGAGGGTCATCAATTCCACATCAAATGCCCCTGTATTTAACTAGTCTGTTGAATCAAGTATGCTTCACAAGGGAAACATCCAAACATTGGATGACCTCAAGCACTACAGCTCCATTCAACTCCTTGTGCAGTGGTCACTTCGTCCTTAGATGTAGAGCCATGTACCAAGAACGACAACAGAGAATATGACGCAGAAGAGCAGCTTTCCTCCCTGTACCAATGCTAGTCTTTAGTAGGCCACCCTGTCCTACCAGTAGCTTTCCTTTGTATTTACTGTGAATTCCCAGCTTGTTTTTTTGAACCTTTTTCTACTACCTTTTTCTAGTAACAGGCAAGGCTACTTCCTTTCTCAAACAAGTGAGTAGCTAAGCCAAGAGAGTAGATGGTTTCCCTGCCCTACCATGCCAAATTGACCACTCAGCTGGAGATATTGGTGCCAAGTCATGTCAATAAGGCTGTTCGAATATGATCCCATTTTCTTATGTACAGTGGAGTCAGAGCTCATCTCGGAGGCTCAGAAGGCTTTAGTTTTACAAACCACAGCAGCTATAGCTACACTGACCATCTGCAGCCTCTGCATCCTGTGCCTTGGCTCCATCAATGGACTCCCTTGTTTTGGCCGCCTGTTCTAATTTTTCAGTGCCCACAGTTACTCCAGTGCCTCCACCACCCGCGGCTTTAGTGTCTACAGCAGGGAAATTCATCTCCGGTCCTAGATGGCTGGTGTCCAGCAATGTTTGGTAATTTGCCTCCTCAAGCACACCTGATTCAAGTCCTATATTAATTTCCATGTTTAGTTGCTTTGCCAGAGTAGGGAAATGACCAAACGGTGTCAGACAGGACCGGAGAGCTACAGTTTTCCCGGCGACAGCTTCACTTGTTTCCAGTCAACCAGTTCTGTTTCTGCTATGCACTAGCTCCTTGACCATTATCTCTGTGGTCCCTAGCACTATTGTCAGTGCTTCTCTAGACCTCCTTGTATCATCTCCCAAATATAGCTCAGTATAGTGACACTGTAGGAAAGTTTGGCACTATCTCTGGCTTTGGCTGGTTGCCTCTCTTCTTCACTGTCATTGTATCTGTGGTCCAGGTTACCACTGGGTTCCTGTTGTACCCTCAATCTCCACTGCTGACCCAACACTTTTAGCCTCCATCAGTGACCCAGCTTTGTTTTCATTCTGTACTCCTATCACTTCCCTGTGCTCTCTAGCTTTAATTTCTGCTGCTCCAAGCTTGTCTCCCAGTGGTTCTGAGTCCCACCATTATTTCTCAGCAGCTCTGCTCCAGCTCAACCAGCCTCTGTTAAAAAGTGGCCTTGTCCCTTGAGATGACTGTACCAAAAGCAAATACTGGTGTTCTTCTGACACTGTGCCCGACCCTGGTCTTCTATAGTGCCTCCCTCAATATGCTTTCATGCCGAGAGAAATAGCGCTACCTTAAGCCGTCAAAGACATTTATAGCCAGCCTAGGTACTTTTTAGTGCCTTATTTGCCACCTCCTAAGGGTTGTTTGGCCAGGCTAAGGTATCCACTGCTCAGGGTGTACTCATTCTCTTTCTCATTCTGCTGTCACTCTCAATTCTTCTTTGCAGGGACTTACTGGCTGCTGTCTGTCATCCCTGTGGTTGTCTGGCCACCGTTGCCTGTCTCTTCAGCTGCATCATGCTGTGACCCAGGTGCACCTCCATGTTGGTGGTGGCTATGATTGCGCGTAGCCATACATTAAGCTATGGGCTCAGTCTCCTCCTATGTGAAATTTCTTATCTCCACCCGAGATTATCTCCTTCAACACTGTGCCTTGTTACATCACTAGTGCCTATTTACTGTTTCTCATGAGACCAGTCTTGCATTTGTTTACTGAATAACTCAGCCAATGTTTCCTAGCACCTAAATGCCCAAATAACTATCCTTTGCTATTTAAACTGTCAACAAGTCATATGTGTTAAATAAACAGGTTATGAACTTTGTTCTTGCTGCAAATACAGTTATTCAAAACTTGCAAGTGAACACACATATGCCTTATCACAATCAAATGAGAATTACTGCAGCCTTTCAGCTTCGGCCTTAAAGGGTAACAGCAATCACAGTAGCCTGGCAGCCTCACCACATACATACACCACTGCCAAATATCCTCATTAGTGACGTGCTGCTATGTACTCTTGACAGAAATAAAAAAGAAAGACTGGAGTCAAGAAAAAGAGCACCAGCAAACAGGAAAGACAATATCTGTGCATCTCCTGGGGATGCACTGAAGGAGTGTGCTTTACATATCGTTTGGTGCTTTAATGTCTCTGAGCAATACAATCCCCAGGCTTTGCTTAGTGTGGTCCCTCACTTTAAAAAAACCTCTGAAGACACATTACTCAGGAGACTCCACGTGAGCCTGATTACACTACTATAGGCTGTGGGTTTGCTTATCAGGGACACTTTGTTCTCAGCGACAGCATCCTCCACGCATTCACCTAGCAGAGAAGACAGATTGTTGCAGACCGAGCCAAGAAAGCACAGCTCCACCCCATAACAATCCCCTTCCGCACCATGACAACAGGAGAATGCCAGTCTGGCTGCCGCTAAAACTGCACATGTCTCCTGCTCTCACAGCCTCATGCATTCTTTAGTCTGCATCCTATCTCTAATAAAGATCTGATGCAGATCCCACACAGAGGAGTCAAACATCACAGTGAAGCTGACTGTGCGGGTACTGTCTGCAGGGTCGTGAGTTTAAATATAGTCATGCTTGAAATTTTCAAGGCCTAGTCAGGGCTCCCTCGGATTCTCATCGTTATTAATGCTATCATTACCTTGACTATTTGAATTTCCTATAAGGATTAGAGTTCAAGATGTTTGCCTTTATGATGAAATGAAAAAATGATCATTACACATAGGATAATATAGTGGCTATTATTGCTTAGTTTGCTTTTCCTAAGACTGAGTACATTCTATTTATGCGTTTTAAAGAAACATCACTGACAATCATTTTCATAGAAAGCAGAGAAAGAGGCTGCTGAGGCTGACAGTGATAGGTGCTGCAGGAGAACCAAGGAAAAATTAACTCATGAATGTAAAGCAAGATATATTTCAGATTCTCTATGCTTGTGGTTATTAAGCTGCTCATGCCAGAGTATGGGTAGCTGTGTTGGCATAAATCTGAATAAGTTTCCTTCTGCTCCAGGCTGCTCGCTAGCCAGCAGGCTCTCATTTATTCTCGGGAATAAGTCAAACTGAGAACATGGTAGCTGGCTAGCAATCCAGATCAACAGGAAAACTATCTCGACTGCACTGGCCAATTAACCATTATTATCGCCTCATATTAGAGCTCTAAAATAGATGTCAAACAGACAGTTACGAACAGAGCCTCAACATACATATCAACAGACTATCAGCGTGGCCAAGAACTGCAAGCTTTCATAGAATAAAAAAAGGCTAAGCATATACTGCCTTTTTTAAGTGCAGTGCAGGCAGATTGTAATGTTATATATATATTCCCATACGCTGCTACTGCACCCAAATGGAGACTAGCTAGCATGTAGCATGACATAAAAACATATAAAAGCGGTTACTGGTCAGACCTTTGTTCCACTGTTATGTAATATATGAAATATTTATTCCAGCCATAGTTAGAAGTACAGCAACAGAAGCTTTCCAACAAACAATGCCCCGTTTAACTATAATAATATATAGAAAATATAGGTGTGCTTCTATATCTGTAAATCAAACTTGTCCTGATGGCACCTTTTAAAAACATATTTAATTTGCCAAGTTTTGCCATAACAAAGTGCAGATAAAGATCCACAGAAAAACACACATACATGAAAAGATGACTCCTTAACAACCCCACCCCTAACCCAAGAGCACACGCAAAACAGGCCAGACAACATGACTATAGTAACTAATGTACACTTCACAGGTATGATGGTTTGAGTGACGTACAAAAGACAATACAGAGTAACTTATGAAGCAAAACAAAGAATACACCTTAGGGGTATTCTTTGAAAATTCAGTTCCTCCTTGACAATTTGGTATAAACCCAAAGAATATTCCATCGGACCCAACCTGAACAAAGTTTTGAAACATGAATTTCTCAGAATTCCCAAAATTTCTCAGATTTCAACCCAAACCTGACCACCTAGAGACAGAAGGTTAGGGCTGTAGGTTAGGGAACTGGCCCTGTGACTGGAAGGGCGGCGGTTTGATCCTCAGCGCCGACGGTACATGACTGAGGTGTCCTTGAGCAAGGCACCTAACCCCCCAACTGCTCCCTGGACGCTGCAGATTGGGCTGCCCACCACTCCGGGCAAGTGTGCGCACTGCCCCCTACTGTGTATGCATTCACTAGTGTGTATTTGGTGTTTCACTTCACGGATAGGTTCAATGTGGAGGTGAAATTTCCCTGTTGTGGGACTAATAAGGGTCTCAATCTAAATCACTTTAGTGACAATGTTAAGCTATTTTTCAAATGTAACTTAACAGACATGGAATACATTGAAAATATAAAGTCCCTTGCTGCAATGCTGTTCATCAAGAATCTACTCAATCTTCTGAAAGTCTACAGAAGGAAAATGTAAATATATCAATTCATTCTTGTTCTCCAGTCACCCAACTCTTTTTAATCAAATCAAATCAAATCTAATTTATTTGTATAGCGCTTTTTACAACGGATGTTGTCACAAAGCAGCTTCACAGAATTCCAGAAAAGACAAAGTTTTAACAAGAATGTAAAAAATGTAAAGACCCCCTGGCGGGCAAGCCATGGGCAACAGTGGCAAGGAAAAACTCCCTCAGAACTGAGGAAGAAACCTTGGGAGGAACCAGGCTCACCAGGGGGGCCCCATCCTCCTCTGGTCAAACTACCTACAAGTGATTATATTACTAATATTAATAGCAGTAGTATTGGTAGTACGAATAGCCAGGAGTCTATGAGAACATCAGTGTAGGGTGGGCAGCTAGTCCAAGGCAGGTGGTGGTAGCTGGGGCGTGGGCAGCTAGTCTGAAGTGGGTAGCAGGAGGGCTCAACCGTCAGTCGTCTTTCAGTGTCCGGCCGGACATGTGGGCAATTGTATACTCGGAAAAAAAGCAGGGAGGGGGAATTAGTTTTATTCTGTCTGTTTGTACGTAAAACAGGGGATGTAAACATTTACAGAGTGTGGCTAATGACTCCGGCAGATCTAACTGTGACAGCTTAGCTAAAAGGAGAGAACCAGAAGGACACATAGACACGGCAGCACTCTGAAACAGTTTGGCATCCCTCCGCTCCACCATCATCATCATTCCAGAGTTTGGGGGCTTTATAAGAAAAAGCTCTTCCCCCAGCTGCAGCCGTATGAATTCTGGGAACTATTAATAAGCAAGCACTCTGGGATCTGAGTAGTCGTGATGGCTCATAATGGGAAATAAGGTCTTGTAAGTACTCAGGAGCAAGACCATGTAGGGCTTTATATGTCAATAATATTTTATACACAATACAGATTTTAACAGGCAGCCAATGAAGTGATGATAGCACTGCACTGATATGATCAAATTTTCTAGTTTTAGTGAGGACCCTGGCTGCGGCGTTTTGGACTAGTTGAAGTTTACTTGCATCTTTTACACAGTACTCCATTTTCTTTAATCTGTATTTTTCATCAGGCTTGGCTGATATGTACAGTTGCGTATCGTCTGTGTAACAATGAAAGTTAATACCATGGTTACTTATAACTGTGCCTAACGGTAACATGTATAGAGTAAATAATAAAGGTCCTAAAATAGAGCCCTGTGGAACTCCAAATCTTACTTTTGAATAACTGTAAGATAAATTGTTTACACTTACGAACTGATAATTTGAACCATGATAGGACTGTCCCTGTGATTCCAACCATGTTTTCTAACGTTTCTAGGAGAATAGTGCAGTCTATTGTATCAAAAGCTGCGCTGAGGTCAAGTAGCACTAACAGGGATACGTAGCCTTGATCAGAGGCAAGAAGAAGATCATTAGTTATCATAACTAGAGCTGTCTCAGTGCTGTGATGTGGCCTGAATCCAGATTGAAATTTTTCATATATATGGTTCTTATGGAGATATGAACTAAGATGTTGGGCCACAGCTTTTTTCTAAGATAATGGTAAATTAGAAATAGGCCTGTAATTTGACAATACGTGAACATCAAGATTAGGTTTCTTGATCAGGGGTTTGATAACTGCTCGTTTAAAAGCTTTGGGAACATGGCCCAGACTAAGGGACGTGTTTACTATAGTTAAAATAGGGTTTATAATAATTGGCAGTACTTCTTTGAGTAATTTTGAGGGAATTGCATCGGGTATGCAGGTTGTGCAATTTGCAGAAAAAATTATCTTCTCTAGTTCTAGCTGTGGGAGTGGGTAAAAAGTTTCCAGGCTCTTTTCTACAACTGTGTTTTGTTTTATATCAGCCAAGTCAGATGACAGCCAAGTTGGGTTTAATACTGTGGGTTGAATTTGTTGTCTAATATTTTCAATTTTATTATTAAAAAAGTCCATAAAAACCTCACTGTTGAGAGTTACTGGGATTTCTGGTTCAGTACCTGCCTGATTTTTTGTGATTTGGGAAATCACACTAAACAGAACTCTAGGATTATATTTATTATTCTCAATCAGCGAGGCCAGATATGCTGAGCGAGCTTTTGTGAGAGCATTTCTATAAGGCTGTCCTTCCAGGCAGAGTGGAACACTTCCAACTTGGTTTGTCGCCATTTCCGCTCTAGTTTCCGAGCTGTTTTAAGGTACAGGTTTTATCGTTGTACCATGGGACGAGCATTTTCTGCCTTATTCTTTTTATTTTAAGTGGTGCCACATGTTCTAAAGTGGATCGGAAGGTATTTTCTAAATAATCGGTTAGTAAATCTAGTTCCATTGGGTCTGATGGGGTGAAAATTGGCATTGATAGCTCTGGCAGATTTTCTATAAATTGCTGGGCGGTAAACGGTTTTATTGAGGGCTTTGTAGAATAGCGAGGGGACGTACATATATTATGGCTAAAACGTAGTTCATATGAAATTAAGTAATGGTCGGAGATTGCTGAGGTTTGTGGTAGGATATTAAGCTTGTCTATGTGAATACCTAGTGTCAAAACTAAATCTAATGTGTGATTGCAGTAGTGTGTAGGCCCTGGTACATTTTGGGTAAAACCAACAGAGTCTAGAATTGAGGTAAATGCTTTTTTTAATGTGTCTACCTTCTCAAAGTGAATATTAAAATCTCCTACAATTATTACTTTATCGTTGCACACAGCCAGGTTTGCAGCGAAATCACAAAATTCTTTTAAAAATTCAGAGTAGGGCCCTGGTGGTCTGTAAATGTTAAATAATGAAAATGCATTCTTTTTTGTGACCGGATTTGTAACGTGAATAGGAAGGACCTCAAAGGAAGTAAAAGTTTCGCATTGTTTCTGACTAATATCTGGAGTATTTTGGTGAATTACTCCACCTCTCTTGCCTGATAATCTTGGCTTATGTGCATAATTATAGCCTAAAGGGGTGGCTTCGTTTAAAGCTGAATATTCATCTGGTCTAACCCATGTTTCAGTAAGACAGAAAATGTCAAATTTATGATCGCTTATAATTTCATTTACGATGACTGCTTTTGAGTTTAGTGATCTTATATTGAGCAGTCCAAATTTCAGATCTAAGGCATTAGTGCTATCATCAGAACACGGATATATCTGGGGACAGATGAAAAGCAATGTGTCTAAGAAAGAAACTGTCATGAAAAACTATGTACTAATCCCTCATCAGAATAAAGGAGTGGGGCAGCTAAGAGCAAAAAAGTATGGGGCCCTTTTCAGGGTAGACTGGAATGTAAAGCCATATAGTCTAGTATATATAGTATAGCATATTTCAGCACAATGCAGCAACTAAACCAACAGGTTGCAAACTCAACAACATGTTTATCAAAGCTCCATCAGATGCAGTGCAGGCCTTATGGTAAGCAAATCATAGTGAATGCTACAATCACAGTGCAAAATAAGGTAAACAGATAGGTTAATAGGCAGATTAATAGGCTGGTTTACAATATTATCATGTTTAGCATTAAAAAAAAAAAAACAATGCCTTATGGCCTCACTTTCTCTGGGTGGGTAGGATGCCCTCCCATCTCCTTCCAACACCCAGTCCGATGCCAGCTAGCACAGGCGTTTTTAGCTGATGTAACAGAATTGGTGGTTGGCGCTTTCCTCAGTTGCGCTTGTCTGATCCACTCAGACCAGTGCAACACACACTAAAACACCTCCACCACATTAGTGTTACTGCAGCACTGAGAATGATCCACCACCCAAATAGTACCTGCTCTGTGAGGATCCATGGGGGTCCTGACCACTGAAGAAAATGGTAAAATAGGGCTAAAAAAGTACGCAGAGAAACAGATGGACTACAGTCTGTAACTGTAGAACTACAAAGTGCACCTATAGAGTAAGTGGAGCTGATAAAATGGGCAAAGAGCATAGAAACAAGGAGGTGGCCATAATGTTATGCCTGATCAGTGTATGTCAAAAATGTAATATTTGTAAAGCTTTCACGTGACATCATATATAACAATGTTTATTTTTTTCTGACACCTGATAAGTTTGAACAGACAAAGCAGTGCCACGTTAAAAACACCCTCAAAACATTTCACACACTAAACAGGACTAATTATACTCATTTTAACCAAACAGGCACTTGGGAAGTGTTTTTAAGTACTGATGATATCCATGATTTATGTAGAAAAGTATATTGTGACATACAGTGTAATTTATCACAACAATGATAAATACGGTCATATTGCCCAGCCCTACAGCCATTCAAAGCATCTTATCAGCTGCTGGTGGTTCACAGGAGGAAACTACACTAATCTGTCATTCAGTAACTGATCTAACTGTATCGAGGACAACAATAGCCTTAACAGCTTCTACGCACATAAAGAAACAGTTTGCCATTATCTGTTTGCTTTTACTAAGCACATGTTTCTAGACAGCAGCAGAACACAATTAGCACCTGTACCCTGGGAAGCCGGCGCTCATACCAGTCGGCACCAGACACTGTGTTTGCAGCAATATGACAGGGTTTGCAAGCTTGTATGCCTATTCACATGTTCAGCAGTATTAGATTCATTCACATAATCTACAGCTAAAGCACATTTTGATTAAAGTCAACTGCAGGCATTAGTTCACCACTGGTGACTTATCGAAATGTACTGTATTTCCACATAAGGCTTAATTTGCATAACACACTCTGTACCACTGTAGGAGACTGTAATGCTTCAGGTTTTAGTGTATGGCATGTATATATTTGAGTTGAATGCAATATATACAGTGCACAAATAATACCAATTAAGAGTTTTACCAACCAAGAGTTTTCTGATGCAAAATGGTTAATTGTAGAGACACTAACCAACCTCTGATTTCTTTATGGTTCTAGTGCTAGTGACATTAACCAGGGATCATGATGTGCCTTAAAACACCCAGTATATACCTCTTCACCATGAATAGGTTCCACGCCAAAGCTTTATCTAAAAAAAATTGGTAAAATATTGGTTCAGACATCAGGCAGCTTAATCAGAACCATTTCACGCAATAACTTTATGTGAGAAAGCTTTTAGAGACACTAAACACTTCAGACGTCTAGTTCCCAGCACCAATACTGTGAATAGTTCTGACTTGGAAAGCTTTTTCTAAAATCAACCCACTGTGACTTGTTTACAACTGAAAGGTTTAATTGTGTAGAAACTTTGGAATCAATGGAATTTCCCATTAGTCTCACAGGGCCAGACATAATGTTGTAACAAGAAGGTCTTGGCACAACCATGATAAATAGTGAGTGAGAAAATGTGGATGGGAACAAATTGACAGTGAGATTTATAAACCAACCCAACACCTCGTGAAGACGGAGCTTACAGAATGGGGTGCTTGTGTGCTACACTGTCAAGACGGTCTACAAGCCTTTCGATAGCCCATGCATGTAAAGCAAGTTAGCATTGTATCAGTTAAGCATACAGACGCGCGCGGGATTTCATTTGCCAATGTCAGTGGTTTGCTAACCTTTCTACTGTTATCGACTGGACTCTGGAGATTAAAAAAGCTCAGACTACATCTATTTTGGAGGCTAGTTTTTGAGGATACAGACCCTTGTTTGCAGCAGATTTGGCCATAATCCAACACTAAAAGTCTAACAAATGGTCCCCGCATGTGTATTTTCATTCCAACATCATGTCTGTTTAATGCAGAAACCTAATATATTTGTTCAATTCATAACCGTTATTGAATTTTGAGTATTGTTACATACCTACTAATGGTAACCCTTGTGTTGCTATGAATACAAATGACTTGATCTTGTGGGGTACTGCACCACTTGAATACCTGAATTCAAATACCTGAATTATGATTTCAGGTTTCAAATACTGACACTTTGAATGTTTACCCAGCACTCAAGCCTGCTCACATTCCTAACTCATTATCCAAATCTGTAGTTTACAGGCCTACTTTGGTTTAGGTGTCTCTTAGACACTCAGATGATGGCTGGTCATATTCGAGTCTCATGGATGGCTCTTTTGCACAGTTAGACTTTGTGAAATTAAGCAACATGGTCACCAATCACCAACCAACCATCATAATTCTTCAAAAGTATCTACAAAAGTTTAAATAGCTCAACTGCTTTGTGCCTTCAGCCTAAACATCCTTATTCTAAAACCAGGATATGTGCCAACTATGGTAACACATGGAAATACTGTAATCTGTCATTGATACATCCATACGGTGCTAATTTAAAGACAAACTGTGCAGATGGTTTCAGTTTGTACTGAATGCCAATGCAAAACTGTATGTAAAACATGAAACCACTATTACACACAAATGACAATTTTTCAGACAGAAATGTAAATAAACCATGTCTTGCTTGAACTTCTCAGCAGAGCTTCAACATTCTTTCAAAGTAAAAGTAAATATAGTGGTCTGGCAGACCATTCACAAGGTATATGTGAAAAAGACCCCTCTCCCTATAGCGGAGAGGGAAGTGCCAAGATTTAAATGGGCTGTTAAAGTACCTCAGCGCAGAAACCAGCACCAACTGAACCACACCTTCCCCAGCAGGGTCTGCTTAACAAAGAGCTCTGCAAAACGCAGTCAGAAAAGGCCATAAAAAGACACTAAATTCCTTTGCCAGGAATTACAACTGCATTATGACTGATAAATTGAGCTGTAAACAACATAATACATCAGTGCCTGACAAATGTGCCAAATAGCGCCATGACTCTGCAAGTCAAAGGTACATGCCTCAGCAAAATGGAGACTCCCAGTCCAAATGACTGTGGTTGGGAATGTACTGTAAGAATCAGGGAATCCGTTTTGAGTTTCCAAACGTTCTGCGTATTCACACAGTTTGATGTGAAATTCACCTTTCCAGAAAAAAAAAAAAGAATTCAGAACTGATCACAGTGGTGGTGACAGCAACCAGACATCCAGAGCATTTAATGCCTCTCACTTAGAAAGCTCCCTCACAGAAAGTTACTATGTGACACGATTACTAAAAAGCTGCCTGATGTATGAAAGTTTTACGACAAAGTGTTGGCCATACATGCTCGTGGTGAGGAGTTACATGCAGGATGTTGTAAGGCTAAGTAGTACCAGACTCATTTTTCACATTTATGACTATTGTAGCACTATCCACATTGCCTAGAAGATGTGCATGTTCACTGTTCGTTTAGGATAGGAAAGAAAACGGCTATATCTGCGTTGTAGACATCATGACCCCTGGTTCCTATCACCACCACTCTAAGGAAACAATACAATTTCACATGTAAACCAGTCTGAATGACACTGATTTATATAGAGATATTAAAAAGCTGATGGAAGCTACACAAAGCTACATAGGGGGCAGTCGTGGGCTGGAGGTTAGGGAACTGGCTCTGTGACCGGAAGGTTGCAATCCAGGGCCGACAGCACATGACTGAGGTGTCCTTGAGCAAGACACTTAACCCCCAATTGCTCCCCGGGCGCCGTGGATAGGGCTGCCCACCGTTCTGGGCAAGTGTGTATGTGGTGTTTCACTTCACGGATGGGTTAAATGCAGAGGTGGAATTTCCCTGTTTGTGGGATTAATAAAGTATCACTTAACTTAATGACTCCTGAGATAATGACTGCCCTCCCATCCTGCTGAATGCTGTTGGAAGACTGACCATAAGGGCCTCCACCTCACCGATCACCAAACTGCTCTCTTGTTCATTTGTGCCAACTGCAACACCCTCAATTACATCACTGTGCCATCCAGATGCACCAGCATTGAAATAGGATGGGACTGTTTGAGCTCACTCAGTCTGAGACTGCCTCTACCAGTGCAGTTTCTAAAGCTTTACGATCCAGACATTAAACAGAGATCCTCTTAGCTTCTATTTGGTATTTAGCTTATTAAATTGTAAATACAGTTTGACCAGAGGAGGACGGGTCTCCCCATGTGAGTCTTGGTTTCTCGCAAGGTTTCTTCCTCCAGTCTGAGGGAGTTTTTCCTTGCCACCGTCGCCTCTGGCTTGCTCACTGGGGGATATATGTTGTAATAGTATGTTTTCAAACTTCTGTAAAGCCGCTTTGTGACTACATCGTTTTAAAAAGCGCTATACAAATAAACTCAAATTGAATTAATGCTACCGTCTTAACAAAACCTCGGGCGAAGCAAGAAATCTACTTCACTTTTAATGTAAGTCAAAGAAACCAGACTTTTTTTTAATCATTTTGGGCCATTTCTTTTGGTCCATTCCTCATGTAATTTACACACAGCATAAAGAACAACAGGCATTGTCAAATTATGTAAAAAAAAACAAACTGAAAAACATTAAAAAGGGAGATACAAGGTTTTGCTCCGACAGCAGTGATAAAACAGCACCTGGCAAAACACGCAAATGAATAGGTGTCTTTACTAATGTAGGAGGAAACAACCGAGAGCTTACAATTTGTAGGATTAGCATGCAGACTGGTCTAATCAATGACATGATAGAGACATAAACTGCCAATAAAAAATGGATGTTTTTGATCTAAATATGCTAGTTTTCCAATTATATGCACTGGAACATATTACATACACACAAATCTTCCACAAAGAGGGATTGTGCAGTTTACATTACACAATCTTAACAATCTAACTACTGGACTATAAACAGGATCCTTCCTAGTGTGACCTTTTTCACAATCCCGAATGATAGCAGAAGATTACACAATGGCAACCATAAAGCAGCCTGGCTACCGTGTATGTAAAAGGCTGCTTGTTCAAAGCCCAAACACATCAGCTGCTGATCTGCCGGATAGCCTTGACTGACAGCCTGGTAACATCTAAAGTGATTCAATGAGCAAGCATGATATGTTTGATGAACTGCATACATTTTCAGTTCCAGTGTACAGTCAGATGTTATCTTTTCAGTCAAAGAGCAATGTTGTTTTTTTTAAGAAGCCTCAACCTTACTCTCAACTGGCAGGACCAGTCAAGCTAGCACGCACACAAACTATGTAAAAACCTATGCTATACCACATTAACATTACACCTAGAGGGTAATTTCACTTATACACAAACATAATCTTTTTCAGTTAGTAGTTTTTTTTCCTAAGGCTTCTTGACAACGAATGGAGTTTTATAGGGGACATTCAAACAATGCCAGAGGGGAACCCTCGGGCCTTCAAGGCCTTAAACATTAGAATATACATATCTGTAAGTTAGTTTTCATTGAATAGAATCATGCTTGTATTTAAACACTGCAAGAACTTAAGTAGTACTTGCATTAGAACACAAATTGCATTATTATCATTGTAAAGTACTTTGTATCTCCATTTTTGTCATTTTTCAGTTTTTGACATAATTTGAAAATCCCTGTTGCCCTTTACATTGTGTGTAAATTTCATGATGAATGGCCCGACTAGGAAAAACATCTGGTTCCACTGACTTACATTAAAAGTAAAGCATGTTTTTGCCTTCTCCTGTTAAGTTACCATTTTGTAGATACAAGGTTTTGTTCCGACAGCAGCGACAAGAAGCTAAGCAAGCTTTCCTATTGGTTAGGATGTCAAGAGCCAAGACATGTTAGGTTAACCGTCAACATAACTACCAAAGAACCGAGGAATCAACCAGTCATGTTTTGACATCCAATAGGACCAATTTCATGAGAAAAAAAGGTCACTCTAGGCCTTCTGGAAGTTCTGTACACACACCTGACTATGAATCTGAGCAGCAGCCAAATCGATTGGTTGTTAGAAATGGAAAACAGCAGCAGCATCTCTATATCAGGCCACTGTACGGAAAGAGCCACTGTGAAACCTCTACAATGTAAAATATAGGCTAAAATGTCTGCCACAAGTAAACCACCAAATGTCTTTTAGGAGATTTAAATGTCTGTGTTTAATCTCAAACTGCTAAAAAATGTTGATGTGAACTACCGTTAGCTTAGCGCTATCAAACTGCTAGACTTAGATGGGGATGCTAGCAGAAGTTGGCATTACTGTTGACATTTTTTTTTTTTTAGAATTATGTCTCAAATTGATGTCCTCCTTCTAATAATCACAGTTTGTTGCTGCACAACACCATGGGGTGGGCGATATGGCAAAAATATCATATCAAGATACTTAAAGACAATTTCATAATACCCAGTACATATCAGGACATATCCTGATGCACAGGCACAATGCACTAGTAGTGCCACAATTAAAACTGCCATGAAAGAAGAAGTGACTTTTATTTAACATTTCACATACTGTACTGCGCTAAATCCAGATGAACAGAACTAACTTTGCTCTATTTAAATTTAAACATGCAGTTGCTCTGTGTTCTTTAAGTACTGATGATACACACGAAAGCACACAGCACTTTGGTTACAGTAACACAATTTATCACAATAATGACAAATAATTGTCATATTGTTGCCAGATGACACCTTTCCAACCTCCTTCAAGCACACAGTTTCACTGTTATCTATGGAGCATCCATGTCTGAAAAGCACGCCCTTCATAAAGTGCAATACGTCATCCACAGCTGACCAATCAACATTCAGCTCAACTAGTCAAAACTAGCGCCGTACAACATTTGACACAAAGATTACCACAATCTGAACATGAAAAAAATGTATACAAGTTACTGACAAAACAATTTTACTGTTGATAAAGGTTACGCGCATTTGAACAGATTTAAACAAATGGCTTTCTTTTTTGGGGGGATGGGAGGGGTTTGGTCCCATCTGTTAAGTTCATGTTACTCATATTTATGATTTATTATTGTAAACATATTACCTATTGTTAAAACAAACAATAATAAACACTTCAGCTGATTTCTTTGGAAAATACCTGCATAATTAAATGGTTAATATGTAAACAGGTTTATTCAGACTTATTTGATTTGAAAGGATCAATTCTAGAGAAACTTAATCAAGTTAGGATTGTTTACATTGGTGGTGAAAGGAACCAGATGTCCACCTCTAAAAGCCACTGCAGAAATGGTTACCAATACTTTGCCAGTGCCTGAAACACTGTCTGTCTGAAATGCATTTTTAAGAGCCTTTCATGGTGAAGGGGCACATATACTGTATTATAGGGTAAATTAGTCTGAAAAAGATAACATATTTATCAGATTTAACAATACTTTGCCACCATCGGCACTAGGTGTAGGATCACTAGCGGTTTTGGATAGTAAACAAAATGGCTACATTTGTGTTGTAGACATTATGACCCCTGGTTCCTATCACCACCACTGTAAGGAAAGCTGAGTCAAGTTTTGTTGCAATAAACCATTTTACATCAAACCACTGTGAATGACCGAATTACATCAAACCACATTTCAATGACCGAATTATACCGCACTTTTTACGAATTCATGAATTTAATAAGCATTTAATGATACAAATTCTATTCTATATAAGCTCAGGTACTCACTCTGGAAAAACACAGCACGTCCAACAAGAAAGGAAGCCTTGCGCATCTTTTATGCAGTGATAGACAACATGGTAGCAAACAGAAAGCCATGTGCTGAACAGTGCTTTATCACTGTTGATAAAGGGGATGAGCAAGCAACGTAACTCATCTGGTGGCAGATTTAAGCACCTTTCTTTTTCTTAAGGGGTAGTGGGGGGGGGGGGGGTGCTTCATCCCAGATCTGTTGAGTTCATGTAGTAAAGTGAATGTACATAAATCTTAGTGGGTATACAGTGGGTACCTGCACATCACGTGCACTACACATCTGTTCTGAGGTCTAAATAGACAAGATCAGGTTCACTGGCACATGAACTGGGAGTCTGAGATTTCCAACCTCTCTGCTAACATATGACCACTTAACAAAGAAACGCTACATCAATATCATATGACACTGACAAAGGTGACAGTGTTGAACAGGATCTTACACAAAGCGTTATATCCAGCAAGACAAAGCAACCTTTGAGAGCCTCAACGTGTCATTGTCGGTGTGTCTGTGTGTGTTTGCATGTGGGTGTGCAACTTGACATGCCAGTTGTGTGCTGATAAGACAGACACTGACAGGCTCTTTTATATGACTAAATGCCCAGCAGCAGCTGGGTCTAGCCCACTGCACTCCAACAAATTACACTTTATGACCAGCTGAACTCACAGTGGGGGCTAACACACAAAGAGGCAATGCCATTTTTGCAGCTAGCGCACTCTTTTTCTAACCTCCAGAACACAGGACACTCTTTACCTCACTGCTGGACTTATAAACCAATCAAATTTAGAGAAATTGTGAGTTATAAGTGGACCTAACTCTACTAAAGCACACTACTTCTCATAAACCTTAATAGAAACCCTATACCTTTACCATTTTACAGTTAACTAGACAAATAGCTTAGCCAGAGTCTTTGTTAAGCTGCCTGGGTATATACCATAATGCAGCCTGAACGTTGCTCAGATACACCTGGCCATCAAGTTAATTGAGTACTATTTAAGCCAATAATACATAATAGTCTTATATCCACTGAGCTGTGGGTCAATCAAAGAGCTTGCATAACCTGCAGGTCAGTTGTCTACAGCCACAACTTATTCCACGTCCATGCCTTTCAACAATGTAACAGCATAAAATTTACCTGCTTTTTTGCACTTCGCTCCACTGAAGCCTGGTGACATTTCACTCCACATGTCATTTAATGTGACAGTACATTATTTCTATGGAGAAGTAAGTTAGTGTGACAGGACAGACTGCAACATTTAAAGATATAAAGGATGATTAAACGTTTTATCTTAATTTTGTGTATATGTTATTAACATGGAAACAAGTAAAGGTTTGCTGTTTAATACAACTATAATATTTGAGATGGAACTTCAAAGACTATACAGATATTTAGTACATTTTTTATATTAAAAAAAATCTTCCAACTGCATTAAAACAAAATCATGCACTGTTTTAATGACAAAGCCTAAACTCATATAGTTACGCTAGAAAACACTTAGTAGATTTCCGTTTCTAATACAAAGGTGATTCCAGGATTGGTGTGCCATTTAGCCCTTTTAATTCCTTTATTAAACTAAATTTTAATTGTTTTTACTGAATCAAACTGAATCAAAGATAACATGCATTTACCTATTAAATCTCCTGAACAATATTTTGTTTTTTACAAGGTTCTTTTTCATGACAATAGCTCAAATGAAGAAAGGAGCTGAAAGTAAAAGGGTTGAGTTATTAGCATCAAATGAGCAAATGCTTAAAATGTAGTTAACTAGTTTCCAAGCTAATGGCATTGGGATATTAAAGATATTCTAATGATTGACATAACATTCTTTTTTTTTTAAATAATTTGAGTAACAGGAGTAAACGTTAGTCAATGTCATAATTTTACTCAAACTGACTGACTGCTTAAAACATGTTCTATCTTCACATTGTTATTATTACATTATATATTAGACGTTATTGTTATATTTATAAAAAGTAAAACAAGCAGCCCAATCGTGGAATCACTCAAAATTATGTTATTTACTCAACATGTCACTAAACGTGACAGTACATGAACCGTTTCTATGCCTATAGAAGTTGAATATCAAGGTCAAGGACTTTTATTTTAAAGATTTTGATTTAAAATTGAAAATAATATTCACATCCTCTACAGGTGACTTAAATATGACATTTTGCTCCACAATTTCTATTTATTAGCTGAGTTTAACATTTTTTGTGGGGGGTTGAACACAATAACTTTTGCACGGCCCACATTTTTTATTTCAATGTTTCCCAATGTGTTTGAATTCCACCCTGAACTCCTCAAAACATTTAACAAGTGCAGCAAAAAATAAAAATCAAAGGGGAATTCCACTGATTTTTTTTAGATAAACAAAATCATTCAGACTGGTTTGGTGTGAAATGGTTCACTGTGGGGAAACTTACCAATTTGGATTTCTTCAGTGGTGGTGATAGGAAACAGGGGTCACCATGTCACCATGCTACTAGCCATTTTTATTACTGTCCACATTGACGATTAAACCCACATGTGACTTCTGAGTGTCAACATGTTTGATGATAGTAAAATAACTGTAAATATGAAAAATACTGGGGACTCTATATTGCCTTAGGACACACTATGTACACCCCTCCACCATGAATGCATTACAAAAATTACTTTAGGCCAAAATCTGATCTCAAAACTATCATCGGTTTTTCACTAAATTTGAATGCATGTTGACTTTAACCTTGAGGGTGAAGTTCATGATGAATGGACCAAAAGAAACAGCCCAAAATTACACAGAAAAAGTAGTTGCGTTGACTTCCATTAAAAGCAAAGTAGGTTTTTTCCTTCTCCTGTACAGTCACCGTTTTGGAGATACGAGGTTTTGTTCCGACAGCAGCGATATTCATAACCACTTCGTGGAAAAAAAAGATCTGAAGCTCACAGAACTTTGGAAATGCACTATATACATAAAACTTTATTTTATTACAATTTTTATTCTCATTATAACTTTTTGTGAGGGAGCCTTCAAAGGTGGGTGACTGACTCCTAAAACCACCACTGTGATTAAATCTGGCTGGGCACGTTTCTCTAGAACAGAGAATTTTACACCAGACCACTCTGAATGACTTTGTTTACATCTCAAACATGTAATCATAGAGAAAGTTTGAAAGATTTATGGTATTCCCCATTTAAACTTGCACAAACGCTTAGCAGCTTATAGGGTCCCTAAGGCAGCGAATGTTGTGGCTCGAACCGCACTCTTCTCACTGAGTGACCCCAAACTGTTTGCTGAGGCAGCTAAAGGAGCCCAATGTGTCCCAACAGCTTAGCGGACAGGTTAGCAAAATGATTTCTGTGGGTGAATTATCACGACGTGCTGGCTGAGTTTTAGGCTAGACTTAGTTCTTCATATCAAAACAAAAATCTGACTGTTAATGTTGCTAACACTGCTTCAACCCGGAAACAGCAGATGCGAAGCGTGACGACGAGGACACTTAAACACACATACACACACACACACACACACACACAGCAATATTTGGGTCAACTGCGAGACCCATATTACGGTCTGCCAATCCGTCCTTAGTCTGAAAAACCAAAGTCAAGCCCACATTAGCTTGGCGTGTTAGCCTCGGCCGGTCATTTAAACAAACTAACGTTAGCTGTCCAACCAAACATGCTAGTGTGCTCCCTGCAACATGAAGGACAATAGGACTAGTGATATGATTAGTCTGCATTAATAACATCTTTAAAAGCTTTTTTTTAAGGGCAAAAACAGGGCTGAGCAAGGACAAAAAAACGACACCGAATGCACACTTACAAATTTCTTCTGAATGATGTTTCTCTTCGGCCTTTCCTTACTCATTTTCGCTCTCCGTCAACCTTCAAACCGACACATTAATTTTGGATGAGATCTTAATGTTCCCGTCGTCGCTTAAACACGTGATTAGTTAAATCCCTGGTAGAAATATGTCGAGGTAGGCACACAATTTTCTTCCTTTTTTTAACCCCGTTGCTGTAACGTTAGCCCAGTCTCTTTCTTCTTTGCGAACGAAAACGGGCAGATCTGAATTTAAAGCTCCACGGCGAGTAAAAGCGGGGCCAATGCAGCAGAGCGCGGCGGTGTTAATATCCGAGGGAAATGTGCTGGAGAGGAGCTCCCTTAGTCCATTTGTTGGCTAAAACGTCGGTATTGTCAGTTCTCGAAGCACCACATTCTTGTAGCAGTCCGAACAAAACAAAAAACAAAAAAAAGCCTCGCATTGGCCTCAGCCTTCGCAGTTCACGGTGTGTCGCTCCGTTTTACATGCTGCGGCTGTGGAGAAGACGGAGGTGCCGAATAAAAACTCGGGAGTCACGTTTTGGCCGCCGTTGTGCTCCCGCATATTGTGTGAACTCGATGGCACCGACGCTAACGCGACCTGCTGGCGTCTTTCTTCTGGGCCCCGGTCCTATCACACACGGCGCTGTGTTCAGCGGCAAATTTAAACCTCCGCCGGGGTCGCCTTTCAGATGTGTTTTGGTCCGGTTGTCCGGTTTATTGAATGATTATTCTGTGAGGAGAGAAGTCTTGGTTTGTCCGCTCTGTGGCGCTCATTAAAGGCTCTGGTTGGGTATCGGGCTTGTTTTGCTGTGAGGAGGAGAGTGAGAGTTGACTGAAGAACCCTGGAGGAATGGCTTGCTAACTGGGAAAAGCTAACGTTAACTAAATCTGGACACCGCAAGAATTCCATGGAGCCCCTAAGGCGATGTGCTGATTATTTCTAATAAGGCGTGACCACAACTTATCATTATTGAGGCCATAAAGCTATAATTTGAGGCTATGAACTACTATGTTGAGGCCATAAATTAAGATATTGAGGCCATGAGTTGAGTTTCTCATACCTCGTGGCCTCCATATATTCATTCACGGCCTCAATATAGTAAATTGTCACCTCAATATTGGAGTTTTTTACCTCAATATATTAATTTATGACCACACCTTATTAAAAATAATTACCCTGTCTTCTTAAGGGCTATGTAGCATAGGATTCTTGAAGCAAATTGGGACAATAACTATAATGTATTACAGGTTATTACACAAGTATTATACATTACTATAGGATTATTATACAGAAGCAAAAGCATGAAACATTTTATAGACATATTTAACGGAAATCTTATAGTTTATTAACTTATTACTAGCTACAGTTTTAAGGTAAAAAAGCATTTATAACCTGTGGACGTGCGTGTGTGTGTGTGTGTGTGTGTGTGTGTGTGTGTGTAATGGCTATATTATATGGAAAAGTAAGCTAGTAGCTGATAGAGAATATAATGCTCAACTGATGATTTATGAAATTATGTCCTGTTGAAATTCAGGATAGTTATTCCGATTTTCAGTTGTCCAGTTTATCAAATAATTATGCTGTGAGAGAGAGAGAGAGAGAGAGAGAGAGTGAAGAACCATGGAGGAACGGCTTGCTAAGTGAGAAAAGCTAACTAAACCTGGAAACATGCTTCTAGGAAAAAGACCTGTAGTAATACTGCAGGAATTAGTCAGCATTCTCATATGAACACAAAGTAAATTGGAACAATTACCATAATGTACTGCAGAAAACTACACAATTGTAGTTATACAACTGCACCAATATGAAACAGAAGTAAATGCAGTATATCGCTGCTGTCGGAACAAAACTTCATGTCTCAATTTTTCTCATTTTTCAGTTTTGGAAGCACCTGTCGGCCTTTATATTGTGTGTAAATTTCATGATGAACAGACCAAAAGAAACAAACCCAAATGACATCTGAAAAAAGTCTGGTTCCATTGACTTACATTAAAAGTAAAGTAGGTTTCTTCCTTCTCTGGTAAAGTTACTATTTTGGAGATATGAGGTTTTGATCTGACAGCAGCGATATTTTGTATTTTGTGGCACAAAGGTTTAGAATTTGTGAACATGAATATACATGGACAGTGGCCAAATAGGCTACCGAACATCTGCACTGAATCATTTTGCATTGATAGAGAATAAAAATGTTAAAATGACCCCTAAACTTCTGTGAAATTTGTGAAATTATGTTCCATTTTTGCTCAGGCTGTGCTTCAAATGTGTTATTGTCTGAATGTCGGGTTTACTGAATGATTACAGAATGAAAGTATTATAGATTTTTATAGAAATCTTAGATTGGGTTATTGTATTACTGCAGCTCTTTTTCTTAACGGTTTATAAACTGTGGACATTCAAGTGGAGAAATGACAATATAATACACGGAGCAGGTGAAAAAGTGGTACTAAAATCCTGCATTGAATTTTGTACCTTGATAGAAAACATAAATATAAATGTGAAATTCAAAATCTATGAAAGTATGTCTTAATTGCAAATGCAAACAAATGTAAACAGCATCATGACCATATAAAGTTTAGCTATTGATTGATTTACAGGGTACAACTTGCTGGCTGTTTGGTTTAGTCGATCTTAGACACTCCACCAAAACATTTGAAAGGAAATTCCACGGATATTTCTAAATTTCTTCACTGTTGGCATTTAGGCAAAGTGCCTCAGAGTGGTTTGAAATGTGCTGCTCTTGAGAAACCTCCAGAGTCTGAAGGGTTTAATGCATCTAAAGGCTTCCTCAAAGTAAAGTCATTACATTACATAGTCAAGACATTGTTTTACAATATTATTTTGAAACCATTCATGGTGAATAGGCACATGTAGGGTGTTGTATGGCAAAACAGTCCCCAAAGAAAATATGGGGTTTTTGTTTACAGTATTTTGTTTATTGTATTATCAATGTTACATATAAAACCTCAGAAGACACGTGTAGGTTCACTGGTCATTTTGGATAGTAAATAAAATGGCTATATTTGCAGACAACATGACCCCTGGCTTCTACCACTACCACCACTGTAAAGAGATCAGAGTTCCTAAGTTAGTCTACAATGCACTCTTTCACATCAAACCACTCTGAATGACTTTACACTTGCTTACATCTCACTGGTTGAATTTCGCAAACATTTTGAAAATCACCAGCCATGGAATTTACCTCTAACCAATGCTAATGGCTCGGTATGAAACTGAAGTGTTTTATTAAAGAGTTTGTTCTTATTGTCACTTAAGCTTTGCAGTTACTATGTAACTAAACCCATTTTAAAAAAAACTCAATCTTGAATGAGACATAAATTAATCTGCATGATCAGGTTAATTCTGTTTTCCACAAAACTGCTTTCAAGACAGAATCGTTCTTCTGTGTACCCTCTTTAACATATTGCCTATTTAATCTACTTTAGTCAGCAACATTGCCTAATTATCCAACCTGACAAAATGCGTGTGCAACAAATACCCATTTTTCAAATGTGTTTACATGAATAAGGGACAGAGGAGAGTGGGTGAAAAGCTAACGCTGCCAAAAACAGAGACACTCGGAAAAAGTACAGATCCTTGAAAAAGCTAACATAGGTAGAAATGCTCTATTATGTCTCTGACATCTCATTTTATTCCTTTGTTTCACCACAAAGGGAGTGGACATTACATATTTGTGGTTACAGAGCTAAAGCAATTTATGACTGTCAGATTTCACTATAACTATTGTTATCACTGCAGCATTTCTATAGTTGTACAAGTTACACATAATGTTTTGTAAAAAGGTGAAGAACAAGCATGTAGTGTATGAGAACTAACCCGATAAGGTGCTCTGAAATGATAATAACTTTGTACTATAAATGTCCTTAACTTTTACGTTAACGCCTTAACAGGCCTTATAAGTATGTAATAAGCCTGGGATTTTAAGGGGTTATTGTAACAAGACTTTATTCCAAGGAAAGTTTAACTGCAATGTGCAAATTGCATTTGCAACTGTTGTAAAAAACAAATTGGAGTTGCCAGTAATAACAAGATGATCACTTCAGTGAATGTGGAGCGCATGTATGGTGTACACCAATAGAATGGTACTGGACCTGAATGCTAGACCCCTACGGTAAAGGGGTCTTGTGGCTCTGTTGTGCTGTTGGGGACATTTTGCTGCCATGATCAAAGATTTTTATGCAGATCGGAGTATTTTCCTCAATGCCCCCCATCCACAGGGTACGAGAGGTCACCGAATGGTCTGATGAATATGAAAATGAAGTAAATCATATGCTATGATCTTCACAGTGACCTGACCAACCAAATTTAAATCCTATGGAAAACATTGGACTGAGGTATTTGACAGCACTTTCCACCACCGTCATGAAACATCAATTAGAGGAATATCTTTTGGAAGAATTGTGTTCTATCCCTTCTGTAGAGTTCCAGGGACTCTGTGCCAAGGTGCACTGTAGCTGTTCTGGCGACTCAACACATTTCAAGACACTTTGTGTTGTTTTCATATGATTTGTCACCTATCTATAGCTCTATACATGTTTTATCACTGCTATTTTTTCCATTTTGAGGAGAAGCTCACTCCAGTTAGCAGAGACAGCTGTAGATTTTGACTAGATGAAATTGAGCAAAGCTCTGGGCAGCCACTTCTGCGAGGATTCATTTTTTATTCCCAAAACAATTCATTAGCCAATGCAGTCAAGCAAGTTGTCCAGCTCACTGTAATGCCCAGAGCACAATGAATATAGTATGAGAACCCTCAGTTTCACAGGCATCACAACAGATCACAGCAGACATTTACAGCCCACTAGTTCCCACAAAAGGCATCACTCCAAATGTACTTTCAACACCAGCTAAAGTCTGTTCACTATTGCAGCTGCACTGCATGGCCAGAAGTATGTGGACATCAGCCATCACACCTGAAAGAGCTTGGTGGACATCTCATTCCAAAACCATGGACATTAATTTAGCAGCGTCTACTCTTCTGAAAGGCTTTCCACAAGATTCAGTCAAAACAGCATTTGTGAGGTCAGGCACTGAAGTTGGACGAGATGTCCTGGCTTGCAATCGATGTTCTAATTCATCCCATAGGTGTTTTAGTGGGGTTGAGGTCAGGGCTCTGTGCAGGTCATTGCTGTTCCTCAACGCCAAGCTCTTTAAACTTTGTCTTTATGGACCTTGCTAGAGCCAGAAAGGGCCTTCCTCAGACTGTTGTCACAAAAATGGAAGCATGTAACTCTCTAAAATGTCTTTGTACGCTGTAGCATTAACATTACTCTTCACTGTAACTAAGGGAAAAAACATCCCCAGACCATTATCCCTCCTCTAGCAAACTTTACTTTTGGCACTATGCATTCCATTATGTAGCATTCTACTGGTGGCTGCCAAGCCCAAATTTGTTCATCAGAATGCCAGGTAGTGAGGTCTGATTCATCACTTGAGAAAATGTGTTTCCAATGGCAGTGTGCTTTCCATCACTCCAGCAGATGCTGGGCATTGTGCATAATGATCTTAGGTTTGTGTGCAGCTGTGGGGCCATGGAAACCTATGTAACGACATGCTTCACCACTCAGTTGGCCTGTTCTGTAGGTTTGTGCACGCCTGAATGCTTCTATTTCACAATAGTAGCACTTACAATTGACAGGGGCAGTTCTAGCAATGTGAAAGTGGCATCCTATGACAGTGCCACATTCACTAATAATTCACTAAGATCTTCGGTATGACTCATTCTGCTGCCAGTGTTTGTCTATGAAGATTACATGGCTATATGCTGGGTTTTATACACCTGGTAGCGAGTGTGACAAACACTGAACTGAACAATTAGGACATGTATTTACATGCTTTCAGCAGTATAGTTCAGATTGCCTGTGCAGATCTAAGTAATCAAAGTGTATATGCTGCTGTTTTGAAGTGACTATGGGTTGCTAATCTATCCACTTGGTGTAAATTCTTTCCACTGAATGGCAAATTGAAATATTTGAATACAATAAACAGCGTAAAACATTAGCAAGCATTTCATTTCTTTATCTTATGCTAATAAGCTAAGGTGAATATGACTCATATAGCTGACGTCCCTAGAAGTACAGCAATTAGGAATATCCCTATAGATCGATTTGAATTAAGTCTAGCACATTATAAGTTTGAAGTAAACTGCACATATAAATACACATGGCCTACTTTGCTAATACCACACATACTAAGTTCTTTAAAAAGTAAGAATAGGCTTATCCTGCCATGAAGGTCTTATGTTGAAAAGGCCAGCGTACAGCTTTTCCTGCTGAAATTTCATAATAAGATGTAATATTATATTGTGTAATTATTTTTGAAAAGAGCAACACCATTTACAGTGCAACACACTAGTGTTGGCACAATCCAAGAGCCTTTTAGGATTATAGAAAGCCCCTCTTTGTAATAATCCAGAGATTATTTCTAAAAATAAACCTTTAGATCCGCAATCCTAGAAGCTGGGGGTTGAGATCGATGAGGGGCTCCTTCCCCCATAACTTCATCGCTATTTACATTTAACGACATCCTTTATTTTGGCACTTCTTTTGTAGGATCAGGACAGCTTGTGCATATATCATTTTGATATTTGTGTGAACTTTATGTATTAAAAATGATAGTCAGTCAGTTTTGAAGTGGCAAAAGTCAGTAGCAAAGAACATTTGTGTCCTTCAGTATTAGCATATTTAGCAATGCAGGGCTAGCAATTGTTTTTCTGTTTTTTTAATGATTGAAATGACAGTAAAACCCACAACACTGGTAATTAAATGGCAAGGATTGATCTTGGGTTTATTACCAGCAGTGTTGGGTTTGTTACAGGAGTAGATCAACTGTACAGGCTACCCTGACTGACAATGAATGAACGCTATTCCACCATTTAGTACGATTCATTTGAATAATTAGCAGCTATTCACTTTCAGTCACTATTAGTGACATAACCTTTTATTGTTAATCACAGATGATAGGAAAGGTTGGCATTATTAGCATGATTAGTGATATTAGCACCGACAACATCAGAACATCAGTGCATTCAGAGAGCTTGTTTTTTTGCATGGTACTGTGCAAAAATCAGAGATCACCCTTTGTTTATTCAATTTTCTCTAGAGAACAGCCATCAAGTTAAATTATGTTGTTGTTCTTTCCAGAGATATTTCTGAAGGGATTAGATACAAGATAATCTATTTGCAAAACGAAGAGAAAAAATATAGGAGTTGACAAAACTGGAGCTGTACATATATTTAAAATGTATTGACAGATTATAAAAATGGGCCTCCTAAAAAAGATGCGAGATGTGCTAGACCACCAAACCTGTCCCCATCAAATGAACAGTACTTACACTTTGAGAGATGAAGGAGAAAATCAAGGTCCACTCTTGGCCACAGGTGTTTTTGTCTATCCTTCCACTTTGAGAAGACTATGGGTCTGAAAGGATGTATAGCTGTCAAGAAGCCGTTCCTGAGAAAAGAAAATAGAAAATCAAGCAAACGAAGAAGCTGTATCTCTGAAACTTCTCTGGAAAATGCACGAACCACCCTAGAGCCCAGTCCTCAACGTCACCGAGTCTGTTTGGGATTATTGGATTGTGAGAAACAGGACGTGCCACAACCTCCTATGCCTGCAAATTTCTTTGAAAAACTGAAAGTGAAAATGGAAGCTGACGCACTAAATACTAAAAAGGATTAAATTATATTTAGTTGTTGAGACTAAAAATATTCTGTCAAATATACACAGACCAGCCGCTGGTCTTTGTCCATTTTATCTAATCAACTTACCATGTAGGTGGGCTACAGTTATAGCATGTAGTCCACCAGTTTCTCTGCATACTTTTACACTTTTCTTCAATTGTCAGCGCCCCTGCAGACCCATCACAGAGCAGCTATTATTTGGGTGGTGGATCTGCAGTGACACTGATGTGGTGGTGGTGTGTTAGTTTGTGTTGCGCTAGTCTGAGTGGATCAGGCACAGCAGTGCTGCTGCAGTTTCTAAACATCTCAGTGTCACTGCTGAACTGAGAATAGTCCACCAACCAAAAACATCCAGCCAACAGCATTTTGTGACCACTGATGAAGAACTAGAGGATGACTAGCAGCAACAGATGAGCTCTGATTTTCTATGGCACGTCTCTGACTTTATGTGGCCCAACAAGGTAGGCATGTTTAAAAGGGTGGACAATAAGTGGACACAGTGTTGAAAAACCTTTGTCTGATCCAGTCGTCACTTGTCACTGAAAAATGAAAATGACCAACCACCCAAATAATACCTGCTCTGTGGGGGGTCTGACCATTGAAGAACAGGCAAAAAGAGGGCTAACACAGAGTCCACAGTCTGTAATTGTACAGCTATAAAGTGCAGACTAAGAGAATAGATACAAGGAAGTGTACTTAATGGCCAGTTAGTGTATGTTTTCTGCCTTTTCCCAAACCTGACAAATGAAAAGCATCTCTACTTGACCTAATAATGGGTGGTCTCTGACTTTTTTTTGTAGTACTTTATGATTTAAGGATGGTATAACATTATAGATGTCATCGCTGTTTCTGTTTGAGGACCTTGAAGTAGCCCTCAACTTCAAGTTACATCAGAAATGATTTACATATATGCAAAATAACCACGTTTACCACAATGACCAATATATAGAGATTCTAAGAGATATCCTAATTTATGGGATACCCCTCACATGTGTCTCAACACAACTCAGCCACATAATAAGAAGCTCTGAAGTTCTCAAATTCAAAAAATGTAATGTGTTTCACTCACCAGGGAAACATCAGTGACTGTGTTCTGCTTACTGTAAAACACTTACTGAATGTCAGTTTAGAATTTTTGCAAAAATGCAAGCATATTTGTCCACAGACATGCTGCTTAAATTGGAGGGTCAGTTTAAAGCATCAAGGCTGTTACTGATTAAATGAGTTGCTGTCACAGGGCTTTGAGAAAGTACAGTTCCCCGTCTTTCTCATGTTCTACTCTTTGCCCTGCTGCTAGTCAGGCGTAGGAGAAGTAAGCGTTCAGCCCGGGCCCAGGGGCAGATGGGCTGCTTTAATTGGAACAGAGTTAAAAATAAACTAAAAGAGGTATCAGGGCCATATCGTAGCATGAGCGCCCATTTCATTACAGCAGAGGCCGTGGGTCAGGATGTGCCAAGGACAGGAAAACCACACTGAGAGTACCTGGCAGAGCCTCTAGGATATGTGATATGAAACAAAGGTATACATACTGTACTATAAAAAAAACGTAGGCTCTGAGAAACGGATATTTATAGCTTTATCTGGGCAGTGGGTAAAGCTTGGAACACACTAACATTAAAACGTCTGTCAATGTACTAGCTTAACCATTTCCAAACCTGTCCTTAATGAAGCCCAGTATTTACAGTTACTATCCAATACCTGGTCATCACTTATCACATTATTGCTGTAACAGCCCCAGTGATGGTTGGAAGTGACATTCACAATTTCATTCTTTTTTACTAGATTAAATACACTTTGCAATGAGCAGCTACACACAAGCTTAAGATGTGTAATGCCTAAGTTGGAGTGGTGCAAAGCATGCTGCCACTGGACTATGGAGCAGTGCAAACATGTTCTCTGGAGTGTTCATGGAATAACGCTTCACTCCCTGGCAGAATTTGGGTTTGGCGAATGGCAGGAGAACGCTATATACCGGAATGCCTAGTGCCAATAGTAATGTTTGGTTGAGGAGGTATAATGATCTTGAGCTAAGCCTCTTAGTTCTAGTGAAGGGTAATGTTAACACTACAGCATAGAAAGACATTCTAGACAATTTTGTGCTTCAAACTTTGTGGCAACATTTTGAGGAAGGCCCTTTCCTGTTCAAGCATGACTGTGTCCCTCTGTATAAAGTGACGTCCATAACATCACGATTTAAAGAATTTTGTGTGGAGGAATTGCAGTGACCTGTACAGAGCCCTGACATCAATCCCACAGAACACTTTTGGGATGAAAGGGAACACCGATTGAGAGTCATTGAACATCTGACCTTGCAAATGCTCAAATTCCCATAAAGACACTTTGTGAAAAGTCTTCCTAGACGAGTAAAGGGAGCAAAGGAGGGACCACTTTATATTAAAGTCCATGGTTTTGGAATGGGATGTTCAATAACCTCATATAATTGCGATGGACAGGTGTCCACATATGCCATATAGCGTACAAAGAAAAGCTCCAGCACTTGCCCAGTAGTTTCTGTTATAAGACTTTTAAGTCAATGGCTTGATAAATATTGTAATTTTTCTTGAATTGGTATTTGAATGTAATCAAATGTGTAAATCAATATTTGTTGAAAAAGCAGTAAAATCATCCTGTAAATGAGGGACGCTGCATTTACTTTCCCTGGGGAAAATGGGCATATTTTTATCTTTTATGGCTTAAAACGTAAGGTAGAAAAATTAAATTAAAAAGCATGAAGTCAAACAATTATGAATGCAATAAAATACAGTACAATTATGTTCATTGACTAAAGGTACTGAAGACATTCCATTGAAGGTTGCATGACAGTGACAGCGCTGTGGCCTGAAAGTGTACTTGCTGTAACACATGCTTGATCCTCAACCATATAGCGATCACTATGTATGACCCCTACGTGTTTTGGAAACCTCTGGCTGCCCTGCTGTGAACAAATAGTTTACCTTCCTTACCTTCTTGATTTCCAATCAGTGAAGCTGAAAATGTTGCTCAGTGTGATTGTTTTGGACCTTGGCTAGCTCTGCCAGCAGGACCGGATGGGCTCAGGATGTTCAGGCTGGAACCAGCACTTTGAAGCAGGCCATTCTGAAGCCACCTGCTGGCTGACATTATGCTTTGGTTTTTCACACACTTACAGGATGTTGTAAATGCACGCAGTAAACAATACTGCAGTATTGCACTGAATGGTGCTCATATAGGCAAACTCTGCACTGCACACTGCACTCTGCACCAGTATTTACTGCAATACCCTATCATATATAGTGTCCACATATGTGATTTGACATCAAATTTCCTGGTAAATTAGATGTTAGCAACCTCCAAACTACTCGTTAGCTGGCACACGAGATCCATTAATGCAACGGAACGTTAACCATTATCATGAATTCATTCTGCTTCTTTAGTGCTGATACATCTTCATGTCGAACGGACTCTGGTGAACATGAAAAAAAAAATTCTCTATTATATTATAAATCATAAATGCACAATATAATGTTGTTGGAACATAATTAATAATACATTAATGCCACGTTAAATTTACCACTGTTAAATCTACACTGTGAGTGCAACACTTTCTTAGTGTGCATATAGATCCACACCAATTTGAGTTAAGTTACACTTTATGAAGTTGTGTTGGTATTTGACACCACTTTAGGTGTTAAAATAGCACTGTTAGCATTGACAGTGGTGTAAAATACCAAACCTTAAATCAAATTGGTGTGGAATTACATACACATTGAGAAAGTAAAAAGTTAAGATTTAACCCCTTAAAAATTCAATCCCAGGCCTGTTACATACTAAGGCTTATTATTCAGTAACTACAGGGCCAATCAGTGCAAACTGATTGAGCTATTCTTAGGTTATAAAAGTGTGTGATAAATCTTTGGGCCTGCCACTAGGTGCTAGGGGTTCACTCTTACATTGTAGATTTAATACTGGTGAATCTGGTGTGTGCCTACACTACCCTATAACACCAGACACACTGGGTGTAAAATCAGCTCCAGAATCAAGTCTCATCAGCACTAACATTTTAGCTCTGAAAAATCTAAAATTTGCTGTGTTTTAATGTAAGTTAATATAACAAGATTTCATTGTAAGTCCAAATTAGGTTTAAATGGAGATTAAAGGTTTTGTTGTGACAGTGACAATATACCATCTATACATACATACATCCATCAGCATTTCCATTAAAGTCACCTCCTTGTTCAAATGCTTGTTATCCATTTTATCAGCTCTACTTACTACATAAGAGTTTTACAATTACAGACTTTAGTCCAACTGTTTCTCTGCATACTTTCTTAGCCCCCTTTTAAACTGTTCTGCAGTGGTCAGGACCCCCACCAGACCATCACAGAGCATTATGTGTTATTATTATGTAATATTTGGGTGGTGGATCATTCTCAGCACTGCAGTGACACTGATGTGGGGGTGGTGTGTTAGTGCGTTGCGCTGGTATGAGTGGATCAGACACAGCAGAAACAAGGAGGTAGTTTTAATGTTACATGTGAGTTACAGTAGTAGCATTGTTCTCTTTGAAAGGGTTTGACGGCCAAAGCATAAGATATAACTGGCCATCGGTGTCCTCCTCTAAGCGTGTTCAGCTGTCTAATGCTGTTGTGCCCATGTGACTCAGAAGAAGCACATGCTAGCCTTCACCCTCCCAGCGTACCAGTGTCATGTGACAGGGACAAGATAAAGAAAAATTTGGTTTAAACATAAATACACAAATTAATTGATTAATAAAAATGTGCATTGTAGAAAGTCATATTGGACAGTATTACTGGTGGAAAAATTGGGAAGTCAAACATGCAAAATATGAGTCCATCAGGCTGCTCCAGTGCTTGGACCCCCAGCGTTAATTGTAACTCCATTCCACGATCCAACACTACACACTTGCTTAATATTCATACTTCTGGCTCGCAATTAGTGTCTGTCAAAGAGGTTATAAAATGTGCAATGTGTATTTTGCTTATTGTTAAGTTTCTTAATTGTTCTTAACTGTTCATTGCACCTCTTCTTCATAAAAGGAATCTTTTTATCATTCGTTCTTCCTTATTCAAGCGTGACATCGGGTCTCGGCAACCACAGAAGCTGAAGACAAGATTTCGGCCGAAAGCTCATTAAAATAAACATTAAACCTTATTCGAACTCTCTTATAACAAGAAAGAGGAATGGTAAGCAGACTATCTACCTTCAGTATGGATTTGAGGCAAATTTATGGACAGTAAAGCTGGTTATCGGGTTTTAATCTGTTGATTATCATCTCACTTATTTTGGGTTGACGTGAGGTCAGGCCGACACTAACATGCTGACGAGCTAACTAGTTTAAGAATTCAAAGCAAGTTCTCTTTATAGTGAGAAATGAGGTTATATTTTTAAGTTTTTATATTTCTTCTTAGTATTGGGAAACAATAACACCTGTATTTGCCATATACTCAGTGACAAGGTCACATAGTGTTTTGTAGCCCTCAATTCTTCAGTCTGTAGAGGGAAATTAAGAGGCGGCAGCTCCTTCGAAGGCCAGTCAGCTGAAAAAATGTTACCACTTAAAACGTGAAAAAGGACTGATATCTCATTAATGCATTGAGCTCTTGTAAAACTTAGTTTAACAGAATAATGTATTACTAAATACAGGAAGAGAAGAAAAGCTGAAGGAGACAGAGCTAAAGGAGCAGATCTGATGGAGGTAAGCGAGAGAGTGAGAGAGCAAAATTAATACTGAATGAAATAGAACTGAGATAATATTTGTCAGTATGACCATGACATTGTCAACTAGCTTTTTTTTTATTGAACATGTCTAGAAAGCAAAATCACACTCTTTCTAATGACACTGGACAGATTTATAATGTCTGTTTTTTAATACTGGTAGATATTCTAAGAGAGATGAGACAGCACTGCTTTACTTCAGTATATTTGCTTGATCTATGCCTGTTGGGAGTGGATAGATAAGTGATACCTTAGCTACCCTACACATTCATGATGAACAGACATTTTGGTGCTATTAAAACATTGTCCTGGGACCATGCCCCCAGACCCCCCCTAGTACAGTCTTAGCCCCTCTATCCATAAACCTGTGGTGACATCCCCCGCAGATATATTTGCATATAACAAAGCTGTATGTAAAACTGGAAGGACTGGTACGACAAAACAGACTTGTCCTCACTGACAGCAATAGCGTGCAGGTCTACCGCCACCTAGCAGCTGCCTGCGACACTACAAGCTTCTCAATCCATTTGGCTGAATGGAAAGCGTAACTACAGCAATCAAGGAAAAAAACGAATTGTATGAAATAGTCTGCAGATTTTCCATGTCTCTTGGAGGTGCACCGATTAGTTTTCTTCTCCAGTTTTTCTGACCTGTCGATTCCGATTTTGACCGATTCTGATCTTCTTTCTTCCTAAGAACTTATGATTGACTGTGTGCGCCAACATTTTTGTAACTTTTCTTTAATGGTGAATTGTCACATCCCAAAATAAAAAGTGCACTAGTTTACAGGACAAACCGTTTCTTCTTACAAACCTCCAACTTAAAATGAAGTGCAGTATTTATACTTCTTCAAATTAGAACAGGTGCAACAGTAGGGTGACAAGATGTCCCCGTTTTCAGGGGACAGAAATTTTTGGTGGCCAATTTTTGGTGGCCTGTTGCTAACCGCTTCTACTTCTTGCTAGCCTAATTTTAGAGAATACTGCTGTGTAAAACTCAACCAGAAGCTATCAAGTGTCAAGTGAGTCCACACTATCACCACAAACATCTTTTCGAGACAGGAGGTAACCCAGGGATTAAAAATGACAAGAGTTACGGGACTTGACGCATACTACCAGGTGACAGCTGACTTGTATAGGCATACAGTCTACTTGAATATAGCTATCATGCTGTCTACATATAGTGAATAATTTATTTAAATTGCGTCCCTTTGTCAGCCATTCACATATGGCACATGACATATGTTGATATCAGGCGACTCTCCAGAACTGGACCTAGCCTAGTGTTTAGTGTCTGGCTGTCTGGCTATTGGGCTGTAGCCACAAATCTCCTTTTCTGCAGTTTACCATAGCTTCACTCAGTTTCTTCTCTCATCTATCACATATCCAGCCGGGCTAAACAAGCATTCATGGTCACTCTCTGCAGCACATGCTCCCAGAACACGTCTCAGTTCTGTCAGCAATTGCAGCATATAGTAGGTGCTGTTCCATCTTGTAGTAACATCTTGCTGCAGTCATTTTCTAGGCTGACCCAACTGTGCCTGGATGTCATGAAGTCGCAAATAGGTGACCAATGAGTGTTTAAAATGCCCGACCGTCTTCCTTCCAGTTGCCACTGTGTCAGTGATGCTTTGTTGGGACAACACTATATTACTGTTGTTGGAAGAAAACCTCGTTCTCCAAAATCTCCAAAATGATAACTTTACAGGAGAAGGAAAAAACCTACTTTATTTTACATGTAAGTCAATGGAACCCGACTTTTTTCAAATCATTCTGGACCATTTCTTTTAGTCCATTTATCATGAAATTTACACACAATGTAAAGAGTAACATGTATTTTCAAAGTATGTCAAAAACTGAAGAACAACAAAAATTGCATCAAATGTGGCTGTTAGATTGGCTTACGTTAGATTAGCTTTCTTTAGATGTCCAAACGGGGGCGGCACGGTGGCGTGGTGGCGTGGTGGGTAGCGCTGTCGCCTCACAGCAAAGAGGGCCTGGGTTCGATTCCCTGACCGGGTGACCAGGGTCCTCTCTGTGTGGAGTTTGCATGTTCTCCCTGTGTCTGTGTGGGTTTCCTCCTGGTTCTCCGGTTTCCTCCCACAGTCCAAAGACATGCAGTCAGGTCGATTGGACATGCTAAATTACCCCTGGGTGTGAGTGTGTGAGTGACTGTCTGTGTCTGTCTGTCTGCCCTGCGATGGACTGGCGACCTGTCCAGGGTGTATCCTGCCTTCCGCCTGAAGACTGCTGGGATAGGCTCCAGCATCCCCCTGCGACCCTGACGGAGAAGCGGATTAGAAAATGGATGGATGGATGGATAGATAGATGTCCAAACGTCAGTTGTAAAACTAACTGCTGCTTTGAAATCTACTAAATCTACTAAACAATTCTAGAAATACACAGCAGAAGCCAGTGGCTTGTGGCTGGCTCTGTGCTCTTGCTAGCTTTACTTTAGGCATGCTTGCCTTTGCTAGCTTCTTCAAATTGGGCCTATTCAGGGGGTGGTGGTATTTTAAGTGTTTTATCAAATTAGTTGTTCCGAATAGATTTGTCGTTTTCAGAGTTGTTCCTCCATGGCTTACTTCGGCCTTGCAGGAATAGCAAACTGTGTGCTTGTTGTCTCCTTCACTCACTGTGAAGAACTTCCATGTTAATGGCATGGTGTATATATGGCTGTGTCAATGCTGCTGTTGTGCCATGTGACACATCGTATAGCATTAGTGTACATTTAACCAGCATGTAATCCGATATTATCGGTCGGTCACTGGTCATAACCAATCAAGCTGAGAACTGGCCAAAAGGTCGGTGCATCTTTAATGTCTGAATACAACATTGCTTTTGAAGTAGCTTACTGCATACCCCTTGCATACTGATTCTGCCCAAAAGTGTCTTAAGATGTCTTGACAGTGTTCATAAGATGTCTTGAGATATTTTCTTATGTCAAGACATCTCAAGAACGTCTTAAGACGTACGAGTGAAGACATTGTCTTTGTCTTGAGACATGAAAGTTAACGTCTTAAGACACAGAAGTAATCATTTTGTGTGTCTTGAAGATGAGGCAGGACTTAAGACATCACTTTGTCTTGAGACGTAGAGATGTTGTGTCTTAAGACAGATAAGTTGAGACCAAAGAGCGGTCCACTACAAAAAGTCCTGTGGTATGAGTGTGGTATTCCTGTGGTGGATTACCAGGATTACCACAGCCCTCCCTAATGTAGATTATAGCAAGAATATAACTAGTGTGTCCTCAAGAAACAGTCAAACAATAATAAACAAATATATTTGAGTAGCAGTATGTAGACCTGTATTGTTTCACCATGTAAAATTACATAATAAATTCAACATTTTTGTTTAAATGTCCAACTTCATACTTTGACTCTAATATATTAAGACATAGCTGTACAGCTGTCTTATGTATTTCAAGAGTTTGCAATTTTCTGCTCTGTGTCTAGATTAACAACAAACAAACAAACAAACAAAAACAGAACAGCAGAGTTCATTCAGTCCAGCAGAGGCGCAAGCCGGGAAAAACATCTATGGGAGGACAAACAAATAACTGGCGGGAGTTTAGACCAATCAGAGTGCAGGACTCCGCCTCTCGGACGTTCGGGTTTGAAGCGCGAGCACCGTGTTCTTCCGTTTAAAGCCAAACGTGACCGTTAGGAGCGGTTTACAGTGAGTGACCCAGTCACGGTGCTAATGCGGGCAGTTTTCTTGTGTTTGTTTAGCGAGAGTTCCCCAGCCCTTTTCCTTTGTTACAAGATGATGTAATCCATTACACAGTCCTTCTTGCCCACCTACCAGCATGCTCTCACACAACGCAATGCATTGCATCTACCGGAGGCCGTGTATTGGTGGAACCACTCTGGCGCTTAACCAGTCAGGACCAAGTGAGCAAGCTGTCTAATCAGAGCGTACTGGGCTCATCAGGAAGGAGGGGCTTAAAGACACAGGAGCTCTAACAGAGCGTTTCAGACAGAGGGTGAGCAGAGATTGGCAGTATGAGAAAAATACTGTGTTTCTGGAACATGTAAATATATTATAGTAGACCCCAAAAATAAAATTATGATCATTGGAAATTAGCATAACAGGTCACCTTTAAATTCAGCCTGCTTGTGTATGCAGATCCAAAAGTAATTTCAAATTTATTGTCTTAAAATTGATTTTTCAACAGATGCATTTTCCTCATATCGCTGACAAAGAAGACGAACACTGAGATAACACAGAGGAAGAAGCGATGGGCTGTGAATCTGACAGTTCTCTCACTCACCATGGATTTAACTCTAAAAGGAGAGACTGGTAACAGCATTAGCAGTGTGATATCAGTAATGTTAGTGTTCAGGTATTCTGGCACATTGAGATCTGTTACCTGTTTCCTGTGTCCACATACGTCCACATAAAATGTCCATAGCTTGGCTCTATTCCAGCTCCCAACACATCTGAGTCTGGTATTAAGTGTTTGACAACTGATCATTGCCTGGCTCAGGTATGTTAATAACTTTAGCATAACTTATATACAGAATAACAGCAGACCTTAAAATCAGATTCATTGGTTTGTGGAACTGTTTTTATAGCAGTATATTTCAGATTTCTACACAAAGTCAGTTAACATGTTTTTCCTTGTCTGTAGAACATATCACATGTGATGATGCCATTGTATTATGCATATACACAACTGTAACACCAATAAACAATGACTGTAATCTATATTTGAAAGCTATGTGGGTGCTTTTTCATGGGCTATGCTTCGGATTGCAGAGTAAATCATTTGAATGTAGAAGTATTCTACATGCTTAACAGATTAACAAGGAAATATAAAATGATAAAATAATGATTTTCCATACCCCTTTAAATTACATTACTCTAATGTATGTGTATTTATTATAATTCTTGTTCTCCTTATTATTTTAAAAGTTAATAAAATGATACCTTCATTAAAAAAATGAAGCAACTGTAAATTGTAAAAACACATTTTTAAAAAATGACTATGAAAAGGTATTTAAAAGCACTGAATTAGATTTTTAAATTTTGCTGTAACGCTGTATTACAAAATGCAGAAGAGTCTTCCTTCATACTACCACCATGTGGTCTGTACTCACAAATAAATTTTGCTTTTCTAATGCAAAAGAAACATTTAAAGGGGAATTCCACATTTTTCTAAACTTGGCATGATTGTGTCATAGCGATGTTAAAAACGTAATTTAGTGGTTTCATATAAAATGGCTCATTGTAGAGAAAGTTGCAGACTTGGAACCATGTGCCTATTATTATTATTACTTCTGTTAAATTTGTTTAAAAATTTGTTAAAATGTATGACTGTAATATGAACCAATGTATGTAATGTTTGTATGTTTATAAAATAATATACAACAATATATATTAAAATAAATAATACCATTATGCATCCTACATCTTGAGACATCTTGGGATGTTATTATAGCCAAGACATCTTAAGATCCAGGTCTATAGACATGTCTTAAAGACATGTCTTCATTTCTTAAGACATGCCTCAAGATGTCCTAAGACATCTTCATAACGTGTCTTTAGACATGTCTTAAGACATCCCAGGACATGGTAATGGCTGGGTATGTATGTAGTATACAGTGTATGACCTACATCAATTTCTCCAGTATTCCACTGATACCCAGGATACTACTCTGGTCAGCAGTTTCAGTACAGGTGCAGAGTTACCTTCATGATATACTGCATCCCAAAATGCATCCCAGCCATTTCAGGAGGACATAACCACTGCCTGGATATTTTAAATAGGCCTGGATTCACCCATTCTATACATTATTGATGACAAAACATTATCCAATGCTGCTGCACTTTCTGCTGATCATTAGGCGGATTTGCTGACTTCATCTGTTTAATAATTACTGCATAGATCTTCTTCTTTCGGCTGCTCCCTTTAGAGGTCGCCTCCATTGCCATTGCCTCCTCTACTTTCACACCAACCATCTCCATGTCCACCTTCACTACATCCATAAACCTTCTCTGAGGTCTACCTGTTCTCCTTCTACCCGGCAGCTCCATCTCTAACATTCTTTGCCCAATATATCCACTATTCCTCCTCAACACATGTCCAAACCATCTCAACCTGGCCTCTCTGGCTTTATCTCCAAACTGCTCCACCTTCACAGTCCCTCTGATCTGCTCATTTCTAATGTTGTCCAGCCTTGTCATTCCCAACGAAAATCTCAGCATCTTCATCTCCGCCATCTCCTTTTAGACAGAGCCACAATCTCCAAACCATACATCATAGCAGGACGCACTACTGTCTTGTAAACCTTCCCTTTCACTCTTGCTGCTATCCTTCTGTCACACATCAGCCCTGACATCCGTCTCCACCCACTCCATCCTGCCTGCACCCTCTTCCTCACCTCTTTTTGTACTGTCCATTGCTCTGGATAGTTGACCCAAGATATTTGAAGTCATCCACCTTTACGACCGCTACTCCTTGCATCTTCACCTTTCCATCTGCCTCCCTCTCATTCACACACATGTATTCCGTCTTATCTCTACTGACCTTCATTCCTCTCCTCTCCAGTGCAATCCTCCACCTCTCCAGATTCTCTTCCACCTGCTCTCTACTCTCACCACAGATTACAATGTCATCTGCAAACATCATGGTCCATGGAGCCTGCTGCCTGACCTCATCTGTCAACCTGTCCATCACCATTGCAAACAAGAAAGGGCTCAAAGCTGATCCCTAATGTAACCCTACCTTCACCTTGAAACCATTTGTCACTCCAACTGCACACCTCACCACTGTCTCACTATCCTCATACATGTCCTGCACCACCCTAACATACTTTTCAGCTACACCTGACTTCCTCATACAGTACCACAGTTCCTCTCTTGGCACCCTATCATATGCCTTCTCTAGATCCACAAAGACACAATGTAGCTCCTTCTGTCCTTCTTTGTACTTCTCTACCAACACTCTCAACGCAAAAATTGCATCTATGGTACTCTTTCTGGGCATGAAACCAAACTGCTGCTCACTGATCTGGACCTCTCACCTTAGCCTTGCTTCAACAACTCTTTCCCATACCTTCATGGTGTGTCTCATCAACTTTATACCTCTGTAGTTACTGCAGCTGTGCACATCACCCTTGTTCTTAAAAATGGGGACCAATACAATGCTTCTCCACTCATCAGGCATCCTCGCACTCTCCAGGATTTTGTTAAACAACCTGGTTAAAAAGTCTGCCTTCTCTCCTAAACATCTCCATAACCTCCACAGGTATGTCATCTGGACCAACTGCCTTTCCATTCTTCATCCTTTTTAAAGCTGCCCTCACTTCCACCTTTCTAATTCTCTGCACTTCCTGATCCACTATCTCTCCCCCCGTTGTCCTCCTCTCTCTTTCGTTTTCCTCATTCATCAGTTCTTCAAAGTACTCCTTCCATCTACTCAACACTCTCTGTTCACTCACTAGTACATTTCCCTCTTTATCCTTTATCATTCTAACCTGCTGTATATCCTTTCCAGCTCTATCTCTCTGTTTAGCCAAACGATACAAGTCCTTTACTCCTTCTTTACTGTCCAGCCTCTCATACAGCTCATCATAGGCCTGAGCCTTTGCCTTTGCCACCATTCTTTTTGCTATGCGACTAGCCTCACAGTACTCCTGCCTACCTCCTTCATCTCTCTGGTTATCCCACTTTTTCTTAGCTGCCTTCTTCTTCAGAATGCTCTCCTGGACTTCCTCATTCCACCACCAACTTTCCTTGTCTTCTTTCCTCTGATCAGATGAAACACCCAACACATTCTTGCCAGTTTCTCTCACCACCTTAGCTGTATTTTCCAAGTCCTCAGGTAGCTCCTCACTGCCCCCAACGGCCTGTTGCAATTTTTCCCTGAACTGCCTGCAACCATCCTCCTCCTTCAGCTTCCACCATCTAATCTTTGGCTCTTCACTCTCTTCCTCTTCTTTGTTTCTAATCTCATTCTACAGACAACCACCCTATGCTGCCTTGCTACACTTTCCCCTGGTACCACTTTACAATCTCCAATCTCCTTTAGGTGGCATCTCCTGCTAATGATATAATCCACCTCTGTGCACCTCCCTCCACTCTTGTATGTCACCCTGTGTTCTTCCCTCTTCTGAAAATACGTGTTCACCACAGCCATTTCCATTCTCTTTGCAAAATCTACAACCATCTGACCTTCCGCATTTCTGTCTTTCACACCATACATACCCAGCACCTCTTCCTCTCCTCTGTTTCCTTCACCAACATGTCCAGTGAAGTCTGCACCAATCACCAATCTTTCCTCTCTAGGGACACCATCTACCACTTCATCCATCTTACTCCAAAATTCCTCTTTCTCCTCTACCTAACAACCAACCTGTGGTGCATATGAACTGACCACATTCAAAATTACACCATCAACCTCCAACTTCAGGCTCATGATCCTGTCTGACACTCTCTTTACATCCAGAACACTTTTCCCAAGCTGTTCCTTTAGGATTATCCCTACTCCATTTCTCTTCCTCTCTACACCATGATAGAACAGTTTGAATCCACCTCCAAGGTTCCTGGCCTTGCTTCCTTTCCATCTGGTCTCCTGATCACACAGAATATCTACCTTCCTTCTCTCCATCATGTCTGCAAGCTCTCTGCCTTTACCAGTCATTGTCCCTATGTTCAGAGTCCCTACTCTAACCTCCACACTCCTGCCTTTCCTTCTCTCTTGCTGCCTTCTAACCCATCTTCCTCCTTCACAAATCATATTTGTGATCCGCATGATAGTTTTGGGATAAATTTTACGCCGGATGCCCTTCCTGACACAACCCTCACCATTTATCCGGGCTTGGGACCGGCGCCAGAAGTTCACAAAGTACACCCCTAATGGCTGGTTTAATAATTACTGCATAGATAAAGCTGTTAAAACAGTTACTTAACATAGTTGATCTCAGCTGAACAGTCCACTCAGCATCAGCTTTTCAGACTCCCATGTCCTTGTCCCACTGCTTATTATTCAGTCAGTCTAGCTTATATTACCAGCTATGCTCATGTAATGAAAATTAAATGTTTGCAAAGGGAGGAAAACAGGTTTTTGGAACCCTACAGACCAAGAAAAAGCTGATTTTTAAAGTTTATTTTTGGCTTTGAAGACGTTTACATTTACATTTACAGCATTTAGCAGACGCTCTTATCCAGAACAACTTACAAGAAGTGCTTTGTCTATGTAGAGAAAGTATCTTTGCTAGTTACCAATAGGTTAGAGAGAAAGCATGTCCTGAGCTCAGATACTGCTAGAAATAAAAAGTACCGGCTGATACCCAGAGAAAAGGAACAGCGTTGAACACAGAACAGTGCAATACAATACATAAGCGTAGTACATTACAATCAATACTTAATTCAGTGCTCATTTAAGTTCTATATAAAGAGATGTGTCTTCGGTCTGCGTTTGGAGACACTGAGAGACTCTGCTGTACAGACGGCCAGTGGGAGTTCTTTACACCACCTGGATTCCAGTACAGAGAACAGTCTTGATGCTGGTCTTCTGCGTGCCTTGAAGGATTGTGGGTCAAGCCAAGCTGTACTTGAAGCTTGAAGGGCTTGTGGTACAGTTAGAGATTTCACTATGGCCATCAAGTAGGGAGGGGTGATTTTTGGCTTTGTAGGCCAGCATTAGGGTTTTAAATCTGATGTGTGCAGCTACAGGAAGTCAGTGAAGGGAGCGCAGCAGTGGGGTGACATGGCTGAACTTGGGGAGATTGAAGACGAGCCATGCTGCCGCATTCTGGATGAGTTGCAGAGGCTTGATGGCCTGCATGGGAAGACCAGCCAAGAGTGAGTAGCAGTAGGCAAGCCTTGAGATAACAAGAGACTGCACTAGCACCTGAGTGGCCTCTCGAGTGAGAAAGGGGCTACTCAGACAGTTTAGAAAACTGGCCAGCCAGTCAGTTTAGAAAACAGCATCCTTCCCTTTGTCTTGGTATGGACCATGCACATCTCTTCACCAACATATAAATGCCAACACTGGAAAGCGGAGCTGCTAAGCAGTGATTGGATGGCTGAAGAAAATGGTGTGGGTCCTAAGGACAGTCTGACTGATTCAGTGCCTGATGTTGGGAGTCTAGTTGCGCACCTGCTCTGTAGTAAGATGTACGGCTTGGGGTATACTGTTTACTGTACAGTATATTACTGATGAAGAGCAGCATGCAGTATACAGTATATATTGGAATATGCACTATACTGTATGCCGTTTCAAACACAAAGTACACCAGACAGTTCAGTTCTGAGGTTTTTGGAGGAGGTAGTAAAAGAGCTAGTAAGGTCATCAGAGTTTCATAACTCTTTGCTCTCAAATGAAATGTTCATTTAGCGTACTTGCATTGCCTTAATCCTCTTATGTTCAAATGTAATAACATATTTATCCATGTTAAACCTCCAGAAAACTGTTATAATTAAAATGTTGCCCAAGTTTATGTGTGAGGTCCTGTTGTTTTTTGCAGATTTATTTAGCCACGTTAAACACTGAAGTGGCTCAAATTGACTTCAAACATAATAAGAGGGCTAGAACTGAGCTGGTAGCTGTCATTTCTGAACATTTCTGAACTTTTCTGACAAGACATGCTCTGTGACTAAGCTCCAAAAAACAAAACATGCATTTCCATAAAGCTAATCGGGTTCACATTAGACTTTGGCGCACAACTTGTTTGGACGAGTTCAGCAAAGGTGACTTGAAAAACTATGTGGAAAGTACCTTTAAGTGGGATTCAGAGTGTTCATTGCATTAAAAGGGTATCACTTGTCACAGTACTCATAACATGCAGTTTCCACCTGTTTTTGAGGAGGTCATTCTTTTGAACTGGCCATTTGAAAATACATATAAAAATACATTTTGTCGAAAATGTATGATTTAAAAAAGTGGAAGCAAATGATTTTGTATGAAAGACAGCAATTGTATGTGTTATACATGTGTTTTATTGTGTTTAAATGCTATTTTTTACTGTGGCAGTTTGTCATGATTGGCCCCTCCCAGTCCTGTCCATGTGCTTTTGTTTTGGTTTTTCTAGTCCTGCCCCCTTGTTTCATGACTCCACCCCTTATTGTCTCCACCTGTGTTTGCATCTGTCCCTTGTTACCCTTATGTATTTAAGTCCTGTGTTTTCCCTGAACAGAATTATGAGGGAAAAATATTTATTTTAATATACTGACTCAAAATATTAAGAGTAACTTCACGTGAAACATCACTTCATGTGTTATAAACACGCCTTCTCGTCTCCTACAATGGTGGTACGAAAGTCACTTCAGATTATTATGGCCAAAGTTTTGAAAAACGTCTTATGGGGGTGGGCTGTTTAAATGTTTTTATGTTTATTCCTTGCTAGCTGGCTAATGGAGAATAAATCCAGACCATGCAACAAGGACATATAATCATGATTTCTGTAAAACTGATTAGGCTTAAAGATGTAATGCTGCACTACACAATATTAAACAACATGACAAATAACATAAGTCCAAAAAGTATTGTGTCTATTTCTATTTAAAATAGTGAATCGACTATTTGTAGCTGCATCCCAAAATACCACACTGCTGTATGGCTTCTGGCTGTGTTTATTACTTTTCCTTTCCTGAGAGTAGGATTAAAAATTTGAACACTGTTTATTGTTTTTATTGCCTTGTATTTGGAAAGACTAAGGAGAAACCCTGCATATTGGACACCATTGGACAAGCGGGGATCAACAAGTGTTTTGCACCATGCATCGAGATTATTTCACAATAATCAATTCTGACACATTTGTGCAGAAAATAGAGCTCCTTGCTGACAAGATCCAACCATCTTTGTGTTGGGTCACCCTTAAAGGTTGATCGCAGTCTCCTACAGTATTTGCCCAAACTCAAAGTTGTTGTGAATGGTGGAGTTGGAGTGGACCACCTGGATATACCTTTGATCAACAGCTTTGGAGTGAAGGTTTATAACACTCCTCATGTTGTTGACAATGCCCTGGCGGACATTGGTGTGAACCTCATGTTGGCATGTGCAAGAAAGATTCTTCAAGGTACAATATATAATTTGTTTATTGTTATCGTATGGGCCTTAATGTAGTGATATATATTTTGGCTATATTGTGCAATCATAGTGACTATGCACATGAGTTATTCCTGTTCGCTTTGCCTAATTACTTACATTTCATAAATTATGTCTGTTTTTTTCTTCCATAACTTTTCCAAGTACCATGAATCCGAGACCTTATTGGGGTCCTTATTGGGTAACAATGTTAGGGGTACCACCCTGGGAAGAATAGGATATAAGGTTGCCAAAAGGGCCCAGAGTTTTGACATGAAGATCCTGTATCATAGTAGGAGTCAAAGGTGAGTATGGTGGTTTGAACATTTACAAAAGTGTCAAACATTTATACAGATTAGATTTATGAGTAAGCCATCTTCACATCTGTCTGAATTGAAACTCCTCTTTCTGCCAATTGTTAGCCAGGCAAAAGAATGGTAAATTAGATAATACAGACACTCCATCTTCCTGCCACAGTGCATTGCTGCTACAGCAGCTTATGGCCTGGTTAAGTTGAATTAGAGCCATCAGACTGGATTTGGATCATTTTCTAGCCCATGTCATACATTTTTACATGTTATATGTCACATGCTCAAGCTCAAAAAAATCTGGTATAGGTCTGACATGCAAAATCAACATTATACTGATGAAGATATGATAATGGCTAACTCACTTAAAGTCACACCATTCGCCAAATTTGACTGTGTTTGCAATCATCGTTTAGGGAAGGGGATTGAAGCACAACCATCATCTCATGTTATGTTAAGTTTTATTCAGATTCAGTATCTAGATCCTGAATTTGCAACGTCTGTAGGTATCACAGTCTCATCATGATAATTGTGAAGTGAATGACTTTCTGAACCTAGGATTCCCTTTGTAAAAAAAGAAAAGCCTTGTTCTGAAGCACCTGGAATGGAATAACAAAATGTGCAAATACGATACAGCCATATATTGTCTTGTTACTGAGTGTAACAATGAGGAGAACACTACAGGTCAAGTTATCAATTTATAGCCAAGATGTTATAACTCAAACCTTGAATGTTCTATTGCTTTAATACAGCAGTCCAGTAAAATAAATAAAAAGGTAAATCAAAGAAGCCCTGAACGCTGGACCAAAGATGCTTTAATATAGGCAATTCCTTCCATCACAAAAAGTAGTAGCTTTTGGCATTACACATAAACTCCAAAAACTGTCACGATTTCAGGTTCAGCACAGCTTTTTTAATATTTGCCAGTTCAAAGTGTATGTGTTTTTGTTCCAGCAAGCCTGTAAAACATTCACATGTGGTTTGGGAAATCATATTGTTTGTTTCTGCCTAGTTACAGTGTGTTTAGCCATTCTGCCCTCAGCTGCTGACCAAAAAACTTGTTTGGGCCAACCACAGGTTGGGAATTTGAAGTAGTGCTGGCCCTACCTAATTAGAAAAATAAATAGTTGCTTAGGACCCCCTAACAACTGTTCTTGTTCTTCAGTAACTCACACTGTATGTTTGAATAGACACTGTGTATGGACAGAGCCTACAATTTGTATTCTCACACCGAATGAAAAGCTTTTGTCTAACTGACATGCTATGTGAAACACAGCCCCTACAAGCAGCTCTGTCTATACACAATTTCCAAAAAAGCTGTTTTAGTCAAAATAACACACTGCACACCTGAATACTGAGCAAACATGCTGAGAAACTGAGGAACTTTGCTAACTTGTTCCACATTGTGCACTGAAAAATAAAACCAGGCATAATGTACATTGGTTAGAAAATACAGTCACTCTACAGCCTTGCAAATTTATTTACAGTGTCAGAAAAACACTGTCACTGCCAGCTTGAGTGATTTATGCATATTAGCATGGCAGTGTACACTTGGCTTACATCACATATCACATACTAACAGGTATCAATGCATTTGCATGAGGATGAGTATGAGTAAACGAACACCAGTATTGGTATCGATGCATCCCTAATTTCCCTAATCGAGTCTCTGTTGTAATTTGGGGAAATTACAGAGCTATTTATATTGTACATATTCACTGTCACTGTCAAATCACTGACATTACATTACAGCCCCAGGAATGTTTTAGTGAAGTTGTTTTCATTTGTTTGCTTTCTTAATTTGTTTATTTTGTTTATTTGATGCCTGTGATTTCAGGACAGAGGAGGAGGAGAAAGCAGTGGGAGCTATGTACTGTGAGAAGATGGAGGAGCTGCTGAAGAAATCAGACTTTGTCACGGTAGTGGTTAATCTGTCCCCTCAGACACAGAAACTAATTGGTGCTAAAGAACTGGCCGTGATGAAACCCAGCAGCACCCTCATTAACATCAGGAGAGGTAAACACCATAGGGCAAGGGTTCCCAGTCATTTTTGTGCGCATTTGCTCATATACCACACCTTATTCAAAGTACAAAGTATATTACATAAAAGTACAGTAAAGTACAGTACATTCCATAGGGCAAAGTATGGTTAAAAGTGACCTATTATGCTTTTTTCAGAATTTTCCCTTTCCTTTAGTATGTTATATAGCTTTTGTGAATGTAAACAGCTCAAATGCAAACATAGCTCAAAGTACACACCAGAGGGTGTAAAGACACAGAGTGTGTATAGAAATGTACAGTATGAGAAAAATGTTGTGTTTTTGGAACACTGACTGTTAAGTAATTCTAGAGCCAATTACCTCCTATAATTTGCCAAACTCAGAGCTCCCTCAGTAATACTACTCCTGCTCAACATCTCAGTAATGTAATAACAAATCTGGGTAATAATAATCGGACGAGGCTGAAGTTGGCTTCCTATTCACCAGCTTCTTGTTCCCATACACCCTTAAATGGTGCAGCAGTTACATACTGGCACCTCAATTAAAAAAATTGGTGCCACCCATTATTTTCTTTTTTGTGACCTGAAGGCAAAGTTAACGGCTAAAATGAACCTTAATTTGACCCAGTTTATTATGTTCATGACACAAATACTGAAATCTGCGTTTTTGGTGATGGCTGAATTAAGAAAGAAAGAAAGAAAGAAAGAAAGAAAGAAAGAAACTAAGAAACTCTTGCTAGGCAGTGCCTTTTCTGCCTTGTTGGGTGGCATTTGGTAAGTTGAATAAATCCACTTTACTACCATAAAGCTAGCCTAACTCATTCTTAGTGTCCCATGATACTGATGTAAACATCTGCGCAGTAATCCAGCTCAAACTGGGTTTTGGTTTAACTGTCATTATGTAGAAAAGTTATGCTGTTTTATGTTTATTTTGTGGTACAGAGGGCTTCCCATATTAATATCTGTACAGAATGATCATTTTTAACACAAAAAAATCAACTTAAATTTTGAATGTAAGATCTTGTATTTCTGTTCAAGGTTCAGTTTTTGATTAGGATGTGCTGGTAGATGCCCTCCAAAGGAAAGTCATAAAAGCTGCAGCTTTAGATGTGATAGACCCAGAGCCACTTCCAAGTTATAAAATGTTACATTTCGATACTTTAAGCCTGTTCAATCTAAAAACGATGGAAACAGATTAACTAGGCCTGTCACGATTCATGAAATTTTAGCTGATGATCAATTTAAATGTAAATAATTGAGATTAACATTTCATTGTCTTTGTATTATCTTGTATGCAGTGATTAAGTAAAAGTAAAAGCCGGAAGTGGCCAGATTGGTTGATTAGCTGAAAACCTTCTGCCAATATGAGACAGCTTGAGCTCAACTAAACAAACATTACTGTGTAATAGCACCGCAGTCTCAAGTTTTGCCTAAAAATCTGTATTGGCCAAAATTTAGTTTGTCATCACTACATCACTTGTCAAATATTTTGATATATTTTGATGTAACGTACTACAGATCTGTCATCAATGTGCACTGTTACAGAGCCCACCCCTTACTGTCATTTCCAAACATGATAGTGGGGACACATGCAGTGGAGACGACCTGGGTGAAGGTGGAGACATTGGCTGCTTTGAACGATGAACAGCCTCCTAATGAAGTGAAGATACAGGCCAGACCTGACACTCACCACGCCCTCCATCCCTCCAGAGCTACTTCAAATCAATACTGGTTTAAGGTTGAAAACTGTAGACACAGTTGATCATACCTTTTGCTTACTTTACAAGGCTTATAATTAATTTGTACTATGTGGTACTTACAATAAATTGTTTATGTATCACAGTGAAATATGATTTATTACTTAGGCTATTTATACATTTTTTCATTTAGATTTTGAGTAACTACACAAAGGCACACCGTCTGGGATATTTGGTCTGATCGGGAATGGTGTGGTAGTATGCAGCTTTCGGATAGGATGTGTAGTGTACAAACATCCTCTTTTCCACTGTAGAGCCAAATGGTTTTCAGGGCCCTGCAGTGCTGTTCCGTCCTGGTGCAAACTTGTGAGACCACAAATGTTTTTTTCTTCCATATGCTGAGCAATATCAGAACCAGGAAATACTGAAGAAAAACTACACAAATGTGTGGCAAACTGCTAACAGCCTATGCACACACACACTACAAAACAAGTCACTGGAACTAAACCTGGACTGCGGTGGGTTGCACCCTTAGATATACATATCTAAATGCTGCGTTGGGTCCAGGCTGGCACATCAACAGCACCGCCATTTTGGGGTGGTCAACATCACATCAGACTATTTACTTTCCTGCTGGTCCTGACAGCTAATTAGCACGATCACAGTTATTAAAGAAATAAAAGCTGCTGTGCAACCTAGACTAACCTACATCTGTGGATTATAACCAGACTAATTTGGTGAAAATCGGTTGAATAATAAGGAAGTTGTCGCCGAGAGTTTATCATCTCTCAATATAAGTGAATTTGTTCACAAGCGGATCTTGACCGCTCCAACGTGGCAGACATGTAGACGTATCGTCTCAGATAGAGAACAGACAATGTGGCATTTATGTTTGTATATCTATGGTTGCACCTGTAGATGGCTAGCTATGCTAGCATTAGTGTAGCTCAGTCGTGATCTTTCTGTCACTTCAACACCAAACATAAAATTTGCACTCTCAGATATGAGCCTTTATCTTCTGAACAAATGTTTTTACAGCATCAATTTGGAGAAACCAAGGCTGTAAGTTATTTCAGTGGGTGGCATTTTCGCTAAAGTAGTTTAGCCCAACAGGCTTATCTTAAAACACTACAGAACAGGTTTAATTTCGGCTTTTTGTCACTACAGTCTCTCTGTGACAGTCAGCTGCTCTCACTGTTCTAAGTTTTTATCGTCTATACTTGTGATAGCAGAGCAAGGTATTCGAACTGGGGATGATTGGATCTTATTCACTGGGTAAGCTTGCTAGATACCTCAGAAGAGAGGTGCCAGCTAGCATTAGCTACAGCGCCAGCATTTCGGGTTTCTGTCCCTCCAACCAACTTAAAGCTGCTCAACTTTGCTTCTTCAGAGTTGTTATTATCATCTAAACTTGTATCAGTGAAATTTTTGTTAGTCCTGTGATGATCAGAGCCGTAAATATCGGCATAACTAGATAGATAGATAGATAGATAGATAGATAGATAGATAGATAGATAGAACCTCATATTGTTGATTTCAATTTGGACAATATTGCTGGTGGACAAACTGATTGTTTGGTGACCAACTTCAAGTAAGAACATTTTTGAGACATACAAATTATGAATCCGTTAACTACACTATATCAAGAGGTTCCTCTTCCAGCGCTAGGACCTGCAGCATATTTTTACTCTATTCCAGCATCAAATTTCAGTTTGGACCTCCTTGATATTGGATATCCTTGATATTTAATCTATATCAAGAGTTTTAACACCTGTTCTTCACAAAATCAATCACTTCTGGCCTGACACATTGGCTCACCATAAGGTAAAATACTGGATGGACTGGAACCAGCCCACCTCATTTACAACAATAACGTGCACTTCTGTCGCCATCTAGTGTCTGTCTGTGTCACAACACGCTTCTGAATTGGCTGAAAGGAAAGAGGAAAAACTCGGTCGAAACTGCCATGTTCTGCTCTGTTAACTCCTGGCTTTTGTTACTTACCTTTCTTTGATGCCCTTTGAGTTTAGTCCTGAGTTTAACCAAGACAGTGATTGATTAACAATGTCTGTGTGAATAAAACATAAAGGTCAGCAGAGAATTCAGTTCCGTGGCTTTGGAGGACGAAGAAACAGAGCTGGTAAGGTCGTCAAAGCTTCCTAACCCTTTCCTCCGAAGTTAAAATGTTCGTTTAGCGTGTTCGTAGCGCCTTAAGACTGCTGTCTGTTAGCTGACCTGTCTGGCGTGGCTGAAACTGATCCGTGGAGTCTTTCACACTGACGAGACGGGCTCGGAGACGGTCTAGCCTAAATGCTCTTCCATAAAGCTAGCGGCTGTTAGGGTAGATCTGTGGGGCAGTTGTGGGCACAGTTTGACCGACTTAAGCAAAATCGATTTGAAAAGCCATGCTGGAATTGCCTTTAAGTGGTAACCTTAAGATTAACCTAAAGTTAACCTTAAGATTCAGAGTAATAGTTGTATTAAAACGGGCTTAACCCCTTTTTACAGTAACCCCTTTTTACAGTACTCAGGTTTCCACCTGTTTCTGAGGAGGTCCCTCGGTCGAATTAGGGTCCCCCCAATAACTCATCAGAGTTCGTTTTGATGAAAATGTATGTGATTTATGAAACCAGGTTTGACACCTTAGTAGGAAATTAAACGCGTATATGTTATAAATGTGTTTTTGAATTCCATGCTGGTCTAAGCTGGTTTATGCTAGTTTGTGACCCAGCATAGTCATACTGGTTGACCAGCATACCAGCATCCTGAATACAACACATGCTGGTTTTGCTGATAACCGGCATATTAACTTCCATTGCTGCTGACCAGCATACCAGCATCCAAAACAGACTGTACTGTTGTAAGAACAAAACCTTATGTGTGTTTTTCAGTTTTTGAGATAATTAGAAAATACCATTTGTCCTTTATGTTGTGTGTAAATATCATGATGAATGGACCAAATGAAATGACCCATAATTACTTGGAAAAAGTCTGGTTACGTTGACTTGATGAAAAGAAAAAGCATGCTTTTTCCTTCTCAGGTAAAGTGATAATTTTAGAGATATGAAAGAATTGCACCCTGCAAGAACAAATAGCGTAGACCAACATGGCCTGGTCAGCAGCAAAACCAGCATGCTGCTGCTGACCAGGCCGTGTTGGTCTATGCTGTTTTTTCTTGCAGGGAGCAATGTCCTACCTAATGTCATAAAGTTATGTGTAACAGAATGGTTTACTTGGTTGTACTGATTCACAATATTAAGTCGATTAGTTTCTGGGGTCCTACTATTTTTGGTTCGAATACGGTACATGTTGAACCATTGCTGTTTGGGTCTACCCATGGATGTCTTTCCAGAAAAAGACATTTTTTCACAGACTTTAAAGGGTCATTACAACCCAAATTTAAAATGTAACCATCGTTACTTGCATTGTACACATGCTGTCTTGCCTCCTACAGTGGTGCCATAATAGTTTTGAGAGTGAAAAGATGCAGTGTTGCGTTACAGAATATTTCATAACATGACCAACAACATATTAAGGTTTTAGGCCACAAAGTCCAAAAAGTGCCGTTTCTTTCCTAAGTAAAGAATGGAAAATTGTCTTGTTTCTGCACAGATTATGGAGAAACCCTACATACTGGCCGACATCGGAGAAAAGGGCATCTACCACTGTTTTGCACCATGCATTGAGAAGCATTTCACAACAATCTCCTATCAGAACTTTGCTCAGAAAAGGGAGAATTTAGCAGACAAGATCCAGGCTGTCTTTATATGGGGTGGACCCATAATTGATCACAGCTTCCTGCAGTCTTTGCCCAACCTTAAAGTTGTTGTGAATGGTGGAGTAGGAGTGGACCACCTGGATATACCTTTGATCAACAGCTTTGAAGTGAAGGTTTGCAACACTCCTCATGTCGTCGACAATGCCACGGCGGACATGGGTATGAGCCTGATGTTGGCATCTGCAAGGAAGATAGTTCAAGGTATATGTAAATGAACCCTCTAACCCAAGGATGCACAACTCTGATCTTAGGGGGCTGGTGTCCCACATGCTATGGTGATTTACCTGTTACCTGTTCATTTGTATGTTTGAGTTGAGAGACCAACATCTTAAAATGGTTTTTCAGAATAATGGAGTACGTGTTGTATATGGTTTTATATAGAACTTTTATTGAAAGCTTGTACCAATAGAGGAAACTTTTTTAGAGAATTGTTCTTTAAAAGGTACTATATAGAACCATAAACAGCAAGTTCTGCGTCAATCTAAAGAACCGTTTCACGATGCAAATAACTGTCCAAGCATGCAAATGGTTCTTTGAATATTGATTCAAAAAGATTAATCTGATTTCACAGTGAATTATTTCACTTGAAAATCATTACAGAGCAATGCATGAAATTTTAAATGGTTTTAGTTTTACAAGTGATTCATATGAAGTATGAATCTCCTCCAGCTGTATGAACAATAGTCAAATTGTCAAATAGTCAAACGCGCCATACTCAGTTGATCCCATACTCAGTTGAGCATGTCAGGTGTCATTGTTGTCATGGCACTTTCAATGCGATTTCGGAGATCATCCAGTGTTGTGGAACCAACGACGAATGCTCTGAGCTGTTGGAGGTTCACTGGCGTCGAAAAGCACGTTGCACGGTTATGACGGAGTCAGTCTTACTGAGAAGGAAAACGCAAAATGCTTTCTGCCCAATGGTCTCCATCTCCTCACAGACTGAAGGGAGCCATCTTCCAGTGATGGTCAGAAACTCTATGACCCCCTTTTTCAATTGATATATGATGGTTCCTAGGCGCCTCACAGTTGGAAAAAATGTGGTGCTTTGAAATCGGATGGATCTTTTTGAATCACCCTGTATGAAGAACCATTCTCTTTTTTTAGTGAATCCTTGAAGAACCATCCTTTTTAATAGTGTAGTGCATATTTTCTCATGTAGCGCTGTCGCCTCACAGCAAGGAGGGCCTGGGTTCGATTCCCCGGCCGGGTGACCGGGGTCCTCTCTGTGTGGAGTTTGCATGTTCTCCCCGTGTCTGCGTGGGTTTCCTCCGGGTTCTCCGGTTTCCTCCCACAGTCCAAAGACATGCAGTCAGGCCAATTGGGTGTGCTAAATTGCCCCTAGGTGTGAGTGACTGTCTGTGTCTGTGTGTCTGCCCTGCGATGGACTGGCGACCTGTCCAGGGTGTATCCTGCCTTCCGCCCGAAGACTGCTGGGATAGGCTCCAGCTCCCCCCCGCGACCCTGACGGAGAAGCGGCTTGGAAAATGGATGGATGGATGGATGGATATTTTTTCATGTTAGCTTTGCCTAATTACTTAGATTTCATGAATTATGTCTATTTTTTTTTTTGCAGGCCATAACTTTTCCAAGTACCATGAATCAGAGCGCTTGTTGGAGTCGTCTTTGGGTAACGATGTTAGTGGTGCCACCCTGGGGATTATTGGCATGGGAAGAATAGGATATAAGGTTGCCAAAAGGGCCCAGGGTTTTGACATGAAGATCCTCTATCACAATAGGAATCGAAGGTGAGTATGTTGGTTTGAACATTTACTAAAGTGCCATTTGTGCATCTTAAATAATGGCCTGGGAAGAAGACTTCTCAACCAGTCAGATTATGCATTTGGAACTAACTTTAGTTGTATTGATGTCTCTATCAAGGCTAATATTGTTTCAGTTCAGGCTATCTGTTATAATTTGGGGAGATTACCTTTACAGATGCATTTATTGTCCATATTAATTAGCCATATGGATAAGTCAGTTATTTGTTTATTTGTTTTATTTCATACCTGTAATTTCAGGACAGAGGAGGAGGAGAAAGTAGTGGGAGCTGTGTACTGTGAGAAGATGGAGGAGCTCCTGAGGAAATCAGACTTTGTCATGGTGGTGGTCAATCTGTCCCCTCAGACACAGAAACTAATTGGTGCTAAAGAACTGGCCATGATGAAACCCAGCGGCACCCTCATTAACATCAGCAGAGGTAAACCATTTGGCAAGGGTTTTACACATTTGATTCGTCTCATTAACCAATTAACAAATTTACCATGTACTAGCTTAAGTGTGTTAAAGTATGGAAAACATAAAACTACAGAACATGGGCCACTGCAGTTGAGCTTAGAATCATTAAGCTATAGGACATAACACAGGCTGTAGTATGGTTAAACTATAAAGCATACTATATAGGGCATACCAAACGGCATAGTATGGTTAAATTAAAGGAGGTACTATATAAAAGTAATATGTTTGACCTATAAGACATGCCATAAGACAGAGTTTAGTGAAATCATACTACATACTGTAGAGTAGTGCTAAACTTTAGGGTATACCATAGGAGTACGGTTAAATATTTATTACACATTTAGGATATTTATGACACCATCTTTGGGCTTACAGTCATAAGCCATTTTATTAGGTTGATGCACTTTGTAGGTGTACAGTTATTGACTATAGCCCATCTGTTGCTGTACAATTTATTACCCCCCCTCTACTCTATGGATTATTAGGGAAGGACCACCATAGGAACACTGCTGACTAGATTTATACTTTTGAGCACAAAGACTTAAATCTGAGTAAATAAACCTGTGCATTTGTGCATATTTGGGAGCTGTTAGCTTAAGTTACTTTTGCCGTATGTTCAACCATGTTTGCGAGAAGTCCTAAGCTTTACAGATGACCACACATATGGATAAGTCTTTGCATTCCTATTGTGTATTGAGGTTAAGTGTTGAGACACTATTGTGCCATTCATTTGTCTCCTCATGCTAATATCTCAGACTAAAATGTGAACTTTGAACATACAAAATAAATGTAATGACTGTATTTAAAAAAAATAATGTATTTCTGTTCAAGGTTTAGTTGTTGACCAGGATGCGTTAGTAGATGCCCTCCAAAGGAAAATCATAAAAGCCGCAGCTTTAGATGTGACATACCCAGAGCCACTTCCAAGGTGAATTTAAAACCATCATACACACCACCACTTAGTACAGTCTGATTTCATTTAGGGATGCACCCAAATGAAAAAGCCAAAATCAAAATATTATTTTATATTATATTATTTCATATATATTTATGTTAAATATTATATAATAATATATATTGTAAAGGGCAGCTAAATTGTCAAACCGGATAAAATAATAACAATTAATGTTGTGAGTGGAGTGGAGTTACAGTTTTTTATGACTGTGACGATATACACGATCAAATGTTTGTGGACACCTCTCCCAAATCATATAATGATAATTGTGACAGACCTACGCAAAAATGTTTTGGTCTAAATCTTTTGGCATGTTTACTCCTATGACTGAAGATAAAACTGTCATTTTTGGCCTATTTGGCTGAAAATGTTCATTGCCAAAAATGTCAGTGCATGCTTAATTACAGTCAGTCATCACGTCATATCAGCTGTCAGATATATTTATATATTTTATATATTTATATTTTTGTAGCAGCTCAGATAATGTGTGGGTGTGTGTGTGATGCAATTCCTTAAAGATCTGCCTTCATTATAATTCTAATACTGTGCACTGTTACAGAGACCACCCCTTACTGTCATTTCCAAACGTGATTGTGCTGCCTCATATGGGGACGCACACAGTGGAGACAACCCGGGTCATGGTGGAGAGGATGGTGACCAATGCCCTGGCTGCTTTGAAGGGTGAACAACCTCCTGATGAAGTGAAGATATAGGCCAGGCCCAAGGCTAATCATCCCCATCCTTCCTGCTTCCCTCCAGAGCTACTTTTAAATCAACACTGGTTTGAGAAACTTCAGAAACAGTTGACTATCCTAAGATTACTTTGTAAGGCCAATAAATCTGTCTGGTAATCAGTTATGTATCACAATGCTTTGTGAAGTATGATACATTATTTAGGCTCCTTAATTTTATTTTCATTAAGATTTTCTTTAGAGAGTTTCATTAAGAACTTCATAGGGTCCACAGCCTATAGGCCTTTATAAAACCCTAATACATTAAAACATATCCCTTTACACAGTATTCATAATGTCCAGACATTTGTACTTGTGATGTTGTTTAACTACAGACTTTATCCTTTCGCAAAAGAAAGTGCACACTGTAATATGGTTCATTCATAGTGGTTTGATGTGAAACGGTTCATTATAGAGATTCATGTGTCTAAGTTTTAAGATGTAATGTTAGTAAAACACTGGGAAATCTGAACAAATAAGTTTCAGATACTGTTTTGTCTTATACCTCCCTGCATTTAGCACTCCGCCATTAATGGCTTTTTAAAGTTGTTGGCCGGAACTTTCTCTCGAAACAATTATAAGACAACGTCTCCGGCATCTGGCAGTGTATTTGTACCTAATAATATTATACATAATAACTTTCTGTGATGTGGCTTTTAGAAGTATCAAAGTCTTCAGACGTCTGGCTCCTATCACCAACACTCCAGAAGCCAGTTCCAAAAAATAAATTGATAAGTAAATTGAGCATAGCATGTCCTGTTGTCATTGATGCTGCTCTGTTCTTACTGCAAATAGAAACAGCATATTTGTGATGTTTTATCTTATGTGCTTTTGTTATTTTTTGTAAAAATACACTCATTTCAAACATTAGGGCACTGGGCTTTTAAACTGTTGGGTTTTTTGTTGATGTATTTTTGGCAAAGCGGTGAGCCTCGACCCATCCTTGTTCTTAAACGACTCCTTTCTGGATGCTTCTTTTATACCCAAGTGTGAATGCAGTGTCTATATAAGGTGTGTTTTTTTTTTTTTGGGGGGGGCATTTCACAATGTTCCTAATCTTAAATTGCTCCTGTCCCAACTGTTTTGCAACGTGTTGTAAGAGACACTTTATATATAGTTTTATTTATTTATTTATATATATATATATATATATATATATATATATATATATATATATATATATATATAAATTTCATACAACATACAAAGAACAAAAAAAAACACTACATGTCTTGTCTTTGTGCTGTTTTTTTGTGTAAATACAGTAGATTTATACCCCAGTGCTTTTTACTTACTGTTACGTGTGTGAATCTTAAATCATGGTTCAGAATTTTACGCACCACTACTGTTGTCGATAAAACGATATATATTTTAATATCCTCATATTTGATATGACACCATGTCATGACTGCTGAGTAGACGATTGGACTTCTTTTACAGCAGTATTGGTTCAGTGTTGTTTAGGATGTGTTTGACTTCCTTACAGATTTACAAGGGGATTTTATAAACCCACAGTCGGTGACGGCGTCCTGTGGTGTGACGAAGAGAAAAGTAATAACCAAAATATAGTTTTTTGAAATTCTGAGGAAAGCGTGCATAAGTGAGTAATATATTCGTTAAATGTTGAGTTTCTCCCCCTCCTTTGTATCTGGTATCAGTAGGCCTGTGCCAAGACTTCTGTGTAATATCTTGAAACAATGTCACACTGTGTCAAAATCAGGACTTAATATGTCAGGATAATTACATATTTGCAAATATTTTCCAAAAGAGGACTTGAAATTGTGACTTGATATAAAAATGAACGACCATCAGGATAAAAATCAATCCACCTACTTTCACTACACTGAGGGTGGCCCTCGTTTTCAGTGCAGCCGGGCATTAACAGTGTGCAGTGCGCTGTCGCAAAGGACTGAGAATAAAATAATATGGAACTTAATCAGTTTAAACTAATAGGAACAGAACAGCGTGAACGGATTAACAGTAAAATCACATGTAAAACAATAAAAAACGGGAAAATAATTCACATTTAACTAAGAAGGGTAACAATAAAATAAATAAAACCAAGATATAAAAGGACAAATGAGACAAACTAACCTATAAGAAGTATTTAAATAAAAGAGTAACAGAATTAAGATCAAATAAAGAAATTAAGATTTTAATCAGCCAAGTACAGTAAAATAAAATGATTGAGGGGGGAAATACCAAAAAAATAAAGGAAAAAAGTGAACTAAAGCACTTTCAGACTGTCTGAATGTCTGAAGATGAGATCATTTTGACATAACACGTCAGTGATTCTGAGTTTTTGGCGGGCTTGCTTTGAATCCTCCCTTGGCTGAGGGGCAAAAGTTCAGAGGAGACTGAATAAGCAATGTAAGGTTGAAGGCAGTTTGGACTTCCAGTGTAAGCTAACAACAGGGGAAGTGATGCCATTGTGATTGTTTCGAGCTCCTCCTCAGCGCCACTGACAGACCCTCAATCTGTTTTCCGTCCATTCAACTGGAGCCCCTGTTGGTCGCAGTTTACTCACACAGGAAAGAGGCACAGACGTCGCCGTCCTCTCTGTAGATCCTGAAAACCAGAGGACATGATCCGGAGCTTGAGTAAATCCATGTCTTTGCGCTACTGCACAGTCGTCGAGGTCAAAAGCAAGGTCAGTTTACGGTATAAAGAGCCGCTTAATCCTTATATCATTGCTACACGTCCTTCTGTCGTCTGTTTGAAATCTCTGGGACGTGCCTCAGTGGCTACCACGAGCTCGAGCGCTCAACTGAAACTCACAATTAACGTTAGCATCTGAGAGGTTAGCATTAATGAGAAGCTACTGGTACTTTAGTAAAAGTGTCGTTAGTTCAGGGAAATAATGAAAGTAGCTCGATAAAAGTGAACAGGAGTAAAACCGGTACTGAGTTTCCTGAAGGAAGTTCCTTGAACTTGTGCACATCCCGCATCTATCAGTGGAGCAAGTGTTGCTTGTCAGGCGCCGTTCTTCTCTTTGGTTCAAGATAAAATGCTAAAGCTCAAAAGTGAAAGAGACTAGGCAGTTCATTTGCTGATCCAGAATAAAATCATTTAAATCATAAGTGTGAAATAACATGTAGATTAATTTCCTATAAAATATTCCTGTAAATTTTCCATGTCACTTTTTTGAAGTATAAAATGCTGTAAACACTGTTAAAGTGTCGCTCTACACGCCATACGGTCCATATATGGAAACTAAGTTTAGATTTCTTTGTTTTTGTGATGTCATAAAAGCCAACACCTTTACATTTATCCACCTATTCAGCTATTCAGCAGCCCCGCCCATTCACAGTGACATTATAAGGAGTGTTTAAGCTGGGATTGCTTTTTGAGTAAGGAACAATACCAGGCAGTCAGAAAAGAGCTAATTTATATATATCAGTCTTAAAGGCACAGTAACAAAAATAGTATGGTGAACTCTAAAGGATAAAGAGAGGCTGGAAAATGTAAAATTGAATTACGACATCTTTGCGAACCACCACAGAAACTGGCCTGGCCTCACCAGGGGGAAAAAAATAGGATATGTGCCCTTCAAGTAACTGAGGAAGTTTGACCAGCCACATCTGGTACTAAAGCCTATACAGAGGCAAGGTTTTGGAAATAGCTTATCAAGTAAGTTACTGCTGGCTTGACATGGAAACCCCTTATCCAGACATTTATCCTCTGTTCTAAAATCAGTGGGTTATAACAGTGAACTTGATGTGATCAGCATTAGGTTCTGTTAAGATTTGACCTCTTTTTCTCCTTCAGTTTGGTGCAGAATTTAGGAGGTTTTCTCTTGATCGCTGTGAGCCTGGGATCTTTAAGGACTTTCTCCAGCTTCTCCAGAGCCTACACCACCTCTGTCACGTGGAACTTTTCGTCAGCTATGCCGATGTCCATGGAGAACTGCTGCCCATTAATAACGACGAAAACTTCTGCAAGGCAGTGTCCACTGCGCAGTCGCTACTGCGCATCTTCATTCAGCAGGAAGGTAATCAGCCAGTTCTAATATATCGATACCCATCACTATCGATTACATTAGTGGCCAGATTTATTAAATAATAAATAATGAATTAATTACATAACACTAAACAATAAACACTGCATAACCCTTTTGGACTTATTTAAAAGTATATCGGGCATCATTTCTTACTGTAAGAAAGAGTGGTAGGGTAATTTGAAATTGAAATTGTCCTGATATCCTCTAAATTGATCAGTGTCGAATGTCATTATGAAAGGGCCCACACCTTGGAAGACCTTGCTTATTTGAAATAAAAAAGAAAGCAAAATGGAAGTCTTTTTAAAATATCAGAATGTACCATACAGTATCCGTACAGCTCATACATGAACTGAGTCTCTCAAGCATCCAAAACTGCCTAACTCAAGCATCAATTTAAGACTCACATATAAAAGAATTGAATTGGCTTAAGCAATTGAAAAAGATTTAATGCTGAATCTGTTTAAATGGGTCACTGGTAATACCACTGTGCATAAAATCACATGGAAAATGGGTTAATTCCCCTTTAATCTACCACATTATTATGCTCATTCCATTCTGTTCTTTCTTTCTTTCCATACTATAATTGAGAGAGAATATACTGCAGTTTTACAGTATGGATATACCTGATCCAGACTGAAAATATTTCTGTCTTTTAACATTTGCACTCAAATTTCAATGTGCAGTAAAATGTAACTATTGACTAAGAACGAAAGTATCACCACAATGTACCGTACTTTCCCTGCTAAATGCTGCATGATACAGGCAGTTTATCAGGGCATCCATCAGGTCGGGCAGTTTTGCTCACAGCCCTTCTGCCCGGAATAGGAAGCAATTTATTTAGTCAGGAATTATGTGCACTTGAGAGTAATTGCTTCCTGGTCCCTCGTGGTGGGTTTGTTTGCATGCTGAACTCTTCTGGCCATGTTCAAATGGACTGGTGATATTGTTTTGAAGAGGTCAGCTACAAACTGGGAGACACCATACAAGCAAATCAAATTGTTAAATCAAAGTGTTAAATTAATAGTTAAACAAAAAATCAAAGTGATACATTTTTTCTCTTGCCTCAGATGTACTTGTTCAGCCAAATCATGTTGAAGTTTGATTCTTTAGTTTTGCACTGAAGCTACAAGGCAAGTAAGAAGAATTTACCGCAGTGACGGGCATCTTTCAAACTGCATGCCTATATCACTGCAGTCTTACCTAAAGGGGTCGACTGATGCTTTTTTCTGGGCCAATACTGATACGAATACACTGAATCAATATTAGAACATAAAAAATAAAGTGCTTTGGACAGAAAAGCTTGCAAAAGTAGTAACTGAAAACATTTTAAAGTTATCTTTGTACCAGGGGTGCACAACTCTAGTCCTAGATAGCCGGTGTCCAGCACAGTTTGGAGGTTTCCCTGCTCAAACACACCCACTCAACCTGACAATTAACAGATAAGTGTAATCAGATGTGTTAGAGCAGGTAAATCACAAAACTGTGCTTGCTGGACACCAACCGCTTAGGGCTGGAGTTGTAAACCCCTGCTTTAAAAGCCTACACTAACCAAATACATAGAACAGTAAATGTATTGCATTTGAAAGCAATAAGTTATGGTTACAAATAATTTATTGCTTTCTGGAGGCTTGTCTGCATAGGCACAAATATTCCCAATGCATTCAAACCACTATAGAAGCAGTTCTGGTCCGCACGGTAGTTTGTTTTTTGATTGTCGGTGCTTCAGATTCCTAACAAAAAATTATCAGTGAAGAAGAAAGTTCAAGCAATGACATTGATAAACTGGAAAAATGCTTAATATTGGCTTGCTATTTTCTACAGCCCCAATCCATTCTCCAAACCTATTTTTAGTTCTGTTAAAATTATGTGGAATCTACAAAAAGAAAAAAAAACATTGAACTTTCTACCACTAAGACTTATTGAAATGTACAAGCATTTTGAAAGATTTGATTTTGGTCTAATTACATGTTTTGTTCATTTTTTTTAAGTAAAACTAAACTAACACATTGTTTTCTGCACATTGTAGTGCACAATTTCTATATATTTATATAATAGTCAAATTAAAAGTCAAATTAAAATGTACAGAAGGTTGTTCTCTGTATAGGTCAAAAATCAACAAAACGTCAGTTGAGGTCTGGAAACTTTTGCATATGACAGTATAGGGGACATTGAAGAAATCACACATATTCATTATACAGTGCATTGCTTCCTTGATTCCACCCAGACAACTTGTAGAGAGAAGGATTACCACTCTGTAATGCCTGCCAGGTTTCTTAAATACTAGAAGGTACTCGCCAGCAAGTCTAAAATGAAGCTAAGATGGAGCATTTGAGCAAAATCATAGATTATAAATGCTTAAACATCATCATTGTCATCATCATCATCGTCGTCGTTAACCACTTAATCCAGATAGGGTCGCGGTAGCAGTTGGGAGAGCAGAGAATCCCAGATGACCCTGTCCCCGGCAGCTTCCTCCAGCTCATTTCCAGGGACTCCAAGCCGCTCCCAGGCCAACTTGGAGATGTAATCCCTCCAGCAGGTCCTAGGACGACCCCGGGGTAGGCCGTGCCTGGTACACCCCCACCGGGTGGCGTCCAGGGAGTATCCGAATCAGATGCCCGAACCACCTCAGCTGGCTCCTCTCAATGTGGAGGAGTAGCGGCTCCACTTTGAGCTCCTCCCAGATGGCTGAGCTCCTCACCCTATTGAATAGAGTGTAGCCCGCCACCCTGCGAAGAAAGCTCATTTCTGCCGCTTCTATTCGCGATCTCATTCTTTCAGTCATTACCCACAGCTCATGACTATAGGTGAGGGTCGGGATGTAGACCGACCGGTAAAACGGAGAGCTTTGCCTTATGGCTCAGCTCCCTCTTCAATCCGGTACAGTGACCGCATTACTGCTGCAGGCCTACTCCCAGCCAGCGGCCAGGATGGAATCCGCATTGTTCCTCCTCAATTGGAGGTTCAACTATCGGTTGGAGTCTCCTTTCCAGCACCTTGGCATAGACTTTCCCAGGGAGGCTGAGCAGTGTGATACCCCAATAGTTGGCACACACCCTCCGGTCCCCTTTTTTAAAAATGGGGACCACCACCCCAGTCTGCCAGTCCAAGGGTACTGTTCCTGAGGTCCATGCAATATTGCAGAGAAGCGTCAGCCACGACAGCCCCACAATATCCAGAGCCTTAAGCTTCTCTGTACGAATCTCATCCACCCTCGGTGCCTTGCCACTGAAGAGCTTGCCAACTACCTCAGTGACATCCATCAGTGAAACGGAGCCTCCGGCACTGACTCCCATGAGGGAGGCATGTCTCCCGGACTAAGGAGTTCTTCAAAGTGCTCCTTCCACCGACCGGCAATATCCTCATTTGAAGTCAGAGTTTCTCCACCCTAGCTGAATATGTGCTTAAACATTTTTCATGTAAAAGAATAGTCACTTGAACAATGAACACTAAATAGCATAAAACATTTTAACAGTGCTGTTATATTTTTACAAGCTTTTGGCCTTGAGTTATAGGAGTTTAAAATGGCACCTCATGTACGTCCATAATGTCTGCGAGCGCGAACATCCAATGAGCTGTTCTGTTCACCAGTAGCAGTAATGCCAGCACCGTACTGCCCAAAACCTTTTGCTGTTTTCTTTGCTTTTTTAGTGAAATGCACCCTTTTACTTTTTAAAATTAAAGGAAAATTCTAGGCAAGTTTTTAGCTGTTGAGCTCCATTTAGTGAGGACTTGCTTGTTGGTGCCGTCTGGCGTCATGCTGTCATGTGTTTGATATAACAGGGGAAATAGGAAGTGGCCAGGCTCCTCATAAACCAGCTCTGGTACATCCACCCTTGATTTTCTTCTCATCTACTGCCCTCTCTCAGCGCACTTGAGGAATGCACATTACTGAGGTGGAAAGCAATTGTGTGCGGAGGCGGGACATAGTCTGTAATGACTGTAGAGGGGAAGGAGGAGGAGGAGATGGAAAGAAACAGCCGTCCACGTAAATTAGCAGTGTCCACACATTAGCCTTCTGCTAAGCCCTAAACAATGCGGAGTAACTCTCAATTGAGAACTCATATGAAGGAGAAGAAAAAAAAAACCTGGCAGTCTTCTTAAACACTACAATTTCGGATAGAAAAGAGTGGGTTGGATAGTTTATTGTGTTCTGGCCAAAGCACCTGCTACCACAGCTGAGGGCGTAAACATTTGCACAGTTGCTGCCAATTTCTATGCATTAGTGAACCAAATGTCTTCTGTTTCATCACGGACTGAGGTGGAGCTCGAGGTGCAGTAAAACAGAATTTTCAGTCCTTTTTAGCGATGCACAAACCATAACTGGAAAAGCAAAAGTGAAGTTTTAAGATATGTCATGAGTACTAATGGATATACAGTATCAATTTAACAAAATACATCAATGAACATAGAAAAGGTTACAAAAATCTCTAAGTTGAATTACATTCTGCTGCATTTAAACAGAATACATAGATGAAGAAATATATTACTGCTGCACTTTTTTTTTATATAAATTTTTTTAACTTGAAAATCCACGCTGCCCTTTTCATTATGTGATCATTTCAGGATCAGCAGACAAATGGAAATGGTCCACAAAATTACTTGGAATAAAACTTTGTTTACAATAAATTTACCTTAAAAATTCAGGATGTTTTTCCCAAATACTTTGTCCAAATACTTGGATGAGCGCTTTATAGATTATTAAATTTTTCCAAGCTCAGAAAATAGTGCATGTCCTCAATCCAACATGTGAGGAAAGGAGGGTTACTAATTTTCATAATAATTTCCATTATAATAGTACAATAAGTAGTATAGTGAAATAGTTTTGCATAATAAAAGCTCTGGCATCTTCTTAGATGTAGAGGTTTGTACATGCTAGATTTTGTCTTTAATTGTTTTTCCAAAGTGTTAAGTTAGTAAATATACAGTAATTTGTAATTAAATAATTGTAAATGTGCAGAAGTGTGTTCTGTGGCATGCCAATTTTCACAAATCTGTCCACAAAACGCAATTTGACAAAGGACGGCCAAACTTTTGCATACAACTGTATCTTTTTCTTTTTGTTTGGTATTTTGGCAAGATTATTATATGTGTATAATGATATTTACGTATGCATTATATATGTGTATACTCGTGTATATCAGCAGATAATTGCATAGAAAAATATTGTGATGTTTAAATGTGACTGAAATTTCTAAGTGATATTTGATGTCAGTATTTTATTTATCGTACTGCACTTGTAACCCTATGTGTCATTGTGTATTTATTTATAATGCTAATCTAAGTATTCCCAGTTTCTACATTTTATAAATATTTTGGCATTGGAAGATACAAACATGAAGAATATTGAACATTGGAATCAGCCCGGAAATCGGTGCATCCCTAGCTTATATATTATAAAGAAAAGACATAGGGCAGCGGTACTTGCTTTAAGTAAATATTTAATCTTTTACAGATGAAATTGATCGGGCTACCATCAGCACAGACAGTGTGATAAGGCGAAAGAAATCCACAGCGACGGCACGTGGTGACATCGGCCGCAGAAGACCATGCATTCAGATCGGCACGCCACAGAATTTCCGCCCAGTCTCCTCCATAATCGATGTGGACATCCTACCAAAGTGCCACAGAAGAGTTCGTCTCTACAGCCAGGGCTCGGAAAAACCTCTGGGTTTCTACATACGTGATGGAACCACAGTCAGGGTCACCCCCCACGGTCTGGAGAAGGTTCCAGGCATCTTCATCTCAAGGATGGTTCCTGGTGGACTAGCTGAGAGTACTGGACTGTTGGCTATTAACGACCAGGTGTTGGAGGTCAATAGCATTGATGTGATGGGTAAGTCTCTGGATCAAGTGACTGACATGATGGTTGCCAATAGCCACAACCTCATCATTACCGTGAAACCAGCAAACCAGCGCAACAACGTAAGGAGTCACAGTTATATTTCTCCAAGCCCAGGACGTCTTGTTGAAGGTGAAGGTTCAATAAGTTACCCAGGATTGCCTGTGATTATGGGATCCCATGTCTGGACAAGAAATGGCTATGAAAGTGATGAGGATTCAGACGTGATTACTGAGAGACATGTTAAGCACAGCTCCAATACTTCAACATCATTCCAGTCTTCTCGCCACAATGCTCATGATCGCTACCGATGCCTTGGGCGCCACTGCTCTCCAGCCTATTGCCGCTCACAGCCCAGCCTAAATCTAATGGACACTCATGAGCCCAGTACCCCACTGCACCGAGAAATGACCCACCAGCATCACTATAGAAGCAGCCCAGCATTCAGACAGAGCACCTCCAGCACCCATGATATCCTGGGCATGTTGCGCTCAGACATACGGCAACGCCTCATGGTGCCTCAGGGGGCCATGGAGGAGGATGGAATTGTTATTACTCTGTGAAGCACATATCAAAATCCTTTAAAGCCCCTGTCTACTCATTTTCATGATTTTCTTCTAAATATTATTGTTTTTGTCATGTTTTTATCATGAATTGAATGAGAAAGATGTTGGTCTTTCCTGTTGAGAGCTTTTTGAAATGACTTTTTCTGCCATTTTCTTCTATTTGCCTTGAGTTGAGTGGGACAAAATTTGGCACAGGTGACATCAGATCTGCCAAAGTACCAATCAGAGTTAGCCATATGTATACATCAGCTACTTGCATTCTTCTCCCTCACATAACATGACTACTGTCCTGCTGCATCGACTCCTGGCCAATATGCCTAGCAAGTAGATTAATTAAGCTTTTCTAAATTTGTTCATGGTGTTTATTATGAAAGTTATGAGGGCTGAACAACACAGTTGGCGGAGTCACTCGACCCTTCCACTGGAGCTGGGTAGTTCATGTTACCTTGGAGAAGCTACTGTCATTCATTATGTGTTCTGACAGGCTCACATGATTTAAAAACAGACAGCACCTTGGAATTTTTGGAGCATTTATCTACTGTTGAATTTTATATATATATTAATACAAATGCCTCAAGTATTACACTGCTTAACGCTGCTTATCTTTATTAGTAAAACACTAAAACAAAAAATGTAAATATTGAAACATGTTGACAGGGGCTTTAATTTAAATTATGTAGAGATGGACCGCTAGTTGTTTTGTGAGGTATACACCCATTAGTAGTGGCCGAACATTTCACGGTTTAATTAATTAAGATTTCTCAAGGCATTGGTATATATATTACGGAGTAGTATGTTTATGTGCATTTTGAATTCTTAAGTAAACTTATTTTTGTAGATTGACAGGAGTGCTTTGTTCTGTCCCTATACTTTTAATAAGAACCATATTTAATAACTGAGGTAAATCTATTTTGTAAAAACTAAATGGTAAGAGCAGAAAAGATCAAGATGAGTGCAAGTATGCACACAGCAGCTTCTCTGAGCTTGGTAAATATTTATATTTGCTAACTATTGTTTTATGCCCACATATGTTATTTGTCTGACACATGGTTCTTGCATTCATCTACAAGCATCAGACACTGCTGGAATTTGTTACGTATTATAGTTACTCACATTATGCGCTATATATGCTTCGGTGCCTCTTGGCTCATATCAAGGACCAAGAGACCACAGTGTTGCCAAAGCAGCTCGCTGAGCGAGGGGTACTGTAGAGGGTGCCAACGTCCCTATAGGAAAGTCTGTCCACTTAACAGTCACCATGGCAAAACACTGGGCAGGTATTTACAGTCATACAAAACTACTATCACATAAAAAGGCTCCTATCTCTTTTAAAGAGTAACTACACTTTAAGACTTTTTTAATTAACAGCTGAAATGCATATAATAACGAAATATACCAGTCTTGCTTAAAATGTGAACACATTTCCAAACTGTAAAAATCTCATTTTTATCATGGTCAGTTCTGCCTCTGCAGCACCCCTCTGGTTCAACTCTGGTATGCCCTTCCCATTTTTGAGAATTTTTCAATTTTTTTCTCACTTGTGGCTTTACGAGCAAGCCAAATGGCTCTTTTTATAGAAGGGCAGGATTTTCCCTGTTAACAGACACCATGTTGAGTGTTTTGAGCTTTCCCATTTATTTTCCAACCAGTGACTTGTCTCCCCCTTTATAATGTGTCTGGCAGACAGAGGGCTGTGCTGGGGCAAGCCTGGCAGGCTTCATGCCAGGCTTATAGTGAACAGCTAACCCTAAGAGACTTTTCCTTCCATTCTCTTTTCCCCCTTTAACTCATTACATTCTGATGTCTGCTTCTTCAACAATTGAGTAACATACCTCAGATTGCAACTCACTACATGACAGGTGAGAGAATTTGTGTGTTCTGCATTGTATTGTTTGTGCTATCTGCACTTATTTGTAGCCTAGTAGTATAATATCCTTAAACAAGGAATAGGTCAGATGCAACCTGGTAAGTTCATACTCCACAATCCAAACAAATGGGGACAGCATAATCCCTCCTCCTCCTTATTGACTCTTCCTCCCTTCTTACCAGTCTAGAAGAAATGTTGCAAGTTCAACATCAAACTTTGGCCTTGCACCAAAGCATTTTTTTGTTTCTGTTTATGTCACATCTTTTCTTTGCTTCCGAACATGGTGTCTTGCCTGCAGCAGGTGGCAGTGGTGATAACGGTTGCTTGCCAACAGCTTCAGCCATCTTTAAGTTTACTGTTACCTTTCATTAGCTACATGTCCTTAAATAGTCTAATGGGGGGTGGTACCTAGGGCAGTGCCACTTCTTCATCTTCTCGTGTTGCACTGAGACAGACTTAACAAAACAGTGACTCACTAATGCCTCTTAAGGTAGAAAGTGGTATTACGAGATAGGATGGGATGGGGCTAGCTGGTTAACATGCTTATCATAGCAACTAAAACTGGTAAAACTGTTATTTCTTCACATTCTGTCGGTAGTTACTTTTGGAATGTTTTGATCTAAAAATCTCACAAATTGTACCTTTTTAAGAAGAATTTTAACCAGCATACGGCTTCACTACTAGTACCGATTGCCGATTGGTCTTTAGCATGAGTTGTGTATGTTAGTACCAATCTAAGGATGTGGGAGATGGAATGACAATACATAACCACCCTAAAAACACCATGGCGTAAATTTTTTTAACAGCGGTAACACTGCAACAAACTCATGTGAAGCCTTACAGCTTCTGTGGCCAAATGTTTATATGCCTTAAATTGTATTTTCAAATGACTGCACTGTTGTTGTCGATCATAAGTGGGCGGTAAACATACTGCAGTCTTACAAACTTGAATTATTTTCACACAAAAATTGCAGGTAAAATCAAGATAAAATGTTTTGCTGAGCAAAGTGCTTTTGGCGACACAACTGCACAACAGACTCAGGCTTTACTGTTGAGCATGAATGCCAGATTTTTTTCACAAAGAGCACAGTTTTGCTTTTTGGCATGTAGTCGAAATTCTTCCTCAGTTGGGAGTTTAATCAGAACTGTTATACCGACGTACAACAAATAAGTAAAAATAAGGCAACGTACAAACGGTACAAACCACGTTAATATTATCCTGTTTAGCTGAGTGGTTGAGTCAGGGGTGTTTCATTCACAGCTGAAATGGAAATTAAAACAGAGCAGACCCTCAATCACCTCCTACTGTCTAGTCCACTGCATCTGAAGGTGCCTGCATAAAGGACATGAAGGAATTGCCGGAATTTTCCCAATTCCATCAGTTTATGACAGTTGGAAGCATGAATATACTGGACCCACATATGAGATAAATGACTTGAGAAATTCACTGAAGCTGAAGTTGGCTTCTTATTCTCCGCTCCACCTTAAATGATGCAGCACTTACATTTAAGCGGCTCTACAGATGGCAGAATGTAACTGCTGCTCCATTGAAGGTGGAGTGTGAAATGAAATGAAAAGCTGCCACATAAAAAGGCAATTTCAGCTTTATAGACATTCAGAAGTGACTCCTGTACTCAGTTGTATGATGTACTCTAAAGTGTTTTATCTCATTAATGGTGTTAAAAGTTAGAATGGTGTTAACTTTGCTTCCCTCACAAGTCACGTATTTGCAAATAACGTTGGCATGATGTGAGTTAGAAACTGCCAGACTGATATAATATTCATTTTCAGTACATGCACTGAAATTTGGCTCATTGATTACCTTATTTACATATCAGTTGCAATAGCCTTGCCCCTATATGCCCTCATATCAATCAATCAACCTTTATTTTGACTCGGAAGTACATTGAGGGCAACCCTCATTTTCAGTGTAGCCGAGCATTTACAAAAACAGGGATTGACGTGACAAACAAAATAATAACTACATTTAATCATTTTAAATTAAAAGAAAATTTAAAATAACAGTGAATAAAAGATAAAAGTAGATAAAAATAGAACTTGAGATTTAAATGGTAAGAAATTAAGATCAAAAGTAGATAAGAAATTAGTAAGGTAATAATACAATATCACAAATTTAAAAAAGTAATGATAAAAAAACTTAAAAATAAAATTAAATAAAAAGGGATAAAGAACTAAGGAGAACTAACACAAAAATAAAAGTTACGAATAAATATGATTAAGTAAAACAGGTACAGGCTGTCTGTAGGTGGTTTGATATTAAAAGTTTAAAATGACTGAGTGACATCATGTACAAATACTTTACATGAAACATGGCCTAAATCATGCAGACATTTCAACAATGGGGCAGTAAAAGAAAAATATTCACCAGGCTGAATACTTGGAAAGCAGAAAACGACCTCGAGCTCACTGTGGTGAATAAACTGTAGTAAAACTAATCAGAGGTGTGTGTGGTCTGCTTTTCAGTGGTTTATCAAAATAATTCACACTAATTCGCACTAATGCACACAGAGCTGCTCATCCATACCGATATGGATATTTTTGTAATCAGAGCTTGTGAAAAGCAAGCTTTTTTTATACACTGTTTTCAGAATTCTCACGTGAACAATTTTTTAAACGCTTCAAGACGCTGTGTGTCAGACCTGGCTGCATCTCTCTGCTCTGTAATATCAGTTTTGATTATATGGTGTTAACCGACCACACAAAGTAAATCATTTTGTCTTTGCGTTAACATGGGAAGAGAAATCATTTTAATAGCAATGCGAAGCAGAATCAAGCCATCTCTGTGTTAGTATGCATACTGCCATGGAAGATTGTTCGTATGTTGTTCCTTTGTTTCTGCATCTTGAGTAAAACGGTGTTTTTGAGGGCATGTTGCAAATTATGAAGAAGATATGGAAGTATTTAATGCTTTGAAAGATTGTAGTGCAAAACCAGTAGTAATCCTTGTATTTTTTATATGGAAATATAGAAATCATTGTTAGTTGCCCTAAAGTGCTTAGTAATAAAACAAAGCCCTGTGAAAAAAGTCTACAATTATCCATCTGTTGGTGTGTTTGAGCAGGTTTGGGTCAGGATTGGATTTCAGCAGTACCAGTCGGGCCAGTCGGGTCAGGTCTAATAGTTGCGAATACAGGTTTAGATTTCATGCTTGAGCAGGCCTCGAGTAACAGCCCATTCTGCTAAAAAAAGAAAAAAAAAAGAAAGAAAAAGTCACTTGCATGAACTGAAGGAGTTAAAGGCTGAAACTTTGCTGCCTTTCACCTCAGAACCATGACCTCTGGCATGAAAGATTTAATAATTGTAAATGTTTGTATTTTCTGCCCTGCGATGGACTGGCAACCTGTCCAGGGTGTACCCTGCCTTCCGCCCGATGACTGCTGGGATAGGCTCCAGCGCCCCAACCCCAAAAAATGGATGGATGGATGTTTGTATTTTCAGAACTACATTTGTTGTGGTTTTTCTTTTTTTTGTTGTTGTTGTTGTTTTTTATGTTTGTGAAGCTCAGGCTTGGGGTGAAAAAGCAATGGGTTCTGTCCCACAGCTGGAAACCATCATAAACATCCTGAATATGTCATTTAAAATACCTAATACTACTGAAATAATGAATCACTTTGTCCTGATTTGTTGATTTTTTTTTTTTTTTCACCCCAGTCCTACATGTCCTTGTTGCTAATTGGTTTGTTTTCTGTGTTTTGATCTAAACAAACTGCTATTTTTTATTTCATTTGGAATATTAAAAAAAGCTTTTTTTTAACTAGTGTCTGTGTATGTACAATCACTAGCATCCAAAAGTTTGGAATCACGTCATAATAAAAATAATAATTGCTGTTATTTTAATCACTAATAGACTGAAATATTCCAAGTTAGACTCTAAAAGGTCTTTTGAGATGTTTTATTCAATATTCCAAGTTTTCAGGTAACATTAAGAGCTTATTAAATGATAAATAATACACTGTAATGATCTATTAATAGTTATTTCTTAAGATGTGATCAAGATTTTTTACCATCTTTCCCATACAAGTTGTGATGGCCACGTTTCAAAAATAAAGCACTCCAACCTTAACTTTATTATAACTTCACTGTCAGTGTTTTACAGCTTTTTCATTTATTTCAGAATCATCTACAGCAGTGGTTCCCACTGCGGCCTTTAGGGCCCCCCCAGACAGTCCACATTTTTGCTCCGACCCAATTCTTAACAATTCCTAATAGCGAAACATCTGCCATGAGGACCAGGTTGGGAACCACTGATCTACAGCTTTGTTCATAATTCTGGTCATAAATAAAATGTATTTGTTTTTTACAGTGTGGTTTATTTAGTAGCGATGCTGTGAAGGTGTAGGAACAAACTCTTCGGTAACACCCGTCTCTTGCATAAAAAGATGTTTATTAGCATTGAGAGGTCGAAGTCACAGACAAGCCTTCGCGAAACAGCTTGGAGAGAACCGCCAATATTCTCTCCCAAACATTCCAGCTCCTTGTTTTTATACCTGTTAAGATAGCCTCAGTTTCGATGTATGGCCCCTCTCAAGCCATATTTGGTATTTAACATACATTCTTTTCCAGAATGACCTTGGTCACCTAATCCCATATCTAGGCATTGTTTACATTCAGGGGGCCCCTTTCAAGCCAGATGCCTCTTTTCTCAGCTCCACTGATACCCTATAGTATATAATAGTATGAAATAGTAGATCCTACTACTATTTCAGTCAGAGGCCCACAGAATCAACTTCAGCCAGGATCTACACAGTTATAATAACCAATATGATAGAAATTAATGTTACGACTATAGAATTAATAAGATCAAATTCACCACAACAGCATTATACAACTTATGAAATTGTAGAGCTGTAGCATCAAAATATAATTGTGTATATACATGTATCAACAAATTGTTTTCATTTTACTTTAAAAAGGTTTAATTCTAGGACCGCTAGTTATCGTGACTGTGCAATGTGCCATTCTAGAGGAACTTGACAGAATTCATAAAAATGGTGACAGAAATACGTTGTCTCATGCCTGATGAATGTCTCGTGCACTTTATGAGACTTTGGAGATAAGCTTTTAGCCTAAAACATTTTTAAAATGCATTCATGGTGAAGTGGCACATTCTAAGGCAAATATTAGCCAAAGAAAACATATTTCTTCAGCCATAGGCTCGCTATTTTTGGTAGTAAATAAAATGACTATATGTGTTGTAGACATTGTGACCCCTGATTACTATCAGCACCACTGGAAAGAAATCCAATTTGGTACATTTCTCTACAGCGCCATTGAAAAAAAAAATCTATGCAGTTCCCATTTATAGACATAATTTTAAAGTGTGGCTCCACAATAAGGTTATTATTATGGTCATTGTGACGACTTGGGTCTACTGTTAGCCACAGTAACGCAAGTATGTGATATTATAGCTGTGTTAGAGCATTTAAAGCTCATATCGCCTTTCAGCAGATGACCTGCTACTTCTGGTTTAGCCAACTTTGAAGTTTCACTCAGCTTTGAAACAAACAGCTTTACATTAGGGTGGGGTTTTCCATCCTGGCTTTAGACTGCATAGTACTTGTCCTCATCTGACAGCAAGCTGATTAGCTGATGAGTTGAATCAGGCTTGTTGGAAGAGGAACAACACTAAAAGCACAGGGTGATGGTATTCCAGGATCAGGATTTAAAGCCACTGCACGCTGCAGTTTGAGAGGCATGTTTCCAAATCTGACTGGATGGCAGTGAAAACTTGGCACTGAAATTGAATAGAACTGTGTTGTTTCTACCACCAGTCAGTCTCAGGAGGCAGCTGCTCTGAAGATACAGTTAAAAAGGACAGGAAGTGTTGTCAGATGGGTGGCCTCATTGTTTAGAACAGTTCATTTAATGAGTTTAAAGACTGAAGTGCACTTTCATCTTTGGCAGACAATATATTTTTATATGTTTAAACTTTTTATGCAAAAACTGACAGAATACTAAAAAGAGTACTACATACAAAGTAGTACTAAACAGTACTAAATAAGAAAAACTACAATAATAAAAAAATATGCAATACTAAATACTACCACCAGTACCACTAAGTACTAGTGCGCTGTCGCCTCACAGCTAGGAGGGCCTGGGTTCAATTCCCCGGCCGGGCGACCAGGGTCCTCTCTGTGTGGAGTTTGCGTGTCTGCGTGGGTTTCCTCCGGGTTTTCCGGTTTCCTCCCACTGTCCAAAGACATGCAGTCAGGCCAATTGGACATGTTACATTGCCCCTAAGTGTGAATGTGTGAGTGTCTGTCTGTCCTGCGATGGACTGGCGACCTGTCCAGGATGTATCCTGCCTTCCACCCGAAGACTGGATAGGCTCCAGCACCTCCCGTGACCCTGACAGTGGCTTAGAAAATGGATGGATAATTAACCTAGACAAAAACAGATAGGGTATCATTTTTTAAATTAGGAAATCAACCCTAAATTTGAATATTTGAGCTCTAAACACATTCAGACCGAAGCTTGATGGTGTATTTTGTTAGTCCAAGTCCAACAAAACAACTTTTTACTGGTCAAATCGCAGTTTTCCAATACCCTCCAAGACCATTAGTGATGTTGGATGGTAATAAAATGTGGCAGTAGTTTTGTAGATGTATTAGGTCTAACACCAGTCTGGAGGCAGCTGCTCTGAGCATACAGTTCAAAAGAACAGGAAGCGTTATTGATTGTGGCACCATTGTTTAGAACCAGTGACTATGAAAAAACAGTGGACAGTGTAACGTCTCTAAACAGTGAAGTAACCACAGTTGAAATGTCCCTGTTGGCTGGCTGCAGTATGAAGTGTAGCTCCGCTCATCCCCATGTGTTTCAAAGACAAAATAGCCAATTTTCCATGCCATTTTTCTCCTCTAAACTGTCTTTCCATCTACAATGTCTAATTAAAACACTTAGTTTTCGCTGCCGATATTGGCACATTTTTTATTATCCCCAAAAATTAGTTTTTAAAACATTATTCTACTATATACGATATAATACTATCGTAAGAATACGTAGTTACACAGTTGTGTTTAAGTGATTTACATCTTGGTTAACATAAAAGATGGTGTCTTTCTACCAGAAAATTTATAGAAAGGAGAATTACCACTCTGTAATATTTAGTATTTTCCTCAAACATTAGAGGGAGCTCCCGAGCGAGTCCAAAATGAATAGGTTAAGATGGAGCGTTTCAGAAAAATCATAGATTATAAATGCTTAAACATTATTTCCTGGACACTGAGTAACATAAAGCACTTTAACACTGCTATTATAGAGCTTTTAAACTTGAGCTTGTAAACTCAAGCTCAAGAAAAAACTGCACTCCCTAGCAGTAACGTTAGCCCAAAACCTGTTTGTTGTGGATAAAAGGAAGTATATAGGTGAGTTTTCTTTGTTTCTTTTAGTGAAATACATTCTTCTACTTCCAAAAATTGAAAGAAAGTTCTGGGCAAGTGATTAGAAACTATTTTAACTTTTCGTTTTTAGCTGTTGAGCTCCATTTTCTTCCATTCTTTGAGCACTGCCATTTATTTTTGGCATAAAGGTGGAAATTGGCCAGGCTCCTAATAAACTGGCTCTGTTTTTACATTGTGACATGTTTATGATTAAAAAATCAGTGGTGTGGATGCCAGAATCAATCATAAAGAAGGGCTAACCAAGGACCAACTTAAGTTTCGTCTGTAGACAATTTGGCATGCAGGCTAATCTTACTAGTAAGTTGCCAGCATATGTAATGTTAACCTAGTGTTAGCTAGAAAAACGTGTCCCATTATTTGTCACTGATACTACAAAGTGCCTGAATATGGCATTAAGTTAAAAAACTCACACGAACTGCGCTTTTACTGTTGATACATTACACTCACCAGACAAACTGGATATCCAGGGAAAAAGTCATTTGCTTTTGCTGCTTTCAGTTTGCACTGCTCCATTGCTACTGTTGTAAGTTCAGTGAAGGCAGTATGCAATGCGCTTGACCTTGGTGGTGGGTGTTGTACCTGACTTTGACTCTTGTCTCTACTGTGCAAACTTGAAAACCCAATTTTAAAACTTTGCAATGGAATTCTGGCTTCATTCCTATAGAATGGAAGGGCATGTAGCTATTGTCCATGATTTCTACAGTCATCGTTCAGAAGAGTTCCAATCTGGCAGTTTCAAAGCTTTAGTATAACTTTCATACTATTACTTTTAAGCAAAATATACCAAATATACCAAAAACAGCCATGTAAATTGACCTAAAGGAATAATAATTTAGCAGAAATTCAAGTTGTACATGATTTTTTCACCTGCCCTGAAAGCAGCTGATCAAATCATGTTTTGTGTCAAAATTTTGCTTCTTTAGTTTAGAACTGGAGCTATGGTGCTAACATTGCTAACATACACTGAAAGTCAATAGTCATCCCAACCATTTCTGTAAACTCTGTAAACCCATCACCACATGCACAGAATTTTTGCACTGTAACTTTACTGAACGTGGTTTGTTGCCAAAAGCCACAGTGTGTATGTGTCTGAATTAGCAGGAAAGCTATGGTAATATTCCAGACTACTTGTAGATTTCTTCGTTCTGTTTTTGCCAAATGGAACGCCTCATTTTCGAAGGTCGCTGTTATTTGATATGCAACTCTTAACTCTCTTACAATAAGCAAACCTTATGTATTGCTGTGCTAATGCTGCGTACTTGCCTATCTTCGTCTTACACCACGCCCCTGAGCTACATCCTAACAATGTTTTAACCTAGAATACAGACAGCAGGACATTATGCAGATGATGATGTAGGTCCAGTCATATCTCTGTCCATGCAATTTTAGAAATGTGTTTGTGGCTGTGGTTTAGGTGACTATTTACTTCCAGTGTTTGTTAGCACTATTAGCCTAGCAATTCTGGTTCTAAACTAAAAAAACAACTTTGACACCAAACCTGTCTTGGCTGATCACCTGCATTTAGGGTAAGTGGAAAATCCTAATAACTTTGATTTTTCACCAAAGTATTTCCTTTAATTTAACCCATTAGGACAGAAACTGTTGGTGTTATTAGTGGTCATCACATTTTCATCAAGTCAGTGCTTTGAACAAAATATCATAAACACTTAACAATACTGTTCCCATATTCTCAACCCCCAGTGGGGGCTCCTCACCACTGAAATCCCAATTTGACCCCTTCGTGGATTTCATTATCTCACCCCAGCTCCCTGCTAAAAAAAACTACAGAAACCATTGAAGGTTTAAATGGTTCTCAATGGAGTCCCATAGTTACTAATGGTACTTTGTATTCCCGATGGGTCAATATCACAGCGTAAAGGATTCTAATGGTTAAGCAGGTGTTCCAAGTGATGGTTTTCTAATGGGATCTGAAGGTGTCCTACAAAAAAACAAGTGATCTCTAATGGTAACCGTTAAGGCAATTCCCATTAGGAAGCAAAACCATCAGGTTTTAATCCTGATGGTCTTTTTTTTAACAGGGCTGTATCTAGTGCTCTCTGAGACAAGACCAGCAGACCTACAGACCTCAGTCTATCAGTGTAGATTTCACACAGTAATTAATCCAATTATCTCTTGAAGTGACCCCCCTGTTCTGACCACAGGTGTGGCCTTGTGGATCACAGGTGAGGCAATCCACGAGCTCATGGCCAACACCGAGGTATCGACGATACACGACATTTTCAACATCACCAAGCCCCGCCCACCGACCCCTCATTGGCGGATTCTCACAGTAAAACATGCAAATCACATACGTCACTTCCCTTCTTCCTGTCCGCCATGTTTTCCAGTAGGAGTCTGGCGATGTTTCGCTGAGGCGCAGACAAAAGAGCGTGAAATATTTCACCTCTCGGAACTCTCGGGCATCCCATACGGAAGCTGAGCGAGGAGGGGGAAAGCAGCGGAGCGCCAAGGCTCGGCTTTGTGCTGGAGATGCGGCTTCGCTGCTTCACACTGCGCGCCTTCCAGTGACGCCGGAAGAAAACAGAGGAGGGAGCCGCTTCTGAGCGCCTTCTGCCCCGGACCGCTAAAGGTATCGCTAGTACGCCCTTTCAAAAGCCCCAGCGCACGAAAATAAATGGCTAAGTTTGCCTGGCTGTCGTGGCGCGGTCGCTCTCCAACACACACGTCCAGAAATCTCAGTTCTTCTCCGCTGTCGGCTCGCAGTTGTCAAAGCAGGCAGCGAGTTCAGATTGGCGCCTACCGGGCCATTCCTTATTATAACCATGTTATAGCTGCTGTACGAACAGATATAACGTATAGAACTTTTAATGAGCCGTCGATGGCTGTACCAGCTGTATAATGTGCTAACAGCACCGGGATATTGTACCATAACAAGCCTTTGAGAAAAGACAAGAAACGATTGTGGCTTTTTTTGTATAGACATAATGTATAATGTCATGTAGGCTGATGGAAATGGGTTCAGTGAAAGGGACACATTTTCCAAGTTTGACATGATTTTTGGTTCTAGACTTGAGACTTATTTTGGAATAATTAAATGTTCAAAAACGTCTCTTTCTGATTCCATATTACACAGTTCTCATTCCATATTACACAGGTAGGATGAAGCATAAAGTTGTCCATTAAAACATTTTCAGTAAACACACATACATGAGTAACTCAAGAAAGAAAGCCCTGTCATTTGAACAGGAGTGGTTGCCTGGCATAAGCCCCTCCCCCACTCCCTCCCACTGTTCTCTGATAGGCTGCCTAGCTTTGTTCCCTGACAGTGGTTTCCATGAAAGATGGCATATGAGAGAATGGCTAGAGACTGTGGGGTGTATCCCAGACTAGACATATTAAAACTTGCAAAGGCCACTAGGACCACCAAGACAGGGGATCTTGGACAGCGTAATAGAAACGTGATTATTGTATATACATTATAATTAACAAGCATGTTTTAGTACCAAAAAGCAGTTAAAAGTTGCTTTGAAAATGAACATATTTATTAAATCTTTACATTATTAAGAACATGACCATGGTGGGACCATGGCTGGTCAGCCCTGGCATCATCTGTTTTAGGTTATGTTTTCATACTGTTCAGCTACTATAGTGATAGCATCACATATAGTGATTGTGTAACACCAGCTTATTCAACAGCTTGTTTTTACTTTGGAGATTAATAAGTAGACTGTGACGCCAAGCAGACCAGCCTAGCTGCGGGGACCACCATGGTCACTACACACCATAGTGGTACCTACAGTTTGACAAGCTGCAACAAAATCTGATTTGTCTGAGGAGTTCTGTGAATAACCATATAGGTATGTTAGAAGGGTAAATGGATGCCAAAAAAAAAAAAAAAACTCAGGTCAGCTGTACACTTGGGCAACAAGCTCTGCATCTTTGCCGCCAAAATGTGAAATGCCACGGCCAGGTTCACCAGCCAGTATGCTGTGTTTTCCCCGAGGCATATGTGGTAGTTAAAATTGATTACTGACTTGATTATTGTCTGTTTAAAACATTTATTGTTCCCATGTTTGATAAAATCTTGAAAATGTTGTTTCTGTGCTGATGTATAGAAGTTTGCTGTTTTGTACTTTGCAGGACTAAGATGTATCAAGTACCAGTGAAAGATGTGACAAAACTCAGAAGATCGAGAAAAAGAGTCAAAAGTATTCTGTGTGACATTGCGTTAGAAGACTGTCAAGACCTAGTAGAGGTAAGCACTTGGACACATGCATGTTTAATAGAGACTGTGTGTGATCTGTGTGAATAAATATTGAACTGGGCATCTGTGCTTATTTTTCCATTTTTATTAACAGAAATACAAGCCTTTTGATGCTGGTGATGCAAGTTTCAACAACACAGAATGGGTTGACTTCATAGATGGTAGTCTTGGCAAAAGGAGAAAAAAGGTAATGTGGTTTTATTCCAACAACAATTCATTGTGGTAGACTACAATGCAAACAACATTTAAAAGATGCATGTCATTAGTTTTACTTTCCAATAAAGACTAGCTGTCTGATTTATGAAATATTACTTCATATATAAATAGCCTACTTCCTTTGAAGTGTTGGAATCACTGGGATATTTTTAATTCACTGATTGAAATAAACATTACACAGAAGATTCAATTAATTTTAATAAGAAATGTAACAATCAACAGGAACCGATTCAGCTCTTCAGTGCATCATTGAATTGTGGGCATTTAGGGAATTGGTGTCATTTTCACGGTCTTTTTTTTTTTTGTTTTTCTGATTTTTTTTTTTTTTGTTTGTTTGTTTGTTTTTTTTTTTTTTTTTTTCCTCCCCAGTGGCGGTACCGCTCTGAGACACTATGCTGCAGCTTGTGTTGGTTTTCCACACGGTCCTTTTACACCTTCAGAAGTCATGTGCAGCGGTATCATGGGGAGGAGATGGATCTTGCCTGCCTCTCTGCCTGCCCCAAATGCACTTTCATCAGCCACCCTGAAGTCACAGAGCAGCACATCAAGTTTTTCCACAGTTTTCCTCCAAAAATCATATCTCCCCCATCCAACCCATTCATCCCATTCAGATCCATCTCCCCCACCCCCAGCCAGTCTGTTAGTCACCCGTTGCAGACTGTTACTGTTGCAGCCTCTGTCACAGCCTCTGTCACAGCCTCTGACACAGGTGAAGATAGGTATGTGTGTCTAAACTGTGGCTACCATGACTCTTTACTTTACGTGATGAAGAAACATGTTTTGATCAATCACCATGCTACGTTACTGAACCGTTACTTTGGCCACAAGTTCGAAAATGCAAAGAAGGCTCTCGGTTCAAACAAGAAAGCCTTCATAACGGCTCCAAAGTATTATTGCAAGGAGTGTAAATTACCTGCAGAGACCATAGAGCATCTAATGTATCATATTTTGAGCTCGGAAAAGCATATTGATCTGCTTTGGCATATTATGCCTTTCATCCGGGAAAAAGTTCCGACGCAGAAATTTGGTGACCAGCACAAATTCCAGAACCTGGCTCCAAAAGCAATGCCACACCCACTTATGGTTGCAAGACCCAATTTCATACAGCAGACCCAGACAATGAAAGGAACTTTGGGGCCTAAATCTAATGGCACTATGCTTCTTGCAGGGCCAGCCAACACAACTGCTCTTCTGTGCCCTTCAGCGAGACCAATATTCTTATCTCCACCAAATCCAGCTTTAGTACCAGGCGCAAGTACCCTTCAGAGCACTCGGCAGCAGCAGTCGTCCACTGGGATCAGTCAGACTTTGAGCACTTTGGCTACTGCCCCAGTTGTTAACTCTTTAAATATGGTGGTTCCAAACATGTCTCAGGACTCTGCAAATCAGTTACCCATGACCATGGCAGTACCCAGCCTCCCGCAAGCCCAAGCAACACAGCAAATGCTCCTGCCGCCAGGGGTTCAAGTCAACCTCCCAGGGAAAATTGGCGTGCGTCCACCAATGCTAGTGACTCCGAGACTGCAGCTTAATCACCCTTCTCCCAGATCATCTGTCATGGCTTCTCAGTCGGTCAGGCTTATTCCCACAGGTAACAAAGTAAATGGAGTCCCAACTTACACTCTGGCACCTGTTGAAGTTGCTCCAGTCCGGCCAAACGCTGGTCAGTTTGTCGGCAGCACACCAGTAGTTTTGAGTCGAAATGGACCTCCAGCTGGCAGTCGCTCTGAGACCATTCCACCAAACACATCAGCCAAGGCAGCATCAAGCCAAAAGCAGCCCTTACGTAAACCAACCAAACCAAACGAGCTGGCCGTCCTTGCTCCGTTTCTCAAGATCCAGAGCAACCACACTGTCAAATGCCTAAGGTGCAACGTTTTGCTGACTGAGCAGTGGATTTTTCAACATTTGTTGCATGGCTTAAAGTGTCTGTTCTGTCCTTTGATGTTCTACTCCTTCAAGCAGATCATGGAACACACCAGTAAAGAACACAGCTTGAAAGTTAAGAAGAACCGAGATTACATCAAAGAGCAGTTCAAACTCAACTGTGACGATGAAGGCAACCTTGTGTTTGCCACTTTCAACTTGAACACAGATGTGCCCAAAGATCTACTGGATAACCGGGAGCTCAACCTTGTACTTATCACCAGCACTCAAGAAAAGATCTACGTAAAGATGTATCCACATTCTGCAAAGGCAGTCTATCCACCCACACAGAAAAACACACCCACCGACTGTCCATTCTGCCAGGTGAAGCTCCGAGGCGCAGAGGACTACGAGACTCATTTGAAGACAATGCATCACATTGTGCCCACCATTCACGCCATCCTAAAATCTCCTGCCTTCAAGTGCATCTACTGCTTCGGGGTGTATTCCGAAAAGTCGACGCCCAAGACCATTTCCATTCATGTACAGCGCTGTCGGTGTGCTCCCAAGAATGTCAAGGAAGCCGAGAGGCAGCTGAATCCAGATCCGACCGTCTACCTGAACGGCAATTTTCAGGATCCCGTCCAGCTGAAAGGGAATTCACAACTGCAGAGAGGCGAAAAAGAAACTGGCAAGCCAAAGATGGAGGCCACTCCAGAGAAAAACGGCAGGGGAAGTGCTGCGGCTGAAGCCTCAGTTAAGCTTGTGCTGGACCCAACAGGAATGGATATGCGATCTTTTGACGAGAGGAAAGAGTTCCTCACAAAGTACTTTCACCATAAGCCCTATCCCACAAGAATCGAGGCACAGACTCTTGCTAAACGTTTGTGGATGAACAAATCTGATGTACTCTTTCATTTTAGTGCCAGGCGTACCAGATGTGTGAAAGAGATCCAAAAGAAGACGACTTCGGTACTTCTTGGCTTCAACATGACCGAGGTGAATAAGGTGCAACATAAGCTTCTCATTCCAGAAGTTGCGCCGGTTAGTAAATCTCAAGACAATTAGTGAAGAGAGATCTGTTGTATTTTTCAAAGCATGTTCAAACTAGCTATAAACCATTCTCAAATGAATATTTAAGTGAAACAGCTTACATCGGGGTCAAGTTTGCTTGGCCCTAGTGCATTGACCATTTGTGTTCTCCATGCTCTTATACATCCAGTTGAAGTTAAAGAGACCTTAATAATTAGCTGGGCTAAATCACAGTAGGACAAATGTTAAACTGCAGGGACATGGACCCCTCAAACTGGAATTCAGCAGCCCTGATTTACATGTTGACAAAGTCAATGAGTCTCTGCGTTTGTGTCTTTGAGAGGATGCAAGGAATTACAGATAAGTCATTGTTTGGGTACCTTTTATGATGTTCCTTAAGCCAGTTTGTAAATAGTTTGCACCTCCTATGATGTTAAAGTAATTTTTTACATAGCTAGCTATTCCTTAAAAAAAACCTACTGTATGGATTCTTTTTGTACATTTTTATGTCAGTTGAATTTTTGGGGGGGACTTGTAGTATGCATTTTGGCAAGTCTGCAGTGAAATAGTTCTATATGAAAGAATATAAGTTTACTTTCAGTACCTTCAAGTCAAGTGTACGGAGCTGTATACTAATTGGCAAATTAGTTTGCATTTTAATACTGTTAATGGTCTATTAAAATCACACTTTGGGATTTTTTTTTTCCTATTTTGAATACGTATATGTAAAGGTTCTTGCAGTTGAACCTGGTATGAACCAGTCTTAGCTGGGATAAAGTGGGTGAGGCACAATTTCTTGGAATAATCAATGCTATTAAAGAGTGTATTGTAAACCTTACTTGATGTATTTTATTTAATGTGAAACAATATTTATCTACTAAAGTCGTTCACTTCAGTGTTTGTGACTTCAGTGTGACAAGTAATTACAGTTATCTTGCTAAACATTCTGTTGCAATTCATGTTTTATGCAATTAATGTGTTTATCTGTTAGAAATGGTAGCAAACTAATACCTAGTAACTGTCCATTAAAATCCAGAATCTACAGAGGAATAAAACAAATCTAGTCCGAAATATAACGTAAAACCTTATTGTGTAGCCTTAAATTAACACATGAAAAATTCAATATGCATAAATTTCCCCTTACCTGAAATGTAGTTGATTAGCAAGTTTGCTTGGGAGCTTGGTAGATTTTTTTTTTTTTTTTCTTGTAAGTTAAGTGCCTTAATTAAAACAGCATTTTGGCTCAGATTACTTGTGAGCATGCAAACGAAGATTTTCATCAGGTTGTTGAATAATTGATGAATCTGTAATCGGAATGCATTCAATCGGATTGGCAGACATCTTTGCATGTAAACATGTGAGCCAATAAGCATGCTTGTTCCAGAATTGTGAACGCTTACTGGCTGTCTATCTTACATTGTGTGCATGTTATAAGTATAGTATCATGCAGTATCATTCAGTGTCAGTCATAGAATCGGAATCAGTATGTCAATTTTTTAGATGTAGTCAAAACAAAAAGACATCAGGCAGTACATTGGTAACCATTTCATAAAATAGCTTTCTGTGTGGTAAATTTTATAAGTTTCTCTAGAACAGAACATTTCACAGCAAACCAATGACTGATAGCTTGTTTATATAAATAATAATAATAAAAATGATGTAGTTCCCCTTTTGTAGTTCTTAAGGGAAAAAAATTAAACTGGTATCAGTATTAGCAGATACCTAAGGTTTAATGAATGTTGTCTCATGTCATCTCTACTTGTACATATTCATTTTCTAAGTAAACTATAAAATAAAGAGTCCTAGCAGAAATGTCATTTCTCAAGAAACTTCAGATTTTCCAACCTCCACATTATTGCTAAAGTATTTGCTGGGCTTTCCTAAAGCATCTCAGTGTTAAAGGAATAGTTTGATGAAAATTTAGATTTACGCATTTTACCACTTACCCCATATGTAGTTGATCAGCTGAGACATATTTTTTTTTGTCCAAATGCTGTTTCTTTTGTTTGGAAGTGGAGCTGTGTGGCTAGCAAACACTAGAATAATCCAAAAACCCTAAACATTCCAAAAAAAATGAATCACCAAAGCTTTTCTTGACCCTTTTAAACTGCATCCAAGTCTTAAATAAACTTGCTGTTTCTTAAACCTCATCAACGGGTCTTTGGGACATTACACAAGACCTGGGGCCGTATTACAGAAACGTCTTAAGTCTGAAATCTTATCTGCTTAATCACCATGACAGCTTCAGTTAGGACTGAATTTAGAACATGCTATTACAGAACAACTTCAAATAAGAAAAGTTTTACAGAAACATCCTAACAAGACAGAATTTCCTAAATTCTACAACCCCAGAGGAGTCTTAACTTCTGTTTTAACTGGAATTTCTTTTGCTTTATGCAGTAACAGGCAGCATAGTTCACTATAATTGGCATAATGATTGGCATAATTATATTTATCTACACTAAAAAATTGCTTATGAGAGTTTTTCTCTAGCAGTATTTTAAAAGCCCCAGACACTACAGACACGATCTCCAGCACCCTTCTTATTGCCTTTGTTTGTTAATGTAGAGAAAACTCATCAGATAACATATTACAGTGATGGTGGTGAATAATGAGGAGACAGGGCTGAAAGTGTGACTGTTTATTAGGAGGAATAACGTTAGCATGGGCAGCTAAAGTGTTTAGGAAACCGAAACTGCCGAGCGGTGACACTGTGATTTTGTAACACAAATTTGTGAAAATTTGTATCTTGACCTGTCAGATCTTAAGATAAAATGATAGGTAATTTCTGTAATACGACTCCCTCCTATCTTATTGTCTTAGTTAAGATATGACAGGTCAAGCTTGCATTGCTGTTCTCCAATTTCAGCTTTCCAAACACTTTAGCCCACCGTGCTAACGTCATTCCTTCTAATGAATTGTGAGGTTGTGTCTGCAGTGTCTTTATTGGTTGTTTTTAAACAGTTTTAGTAAAAAAAAAAACACTCAAGCTGAGCAGTTTTCAGTGTAGATACACTATATTGCCAAGAGTATTCGCTTGCCTGCCCTCACATGCATATGAAATTGAGTGAGATCCCATTCTTAATCCATAGGGTTTAATATGATCTTGCCCCCCCCCCCCCCCCCCCCCCCCCCCCCCCCCCCCCCCCCCCCCCCTTTGCAGCTATAACAGCTTCAGCTCTTCTGCGAAGGCTTTTCACAAGGATTAGGAGTGTGTTTATGGGAATTTTTGACCATTCTTCCAGCAGCGCATTTGTGAGGTCAGACACTGATGTTGGACGAGAAGGCCTGGCTCGCAGTCTCCGCTCTAATTCATCAAAGGTGTTGTATCAGGTTGACTCTGTGCAGGTCAGTCAAAGTTTTTCCACACCAAACTCGTTCATCCATGTCTTTATGGACCTTGCTTTCTGCACTGGTGTGCAGTCCTGTTGGAACAGGAAGGGGCCATCCCCAAACTGTTCCCACAAAGTTGGGAGCATGAAATTGTCCAAAATCTCTTGGTCTGCTGAAGCATTAAGAGTTCCTTTCACTGGAACTAAGGGGCCAAGCCCAACTCCTGAAAAACAACCCCACACCATAATCCCCCCTCCTCCAAACCTTATACTTGGCACATTGCAGCCAGACAAGTACCATTCTCCTGGCAACCGCCAAACTCCATCCGACTGCAACGAGTCATCCAGCGGATAGCCAGATGGACAAGTGTGATTCGTCACTCCAGAGAACAGAGCTCTATAGTCCAGTGGCAGTGTGCTTTACAGCACTGCATTCGATGCTTTGCATCGCGATTGGTGATGTAAGTCTTGGATGCAGCTGCTCAGCCTTGGAAACCCATTATATGAAGCTCACTATGCTGTTCTTGAGCTAATCAGGAGGCCACATGAAGTTTGGAGGTCTGTAGCGATTGACCTCTGTGCACTATGTTATAATACCACTAACAGTTGACTGGAATATTTAGTAGCGAGGAAATTTCACAACTGGACTTGTTGCATACTTGGCATCCTATCACGGTGCCACGCTGGAAATTGTCAAACTGAAAGCGTGGTGGGTAGCGCTGTCGCCTCACAGCGAGGAGGGCCTGGGTTTGATTCCCCAGCCGGGTGACCAGGGTCCTCTCTGTGTGGAGTTTGCATGTTCTCCCCGTGTCTGTGTGTTTCCTCCGGGTTCTCCGGTTTCCTCCCACAGTCCAAAGACATGCCGTCAGGCCAATTGGACATGCTAAATTGCCCCTAGGTGTGAGTGTGTGAGTGACTGTCTGTGTCTGTCTGTCTGCCCTGCGATGGACTGGCGACCTCTCCAGGGTGTATCCTGCCTTCCGCCTGCTGCTGGGATAGGCTCCAGCATCCCCCCTCGACCCTGACGGAGAAGCGGCTTAGAAAATGGATGGATGGATGGATGGATGGAAATTGTCATGATTACTAAACAGACGAGATTTCAGACTTAGAGTTTCTGTATTACGGCCCCTGGAGGGCCAGTGTCCAGCAAGTATTGTCTTTGCTCAAGCACCCTTGTGAAACCACACAGTTAACAGATGAGTGTAATCAGGTGTGTTTGAGCAGGTAAAGTACGAAAGTAGTATAAGTACGATCTTTGTGCTCAGATGTTTTTGGGAGACCCAACACAGACGAATTAGCTGATGTTGTTAAAACCATAGTGTAAGATTCCAATACTACATAGATGCTACATAGAGCTTAGGATTTCGAAAGGCGTTAGGGCTGGAGTGCTACTCTGAGAACCAGCTGTTTGTGAAAGACAGCAGTTTCCTACAAAGCACAGAATTTGGGCAACTCAGTATCACCAATTTTGATATGTTGATAAGAGACATTTGCTAGGAATCTTCACAGTATAGCACGAAAAGTGCAGAGATGAACTTGGAGACAGTGTTATAAATATGGGGGTGGGGGCTTCATTTGGGCATACAGCAAGAGTGGCGTTATTGGCCAGTTGCATGTCAGACAGACAAATATGACATATAGGTAGTCTAACAAACATGTATGTTCATTTTAGGTGCTAGAGACTTTTATTCATTGAAAATAACTTCCAAAAGGTGGGATGCTTTTCTTTTGTTTGCACTGGGGTCCAAAAGGTAGGTACAGCACTGCTTGGAGACCTTTGAGGTTTTAAGACAGGGGTACCCAAACCTGATCCTGGAGATCTACCACCTTGGAAAGTTCAGATGCAACACACCTGACTTTAATGTCCAGACTCCCTTTACTGACTTAATTACCAGGGTCAGGTATGTTTAATTACGGTTGGAACTAAACTCTGCAGGGTGGTAGGTCTCCAGGACTGTGATTGGGCCCTGTTCGAAGACACACATCTGCCAACATAATTAAAATACCAAGGAGTGGAGAAAGGAAAAACAGGGTCTACTTAATTTTTGAAATGTAATGGAAAAAATGTCATTAGTAAGTTGTACGTTGCAGAATATTCAACAGTTTTGAATACTTAAATATATATTTAAATATGCAGTGATTTTAGGATTACACCAAAACTGTCATGTAGCAGTGGTCTGTACCTCACTCTGCAGCGAGAAGGGACGTACACTGCTAACTGGCAGGATGGATGACCATCTCAGTTTAGTGAAGGTACACTATTGTGTCCAAACGTTTGTAGACACCAGCTCACCCAGCATTTCTAAAATCAAGGTACTGGATGGAGCTCCATCTCTCCAAAGAATGCACTGCTCCACAGCCCAATGCTTGGGGGAGGGACTTTATAACCCTCTAGCTGATGCTTCCCATTGGACTGCTCCAGAGCATCCCATTCTAATGGCAGTGCTTTTCTATGGAGATTAAAGACTCTGTTTGTCTGCTGTTGAACAGCAATGGGTGCACCTTACAGCAGCTGGATTCTTTAGAAGGGTAGTCTGAATAGTTTTGGTAACTTTTATACTACTCAACAGTAAAGCAATGAAACACACAAGCAGGAATATCCAAACATATAAGGGCACATTCTGTATGTGCAACTTATATGTGTCCTTTCTCATTTAATTCAAAGTATTCTATACATATAGCTAAATAGATACTGCCCAGGTATTTCAGGAGCACTGTAACTAATTGCTAATAGCCCACTAAAATACCCTAAAAGCAGATTTCTTTCCGAGGTACACAACGGTGCTTTTTGCATACGTAGTTTTCTCTTGTAGCCAATTTGCTTGGAACTGCTTCCCCAAGTATTGATGGAATACATTAATACAGAAAATATGACTAATTGTTTCCTTTTCCTCCTACATAAAAAGTTTCCGTAGGATTAATATCACAGTTCAATGTCATCACACACATTATATATAATGAAAGAATTAGAGTTCTCCTTCTGTGTTGTGACTGCTACATTTGACATACATATCTGATCGTAAGTGTACACACCCCAGGCAATAAGACATTCACCATGTTTTTGAATAGGCAGTGTTTAAGGGAGGGTATCACAACATCTAGTTGGGTTTTTTGGGCTTTATGCACAGAGATTTCTCCAAATTCTCAGAATCTTTTGGTGGTAGTATGCACTGTGGCGGGAGAAACACCAGCAAATGCCCACTGATGAGTTATTTTTAAATTATTGGATTTATCGCTGATGTTTGGTGGTGAGCCTCAACTCGTCCTTGTTCCACGTGGGCTCGGCCCTTCCTCGATGCTCCTTTTATAAGCCAAGCATGAAGGCATTGCCTATTGTTTCTAGTCTTAAACTGCTCCTTGGCCAACATTCTTGGAACATGTTGCAGGCATCGATTTCAGGATTATCCATCCATCCATCCATCCATCATCTTCCGCTTCTCCGGGGTTCGGGTCGCGGGGGCAGCATCCTGAGCAATGAAGCCCAGACCTCCCTTTCCCCAGCCACTTCCACTAGCTCCCTGGGAGGGATTCCGAGGCGCTCCCAGGCCAGCTGGGCGATATAGTCACGCCAGCGTGTCCTGGGTCTTCCCCGGTGGACTTGCCTGTGACACCTCCCAAGGGAGGCGTCCAGGAGGCATCCTAACAAGATGCCCGAACCACCTCAACTGGCTCCTCTCGACGTGAAGAAGCAGCGGCTCTACTCCGAGTCCCTCCCGGATGACCGAACTTCTCACCCTATCTCTAAGGGAGAGTCCAGCCACCCTGCGGAGGAAACTCATTTCGGCCGCTTGTATTCGCGATCTCGTTCTTTCGGTCATTACCCAAAGCTCATGGCCATAGGTGAGGGTGGGAACGTAGATCGACCAGTAAATCGAGAGCCTTGCCTTATGGCTCAGCTCTTTCTTTACCACAACATGGTAAAGAGCCCGCATCACTGCTGACCCAGCACCAATCCGCCTGTCAATCTCCCGCTCCCTTGTACCATCACTCGTGAACAAGACCCCGAGATACTTAAACTCCTCCACTTGAGGCAAGAGCTCATCCCCGACCCAGAGAGGGCTCTCCACCCTTTCCCGCTTGAGAACCATGGCCTCGGATTTGGAGGTACTGATCCTCATCCCGGCCGCTTCACACTCGGCTGCAAACCGATCCAGTGAAAGCTGAAGTTCACGGCCTGATGTCCCCAATAGGACCACATCATCTGCAAACAGCAGCGATGTGACCCTGAGGTCACCAAACCGGACACCCTCCATCTCCTGACTGCGCCTAGAAATTCTATCCATAAAAATTATGAATAGAATCGGTGACAAAGGGCAGCCCTGACGGAGTCCAACTCTCACTGGGAAAAAGTCTGACTTACTTCCGGCCATGCGAACCAAACTCCTGCTTTGTTTGTACAGGGCCTGAATGGCTCGTAGCAAAGAGCCATGTACCCCGTACTCCCGAAGCACCTCCCACAGAATACCCCGGGGAACACAGTCGAATGCCGTCTCCAAATCCACAAAGCACATGTGGACTGGTTGGGCAAACTCCCATGAACCCTCCAGAATCCTGGAGAGGGTAAAGAGTTGGTCCAGTGTTCCACGACCAGGACTGCTCCTCCTGAATCCGAGGTTCGACTATAAGCCGGACTCTCTTCTCCAGCACCCCTGCATAGACCTTACCAGGGAGGCTGAGGAGTGTGATTCCCCTGTAGTTGGAACACACCCTCCGGTCCCCTTTTTTAAAAAGAGGCACCACCACCCCAGTCTGCCAATCCAGTGGCACCACCCCCGATGTCCACGCAATGTTGAAAAGGCGTGTCAGCCAAGACAGCCCCACAACATCCAGAGCCTTGAGGAACTCGGGACGGATCTCATCCACCCCTGCAGCCCTGCCGCCAAGGAGCTTTTTAACTACCTTAGCGACTTCGGCCTCAGTAATGGACAAGCCTATTCCCGTGTCCCCAGACTCTGCCTCCTCACTGGAGAACGTGTTGGTGGGATTGAGAAGGTCCTCAAAGTATTCCTTCCACCGCCCAATGACGTCTTCAGTCGAAGTCAGCAGCACACCATCTCCACTATATACAGTGCTAGTGGCACACTGCTTTCCCCTTCTGAGTCGCCTGACGGTTTGCCAGAATCTTTTCGGAGCCGACTTAAAGTCACTTTCCAAGGCCTCACCGAACTCTTCCCACACCCGGGTTTTTGCCTTGGCAACAACTGAAGCCGCAGATCGCTTGGCCTGTCGATACCTGACAGCTGCCTCTGGTGTCCTACAGGCCAACCATGTTCGGTAGGACTCCTTCTTCAGCTTGACGGCATCTCTCACCCGGGGTGTCCACCACCGGGTTCGAGGATTCCCCGACAGGCACCAACTACCTTGCGACCACAGCTACAGTCAGCCGCTTCAACAATGGAGGAGCGGAACATGGCCCATTCTGAGTCCATGTCCCCCACCTCTGGTCAAAGTTCTGATGGAGGTGCGAGTTGAAGATCAATCTGACAGGTTCTTCTGCCAGACGTTCCCAGCAAACCCTCACTATACGTTTAGGTTTGCCTGGTCTGACTGGCATCTTCCCCCACCACCTGATCCAACTCACCACCAGGTGGTGATCAGTTGACAGCTCAGCTCCTCTCTTTACCTGAGTGTCCAATACACATGGCCGCAAGTCCGCTGACACGACTACAAAGTCAATCATTGAACTGCGGCCTAGGGTGTCGTGGTGCCATGTGCGCTTATGGACATCCTTGTGTTCAAACATGGTGTTCGTTATGGACAAGCTGTGGTTTGCACAGAAGTCCAAAAACTGAACACCACTCGGGTTCAGATCAGAGAGGCCATTCCTCCCAATCACACCCCTCCAGGTCTTACTGTCGTTGCCCACGTGAGCGTTGAAGTCCCCCAGTAGGACAATCGAGTCTCCAGGAGGAGCACTTTCAAGCACCCCTCCCAAGGACTCTATGAAGGCTGGGTATTCTGAACTGCTGTTCGGTGCATAAGCACAGACAACAGTCAGGACCCGTTCCCCAACCCGAAGGCGTAGGGAAGCTACCCTCTCGTCCACCGGGGAAAACCCCAACATACAGGCGCCGAGTCGAGGGGCTATGAGAGAGCCCACACATGCCCGCCGCCTCTCACCATGGGCAACTCCAGAAAATAAAAAAGTCCAGCCCCTCTCAAGGAGATTGGACCCAGAGCCCAAGCTGTGTGTTGAGGTGAGCCCGACTATATCTAGCCGGTATCTCTCAACCTCGCGCACCAACTCAGGCTCCTTCCCCGCCAGTGAGGTAACGTTCCAAGTTCCAAAAGCCAGTTTCAGCAACCGAGGATCAGAACGCCAAGGCCCACGCCTTCGGACACTGCCCGATCCACAATGCACCGCACCCCTACTACTGCCCCTCCCATCGGTGGTGGGTCGATGGGAGGGGATTTCAGGATTAATGTAACTGAATTCATTTCATTCAAAATAACAATGACGTCAATAAGATTTTTTGTATTTTTGTCTCGTTTTTATACTGTTTTCATTTAAAAACAAGTCAAAGTGGATTTATATATCGCTGCTTTCTCTTTTCATGTGCATATTACCTTCTTTCCCAACTTTTTTGGAACTGAGTTTGTACAAGAATCAAGGGCTTTGTACACTATTGACTGTGCAATTTGAGTTATATAAAGCAAATTTCCCTAATGATAAATTGCATCATCTAAGCACTATTAATGAAATAAAACGTGCTTTGAACGATCAGTCACATCTTCTAAAAACGGTTAAAAAAAATGAAACAGGTGTGCGTAAATATATGAGCAAACGGTACGTACCATCGATCGATGCAATCTGCTATCGCTTAGTTCGCCCTTCCAGTTCTGAGTAAGCGTTAGCTCAGTTTGTCCTCGCTGTTAGCAAGCGGGGGCTAACGTGGTTAAGCATGTTAGCTCTGAACAGTAACTGGATTCGTAAATGTTCGTTTCGTCGACATGTCAGCGGAATAGTCGCAATGCTGTGTGAAGCGAAACTGGACACGCCGCACCAGCATCAAAACCTCAGAAAATCTACAGAAAGGCCGGTTGGACTGCTGTCAGCAGCCGCTAACTTCCACACATCAGCGCTTCAGCGCCGGAATTTACTGACGAAGATGCTCTTCAGAAAGAAGTGAGCGAGCCTGTCGTCGCCTGTTTCGGGGTGCTGAGCTCTACCTGCCATTCCCCTCTGCAGTTTTTAACTCCTTGATTTTCTATTCGCAGGAAGAAAAGGTGGTATGAAACTCCTCCGCTGAGGCAGGTAAGGTGACCCAGTGTGTAGAATACCGGCCTAAGAGTTTAAAAAACAAATTCAGAGCTGCATTTCATTTCTACATTAACGGGAATTCCGCTTCTTTTTAAAAACGTTAGCATGATTAAACCGTGAAAGGGAAAATCCACCGAATTTTCAAAATGTCTATATAATTCTAGCATATCTACCATGCAAATATGGCCGTTCTATGTACTGTCCAAAAGCACCCGTTACCCTACACCAGTTTTCTGAGTTTTTATATGTAATGTCATTGATGGTACAAATAGTGTAAAATCTACAAAAAACAAACTTTTCTTTGTATTGTTTTGCCTCAAAGCACCCTGCATGTACCCCTTCTATAAGCCGCTTAAACACTGAATTACGCTCAGATTCTGAAAAATCTGTGTTTGAGATGTCAGCAACACCATTCTGAGTGTTTTTATTGTTGTGTGCCCTTTTCGCTTGTCAAGTAAGTGGTGGTGATAGGAACCAGACATCCAAGGAGTTTAATGCCTCTGAAAGCTACCTCACAGAAAGCTGTTGCTCAAAATAGTTACTAATCTGTTGCTTGATGGTTTTATGACAGTTTGAGAGAAAATGTGTGTGTGCCAAGGTAAAATAGTCCCAGAGAAAATATTTTTGTCAGAATGACCTTGTTTCACTTTTATAATCATTGGTTGTTTTGGATAATAAAATGGCTGTATTAGCATTTGTATCAGACATCATGATCCCTGATCCTTTCACTGCCATTGTTTAAAATTCGAGTAGGTGAGTTGAAGATACTCTACACTGCACCCAGATTGACTGTTTTAGGTAAATAGTTGCAGTTTTATGAGGTAGAAACAAGAACCAGTTTGAATTAAGCATATCATACACTATGTATCCAAAAGTATTCACTCATCTGCCTTCACACACGTATGAAATTGAGTGAGATCCCATTCTTAATCCATATGGTTTAATATGATGTCAGCCACCCTTTGCAGCTGTAACAGCTAAAACTCTTCTTTCCACAAGGGTTAGGAGTGTGTTTATGGGAATTTTTGACCATTCTTCCAGAAGCATGTTTGTGAGGTCAGACACTGATGTTGAACGAGAAGGCCTGGCTCGCAGTCTCCACTCTAATTCATCCCAAAGGTGTTTTGTCGGGTTTGAGGTCAGGAATCTGGGCAGCCCATGAAATCCTCCAAAATCTCTTGGTCTGCTGAAGTGCTTAGTTCCTTTCACTGGAACTAAGGGGCCAAGCCCAACTCCTGATAAACAACCCCACACCATAACCCCCCCTCCTCCAAACCTTACACTTGGCACATTGCAGCCAGTCAAGTACCATTCTCCTGGCAACCACCAAACTCAGAGACCTCCATCGGATAGCCAGATGGAGAAATGTGATTCGTCACTCCAGAGAACATGTCTCCACTGCTCTATAGTCCAGTGGCAGTGTGGTTTACAGCACTGCATTCGATGCTTTGCATTGTGCTTGGTGATGTAGGCTTGGATGCAGCTGCTCGGCCTCGGAAACTCATTCCGTGAAGCTCTCTACGCTGTTCTTGAGCTAATCAGGAGGCCACATGAAGTTTGGAGGTCTGTAGCGATTGACTGCAGAAAGTTGGCGACCTCTCCGCTCTATGCACCTCAGCATCCGCTGACCCTGTGCTGTCATTTTATGTGGCCTACCATTTCGAGTTTCTGTTGTTCACAATCACTTTCACTTTGTTATAATACCATTTATAGTTGACTGTGGAATATTTAGAAACGAGGAACTTTTACAACTGGACTTTATGCACATGTGGCATCCTATCATGGTACCACGCTGGAATTCACTGAGCTCCTGGTGCTTGGTTTTATACACCTGTGGCCATGTAAGTGATTGGAACACCTGAATTCAATGATTTGGATGGGTGAGGGAATACTTTTGGAAATATAGTGTATCAAAAGAGTTGTCTTTCAGGTCATTCACTGTTGCCAATAACTTTTCAGCCTTTACCCACTGCTCAGTCTGGCTTCCTGACTCCAGTCAAGAAGAAAAACCAAGAGGACAGTCAGCGAGTGCGGACACTGAACATTATCGTCTATAAGGCTGTTTTGGACCTGCTGGCCTCTCATGAGGTCAATGCTGAGATCCCCAGTTATAGTGTGGAGATTACTAAAGTAAGATTCATTTACTATTTCATTTTCGTTGGTTGATTTCTGAGCAGCATCTTTAACCAAAGTCTTCTGCTTCTCATTGCAAGGTTTCGTTCACAGCAGATTTCTCTTCTTGTCGAATCTACTGGAAGACGAGTTGGTCTGCTGATGGAGACAACCAGATCCAGCATGCTCTGGACAGGAGTGCCCCTCGTATACGGTGTGTGTTTGTAAAAAGTAACACAGCAGTGAGCCAAAACATGCCTAAAATGCTTTCACTCCTCCATGTACCGCCAAAACAGCTCTGACCTGCTGAGGAATGGACTCGTGGTATCTGGCATCAAGATTTTTAACTGTTCATCCTGCTCCTCTAAGCATTCCTGAATAATATGTGTTGTGTGACAGAGTGTATTATTGTGCTGATAGAGGCTACTGTCATTGTGCAATACCATTGCCATGAAGGGGTGGGGCATGTTTCAAATTCATGTATACACAAATGTCTGGACCCAGTGTTTCCCAGCAGAACACTGCTCAGAGCATCACACTGCTGACTGGAAGCTCCCTACATGCATTGTCATTTTGTAGAAGCTCTGACCCAGCCATCTGCTCATAACAATTTGTCTCTTGTCGAAGTCGCTCAGGTCACCACATCTGTCCATTTCTCCTGGATCCAACACATTGACTACTAGAACCATCTGTTTGCTGCTTACTGTCTAATATATCCTAGACCTTTTTGCTGTAGAGAAAACTAATTTGCTGTTTTTATTTGCAGATACCTTCTCATGTCTCTACAAATTTTGAGCAATGTTCCCCCTTTAGTTTTCGTCCGAGATAAAAAATATGCTGCCCTGCAAGAGGTAACTGACTGCCTATTATTCAGTTTTCTTGTTGGATGTTGACAGGTTTAGATAATGTAATATCCTGAAGTGAATCTAAAGCATGTTCATTTTGTTATGTCTTTCTGGATTCAGGTTGAAAACCTTCTCGAGATTGCAGACTATGGGCCAAGTGAAGACTCAGGAAATCTGTCTCTTGGTGGAAAAGACTCTGAGTAAGAATTCAGATTTTATAATAACTTACCAGACAGTTTATCTTATACAGTTGAGACCTTACACTTAGCTTTATGCATCTTTGGTTGGTTAAAAGTGTAAATCCAATTAAAACCCATAGATATATTGCTATCATGTTCCTGCTGACTGCCACTTCAGGAGGCTGTTTGAGTCATTAGCTGAAGCTCAATCTTTCTTCTAGGTTTACAACAAATATTCAGTAAAATCCTAGAATTATTACCATATTCTTAAAGTATAGTTTTACAAAAGTCATTCAATCCAGAGATGCAGGAAGGTGTAGTGGGTGGAGAGTGCTAAAATTTTATATATATGTGTTGTATGCTATAATGTCATGCAAATTTTTTTTTTTCGTTTTGAATACTGCAATCCCCTCAACACCCTGTGTCCCACATTAGCCACATTTACATGCAGCCTGATAATCCGTTAATAATCCAATAGCTCAATCAGAATAGAATAGGTCCATGTAAACACCTCAATAGTCTAGTCCGATTGAGGCCATTCAGAATACAATTTCTATCCGATTGAACGAGGTGGGTAAACCTCTAAATAATCCGTTAAATAGAAGAATAATAGCCATGTAAACACCTGAATCCGATTACACTCCAATCGAATGGTGTAAGAACGTTCTGCGCATGCGTCACACGTCATAGCGAAAGGTTTATACCGTTCAACATGGCGGAGCAGAAACTGGTCTGTAGAGGAGACGAGGTTTATACTCTGAGCTTTAAAAGACGGCAATGGGACGGACGACCAGCTTATGTGTCTCAGAGCACGACGTCTTCCTTTAGTACATATGAAGGACGTTTTTCTGAGTCTGACATCAGTTTAAAGCAATTAAAAACGCAAGCGTGCCAACTGGAAACTCATCTCACGCCGAGTGGACCTCACGTGATATTCGCTGTCATGGTAACGTTTACTCTCAGCGCTGCTCCACGCATGCGCGTCATTCTGCATCGGATTACTTGTAGTGAGCATGTAAACGAAGATTTCCATCAGATTGTTGAGCAGAGTGAGTATAAACACCTCAGTCTGAATCTGTAATCCGATTGTATTCAGTCGGATTGGCAAAAATCTTTGCATGTAAACACAGCCATTGACAAGTAAAATACTGAATGCTTTAATACTTATATTTAAATAATACTTAAAGCAGAAATTAATTCAATTATATTTATTAATTAAATAATCTTTGGTTATTTTCTAAATATATTTTAGATATTTAGAAATAAACCACATTCTTTTATTTCTGCTTGAATATCCTCATATAGGAATGATGCTGATTAGCAACCTAAATTTATGTTGTTATTCTGTAGGCAGCGTCATTCCTATATTGAGGAACTGTAAGGTTAAGCTTGGAAAATTAAACAAAATTGCTGCCATCACATCCTGTACACAGAGCAAAACAATAGGGGCACAAAGCCGACTACAGAATAACACATGACTTCAGAGGCCTGTGTCAGGGCATGCATTAACACAGCAGCAGCAGTCTTTAAGCCAGGTACTAGCCAGTAAGCTCTCATTTGTTCTTAAAAAATGAATGCAATTGAGAGCATGCTAGCTTCCTGTTTAAATTTCATGCTACCATTAAAATTAAACACACTATATACTATTTATGGTATGAATAATACTTGACAGCAGCCCTAGTTTTGTCACTTCCATAATCTTTCCTCCTAAGCTGAGCCACCTTTTTTAAAATTTATATATATATACATATATACATGTAAATGTGGCTAATGTGGGACACAGGGTGTTGAGGGGATTGCAGTATTCAAAACGAAAAAAAAAAATTGCATACACATATTGTGTAAAACATAAAACAGATAAAAATAAAAACAGAATACGATGATTTGCAAATCCTTTTCAACCTATATTCAATTGAATACACTACAAAGACAAGCTATTTAATGTTCAAACAGATCAACGTTATTGTTTTTTGCAAATATTCACTCATTTTGAATTTGATGCCTGCAACACGTTCCAAAGAAGTTGGGACAGGGGCATCTTTACCACTGTGTTACATCACCTTTCCTTTTAACAACACTCAGTAAGCACTGGGGAACTGAGGACACTAATTGTTGAAGCTTTGTAGGTGGAATTCTTTCCCATTCTTGCTTGATGTACAACTTCAGTTAATCAACAGTCCGGAGTCTCTGTTGTCGTATTTTGCGCTTCATAATGCGCCACACATTTACGATGGGAGACAGGTCTGGACTGCAGGCAGGCCAGTCTAGTACCCACACTCTTTTAATACGACGCCACGCTGTTGTAACACGTGCAGAATGTAGCTTGGCATTGTCTTGCTGAAATAAGCAGGACGTCCCTGAAAAAGATGTTGCTTGGATGGCAGCATATGTTGCTCCAAAACCTGTATGTACCTTTTCAGCATTAATGGTGCCTTCACAGATGTGCCAGTTACATATGCAATGGGCACTAACACACCCCCATACCATCAGAGATGCTGGCTTTTGAACTTTGCGCTGATAACAATCCGGACAGTCCTTTTCCTCTTTGACCTGGAGGACACAACGTCCATGATTTCCAAAAACAATTTGAAATGTGGACTCGTCAGACCAGAGGACACTTTTCCACTTTACATCTTTCCATCTCAGATGAGCTCGGGCCCAGAGAAACCGGCGGCATTTCTGGGTGGTGTTGATATGTGGCTTTCGCTTTGCATGGCAGAGTTTTAACTTGCACTTGTAGATGGAGCGACGAACTGTGTTCACTGACAGTGGTTTTCTGAAGTGTTCCTGAGCCCATGTGGTAATAACCGTTACAGAATGATGTCGTTTTTTAATGCAGTGCCGCCTGAGGGATCAAAGGTCACAGGCATTCAATGTTGGTTTTCTGTCTTGCTGCTTACTTGCAGAGATTTCTCCAGATTCTCTGAATCTTTTGATGATATTATGGACTGTAGATGATGAAATCCCTAAATTCCTTGTAATTGCATGTTGAGAAACATTGTTCTTAAACTGTTGTTCACAAAGTGGTGAACCTCACCCCATCCGTGCTTGTGAACGACTGAGCCTTTCAGGGATGCTCCCTTTATACCCAGTCATGACACTCACCTGTTTCCAATTAACCTGTTCAGCTGTGGAATGTTCCAAACAGGTGTTTTTTGAGCATTCCTCAACTTTCCCAGTCTTTTGTTGCCCCTGTCCCGACGTCTTTGGAACGTGTTGCAGGCATCAAATTCAAAATGAGTGAATATTTGCAAAAAACAAAGTGTATCCATATGAACTTTAAATATCTGGTCTTTGTAGTGTATTCAATTGAATATAGGTTAAAAAGGATTTGCAAATCATCGTATTCTGTTTTTGTTTTACACAACGTCCCAACTTCACTGGATTTGGGTGGGTGTGGGTGTGTGTGTGGGTGGGTGTGGGTGTGTGTGTATAAATGGAGTTCTTTTGTTAGTGAAATTAATCAGAGATGCCTTCTACAGCATAATTCAGTTGTCAGTCAGAGTGGTTTGATATGAAATGGTGCATTATAGAGGAACTTATGAACGCTCATTTCCTTACAGTGGTGGTGGTAGAAACCAGGGTGTTGTGATGTCTACAATAAAAATGTAGCCTTATTACTGTCCAAAACAGCTAGTGGTCTTGCACCTCTCTTGAGGTTTTATATCGCTGTTACTGTCGTTTTCAGTTTTTGATATAATTTGAAAATACCTGTTGCCCTTTACATTGTGTATATTTCATGATGAATGGATCAAAAGGAACAGCGCAAAATATCTTAGAACAAGTCTGACTTACATTACATTACATTGACTTACATTAAAAGTAAAGCAGGTTTTTTCCTTCTCCTGTAAAGTTGCCATTTTGGAGATACGAGGTTTTCTTTCAACAACAATGATATGCTAATATGCTGTTAATGCTGTAGTTAATAAAAAAAAAGAACAATTGTTGTGAAATATAGTGTGTTCTATTAGCTAGTTATTGTCATAATTGCCATTAATATGGCAATAATTGTGTATATGCAAAAAATGCCTAAATGTAGCCTAAACAACAGATTTGGTGTGGGTTTTTTTTTTGTTTGTTTTTTTTTTTTTTTTTCTTGCTGTCACACTGCCACATTTTTTTTTGTTTTTTTTTTGTTTTTTTTTAAGTCACATATGTAGGAAAAGGTCAGGTTTGGGCCACTTTTACCTGCAGTGTAATTGAACATTGACATTCAAGTGATATGCAGTTGTACTGAAAGCTGCCAAAATTGAAATTTTCAGATTCAGTGTGTGTGCTTCTGTTTACTGTCACATATGAAGATAAAGATCTGATATGGGCCACTTTGTTTTTTACCTGCAGTGTGAATGAAGACCAACCCTTTAAGTCAAGACTGCATTCTGTGGAACCTCTGGACAAGAAGAGACCTTTGTGGTTTGGCATTGATCATGACGCCCTGCATAAACAGATTGAAGACTATAAACAACGGTCCAGAGACACTCATCCAGAAAGCGCCAGCTCTGCAGGGCTAACTCAGGAACAGCTAGACATGTTAGTACAGATCCGGAAGCAGAAGCTCATGGAGAAGCAGAAACGTAAATCGAAGAGGTTGACAGATGACGATATTACCCCTAAAGCGTTTCTGCTCGCAAGGCAACTTCAGAAGGAGGAGCAGGAGGACGAGCGTAGCAGTGAACATGCCTTAGAGGACAGCCAGGTTTCAGAACTGAGGACAGAGTACAAGAAGAAGAACTGAAAGAAAAAGGAAAGAGCTGAACGTGACTTCATATCTCTGCTCTGCACTGATATCCAGGCAACTGTTGTGTCTAAATTATTGTGATCCTATTCCGAGACAGAACAAGTATCGTTATATTGTCTTGTGGAGATTTGAGCATATTACAGATCAGTTAAATTCCCCTTTCCATCTAGTATGTGACGAGAAAATTATTAAAGAAAAAGAATTCAGGAGACGGGCCTTATCCCATTTCATCTTTTTAACCCTACCCCTTGTTTTTGAGTGTCACCCTAACCCCTTGGAACTGGGTTACAAGGAATCAGTGTTGCCAACTTTATTTAACGACTTTTCAGACCCCTCTAGCGACTTTGTTGTTTTTTTTTTTAAAGCTTTTGGAGATTCTGAGGTGAACACACATGTTCTTCAGTTACTGTCCTCAGCGAGCAGCGGGTGCTGAGCCCCGTCCCACAGCACTCACAGCGCTCGGTCTCACAGTCAGAGCAGACCCACACCGCTCCACGTCCACACTGCAAATGAACTGCGTCCCCTGTTTACAGAGCGGGATGTACATATAAATAAAAAAAATTAAAAATTGAAAGAAAACAAAAAAGTAAGTAACTCTGCCTTTTGAGGTGTCTCTTTTGAGGTCACTTTGCCGGTCGGTCCCAAGCCCAGATAAAGGAGGAGGGTTGAGCATAGAATAGCAGCTCCACCCCACATAACCAGTCTTTTGATTAAATTTGATATGCTAACACTTAACAATGCAGGACAAAATTGATTTATGTAATGTGGGTCTAGACAAAGCATTAAAATCATTGTTATTTTGAGTGACGGTCTGTTTCAAAGTCATCAACAGTTCATTTATGCAGAGGTCATTTGTCGTTCTAACATATTTAGGGTGTTTTTTTACTCCCTTTTTTCTCTCCCACAACGTTATTCCTTTTTCTGCAGCTTCAGATACACGCAAATGGACCGCTATGCAAATTAGGAGATGGCGTCATTTAGCGTCTTTTAGGACAGTCAATAGCCGCTTTCCTTACGGAGGCGTTGGCAGCACTGGCTCTGTAGGGGACCTGGCGCATTTTCAGTGATAGGAGAGGAGGGAAACGGCAACCTCGCCGCTGGGCTTTGAAAGAGGGGGTATAAGACAATTATTTATCACCACCCACTGCTAATTCTTTGGTGATGCGAAGCTGAAGTCAGCTAACCACCAGGTTCTTGTTCGAATTTTCCCGTTCCACCTTAAATGGTGCAGCTTGATCAGGCGTCAATACTGCTGGACTGTTTGAGCTGGAATGGCTAGCTAGCTGCCGAGACATTAGCATTTTTTATAGTTATGAAGAAAACGAAATACATTGAAACGACATTAAACTAAGATAATAGAATTATGGTCATTTTTAATGGAGAAAATACATTTGTGGGTTTTGGCGGTGTCTTATCTGTTTGCTTCATAAGCTCCGTTTGGAGTGCGCCTCTTAAAAACCTCCGTTTGGAGGGCCATATAGACCTAACACTTCGCCCTACCCCTCTATCTACCTTAGATACGAATGCACGAAGTGGTAGAGGCAAGGGGTGACGGGGGCATTGGGTCCTTGTGTTCATATAATCCTAAACCAGGCATGTGAATTTGGGCACGTTCCAGGCCAAACTACTGCGGAGATGGCGTTTATAGACAGCGGCGTGTTTAATGAGGCACCATGCTGAAATCGGCCGTGTTTGGCCCGGGAGGATTGGAGCTTGACACGTGTCCTAAACAGTGAAACGCATAGACGCTTTATTAATAATAGTACAACATTTTATAGTAAAAGTTCTTTTTAATAATTTTGGTATCCATAACATTTACAATCTTATAAAAACTACAAAAGAAAGGAAAGGCTATGAGTGGCACTGGAGCTCTTAAGGAGGCTATATATACACCTTCTCATAACAGGGAAATGAAATGTTTTTGAGATTTCTTGTAAAGTACATTCAGTATTAATTCCATTACAACTGTAAAACAAATGTCTCATACTGTTCTCCATTAGCAGTTAAGCGTTTAGACTTTCCTTCCATTATGTACTATGTGTGACCACTGAATGGTGGATTTTTATTTATTGCATCAACTGGCAACCCTTTGTAAGGCATATGGCAGTTTGTCCACTTGTTAAAGGGACAGTTTGGCAGAAAAATCTGATTTACACAAATGTTCCCCTTAACCCAGAGGGTTTCTGACAAACACTCCAGTTTTCTCCAAACACTTTCTGACAAACAGCAGCCACCCTGAAGCCTGAATTTTGTCTGTACTGTGTTTATAGGTAACAGTGTGTCATACTGTGTTAAAACCATCTGAGCAAGTTTATGTGGGTATGAGGCATACAGATTGCATAGTGCTAATTAAGGTTCCGTTACTTGTTAACTACATTAGCCTTGTAGGCCCACAGCAAAACTAAAGAAGCAAAATTCACACACCAAACGAAATTGACTGGTCAGCTATATTTGGGGTAAGGAGGGGAAATTGTGGAATCGTTTTTTGTTTTTGCCAAACTGTCGCTTCAGCTATGCTGGCAACTTGTCAGCATCGCTGTGCCACAGACTTTTTACGCAACTTCTGTGGTGGTCTCTTCAGTTTGTACAGCCTCCTGAACGTAGACTATGAACTGAGAAGCTTCGTCGCCCTGTGTGTACACTGTGACCGTCTTTATGCCCTCCACATCATCTGAAGACACCACCAGGTGGTGCTCTTCTCCAAGGCCCACTGAAGCCTGCTGCAGGGCATCCTGGATTATCATGGCATGGCCAGTCTGCTGCTCCTCCTCTGTCACCTAGGACGATACAGAGAGTGTAGTCTGCACTTTATTTTTTGAGGTATTTGCCACTGTGGACACAACATTGCAGCGATATACTATGTAATTTGTTACTTATCACTATATTGATCTTTGCAGTACTTGCATCCCATAGGCCCCTATGTGGCATTAACATATCCTATAGAGCAAAAAGTATGAGGACATCCTTCCTCATTATTGAGTTCAAGGTATTTCAGCCACACCCATTCATAAAAGGTATGTAAAATCAGGCTCTCCATGCAATACACACAGACAAATGCTGGCCACAAAGCAGTAGCCTACTTAAACTGCCAAGTTCTGAAGTGCATCTTCTGTTGCATCGCATGGTTTTGGAATGAGATGTACATGGGTCAAGTGTCCACATACTTTTGGCCACACAGTGTATGTGCTGGGTGGTCCAATCATAAGTGGACCTAGGTGGTCAGCAATGTTTATATCCACGTAAGATTGTACAGTGAATGTTAAACTACCTCAGTGTGACGTCAACATTCCACTGTATTTGTATTATTAGTTCTGCATAATTCAGTTGTTTAGATGTAAACAAAGTCCTTCAAGGGGGTGATGTAAAACGATTCATTGCAGAGAAACTTGCTCTGAACTTCTTTACAGTGTTGGTGATAGGAACCAAGAGTCACAATGTTGACAGTGCAAATATAACCTTTTTATTTACAATGCAAAACAACCAGTGAACCTACACGTGGCTTCTGTTTTTACATTTAATGTTGATAATGGTAAATCTGATAAAATGTATTCTGGGCATTTTATTGCCTTATAGCACCCAGCATGTACCTCTCCACCATAAATTGATCTCAAAACTATTGTGAAATAAGGTTCCAGCCAAGCCATTCAGCCATCAGGACATTCATAACCAATTTCATGTGCTATACTGTCCTGTGAGGAACATTTAGAGGCATTAAACTATATAGATGTCTGGTTCCTATCACCACAAGTGTGGACAATTCTGACTATGTTTCACTAAAATGGACCATTTCAACATGTAACCGCTCTAAATGACATTGTTTATATCCACTGATTTTTAAAAATGTCTGCGGAATGAATAATGGTGCGAACTCTGCTTCCAACTATACTTTTGGTCTGTAATGTATCTTTAAGTACAGTTAATGTTTATCTTTAAGAGGTGTGAATGAGGCAACTTCAGGAGGAGTTAATGCACTGCTGTGTTTAATGTAGAGACTTGCCTGTTCCACTACAGTGACTGTGCCAGGCGCCATGGCAACCACAGAGGCCACGGTAGCATCGGGGTTCTCGGTGCCAAGCTCGATTATTTGCTGAAGAATATTAACTGAGGCAGGGTCCAGTCTGTCCGCTGCTGTGGCTGACACAACACCTAACAATGAAGTAAAAGTGTGAGAATGATGCAAACTTCACTCAGTTTTACTCATTTAGCTGCCACATCTGAGGACTTCATAAAGGGACCCTGATTCAGGGGGCCTAGAGCTGGAAAGTTGCCCTGGATCAAGCAAAGGATTATAAATTCCATTTTAACTAATATTATGTGTTATTTTGTAAGCTTTTCTCAGGGCTCCAAGGATTTCTAGCCAGAACTGACCGTTTTGTGTATTAAAACGCAGGTTCTGCAGTGCTGACACAGCGGCCTCTGTTCCCTGAGCGTCCTCTGTCTCAGCAATTTGAAGATACTGTGTGTTCGCCTCCTCGACTGATTCTACCACCTGAACAAGCAGAAAGCATAGGCATATTGCATAACTCTTTATTTAAAGGCTACCTACATAGGGCCTTCATGACACATGCATAAACATGGAATAACATATTTAAATAGCAAGAGTCAAGTATCTATGAACTTATGCCAAAGTTTGCAAGATGACAAGTTGTTTTGTGAATAAAGTCACAATATATTGATATAAAGGGATTCTTAATTTAAAGAGACAAACATTTATCCTTTTACAGCTTAGTTAAGAGCACAATATATAGACTGCTCTACTGAGTTAGATCAAGCTGAGGTCCCACAGTAACAAAAAATAGTCCTTAGAAATGAGAAAGTTCATAATTTATACAGGTACTTTCTATTGGGATGCTTTTTTTTTTCAGTGTTTAATTTTTTTTAAATTTCTTTTGAAATGATGTTGAGACCTTAGGAGGCATCATGAGTTTAAAAACTCCCACACCCCCTGAATTTTAGAGCAGGAAGTGAGACCTGTCCCTCATTGCTACCTGGCAAGCAGTTAGACCCATTAAACCCATTGTTTTTAAGTAAAAGTCTGAAAATCAGTGTGTAACATTAAGAACTGTCATAACCGAAATTTCCAGCAATTGTCATTTTTTGTGTGTTTTAATGAAAATTACTAAGATTCTATGTGTGTACAACCGTTCAGAGTGGTGCTTGTTAGTCATGTACTGCCTAGCGTTCTTGAGTTTTGCTCAAATTAGCTAAAATTCTCACTACAGAAAGTCCGAAAAATTTAGTAAAGTTTAGTGTTAGGATTGTTCTGTTAGTGAAAAGATTAAATGATTAGTCATTTATTTTAATAAAACTGTAAGATATAGGGTCACTCAAAGCAAAGGAATTTATGTCTAAAGTCTAAGTCAGTTAAATGTCCAAAATGGCTTTTCAACTTGACTTTGAAATATGTCCATTACTGGAAAGAGTTTGTACATATTTTTTTACATGTAAGTATGACTGGACTGAGTTAAAGCACTGGGACTTTACTTTTTAATGGACTCAAGCATTAAAACTGAAAACATGTATTATAGATACTGGCCTCTTTTCAAAGTTCTGGCCAAATCTGATCTTAAAATAGAAAATTTCACCAAATAGGATTTGCTATTCATCAGTTTTATCTTTAGCATATATGTACTTCTAGGAGTGCAAGTAAATTTAAGCACAATAGTTTAACAACTGGTTAATTAACCAAAACTATTATCAATATCATTTATAACACCAATAAGAAATCAAAATAGAAAATAATGGTAATGTTAATAATTTGTGCAATCTAGGACTAAAGTGGATGTACTTATTTTACAAGCACGTTGGTTGTAAATGATATGTAAATAAGGTTGGCGGCTTGATTTAACGCACTGAAGCTGACTCATCATTGCTGCTTTTTTCTGCGGCATTTGAAAGTTTTATCAATAGAAAGCAAAGCAGTTCGTACGTATTTAAAAGCAACCCAGTCTGCACTATGTTTATGCAACTTTAATGAATAAACACCAATGTGTAATAACAATATGTGTAATATTAATGGATAATTTATTCCAAAGGAGACGTGTGTGGCTACAGACATGAAAAAAATCACAGAGCCAGTATTTCTATAGTATTTCTAAGTAGAACTAAGTCTAACTCTGCCTTGTGAGTCCTCTTGGGAATGATACTTCATGGCTGTTATAAATGGACAAAAATACAACAATACACTGTAATTTAATACTGTTATTTTAATATGTCTGTAAATACTGATGTAAGCTATCCATAAACCTTAAATACATTAATCAATGTATATGTATCTATTACGTAGGCAACTTTCAACATTTTAGAAAATCGTTTTAGGAAAACTCACCTCCCATTGATTCAGCCCAAGATGGTCATTGTCAACCACTTTGATCCAGTGCTTGCTCTTCAGGTGTCTGTTCATTTCCCATTTAGTGCCGTAAACATAGTTACAGACTGGACATTTCACTCCTCCTGCAAACCAAACCCAGAACGACAAAGCAAAAGCATTTTTACAAGATACACCTGGTGTACAATTATGCTTCTAAAAGAAAACTTTCCCACTTTACACTGTATTCATATTACTTACATTTTTTAAAACACTGAACTATACATTCAGTTTCTCCTATAATTACATTCTCATTTTTTGGTTACCCAGTTTTCTCCTCAATTTAGCCATGTCCAACTTCACCCTCTAGCTCAACTTCTGAGTAGTTCTTCCCCATCACACAATGCTACCAAGCTTGGAGAGTGAAGGCCAGCATGCGTTTCCTCCAGGACACGTGAAAGCTAACTATCAATTCTGTTACGTCCACTAACAGACACCAGTGTTGGCTAGCATCACACTGAATGATGGGGGAGAGCCAACTCAATTATGCTGTCTTGGACTCGCAGATGGCTGTGGCATCACCGGGAATCAAACTTGACGATAGGGTGAACACTTAGACATCTGCACCACACATACTGTATAGTTTATTTTTTCCCCAAATATGTATTGCTCATGTGACACATATGCAAGTTGCCAATGATCACCTAAGCACAAAGAAACGGTTTAACGATTTGGTGATGGGACATATTTCCGAATATAGTTAGCAAGGAGATCACACTTAACGCATTGGATTTGTGAAACTGCAGTTCTTTCCTGAGGAGAGCTCAGTACAGAGGGGTAAAAGTAGGAGCCTACCTTGCTCTATCACAGTTTCTGAAGAGGCTGTTCCAGGACCTGTGTTGCAGTATTGCTCACCGGGATGCTTCTTATTATAATGTCTTTTAAGAGAGCCTGAGATGTTGCAGGAGTATTGGCAGTGTGCACAATGGAATGGCTGAAAAACAGTTTTCCTTTAGAGTTAAAAACATGAAGGAGCAGTTACTTGAATACAACACTCAAAAACACTAACTTATCAAACTGGTGGGCGACCAATTAGCATGATCTCATTTGCAAAGCGCTAACAGGCTTTTGTTGGCCTTTAATTCCGTTTGACTTTGTGTAGCATGTACACGGTGCAGATTCTCAGTAAGCAAGTTGAGAGCATCTGTGGCAAAGTTAGTATTGATCAAAACTCACTTAACTAGAAGCCACTGGACAGTTGCCAGTTGCTGAATTCTGAGAATAAATTTTGAAACATTTTGAAAAAATGTAGTTTTGTTTACTTCTGACTTCATGAAAGTGAATTCATGAAAGTGACCTGAAAAAAATGTATGTGTGCATAAACATTCATTCATGCAATGCTGCGACAGCCCAATGGTTTCTATCAAATGAGCTTTGAACTGTTTTTTTTTGTCGGAGTACTCTTTTATGGCAACTGTGTAACAGTGAAAGATTTAAAAAGGCTGTTTTATTTACCTTAAAAGAAGCATGCTGTTCCATGTGGCGCAGGAGGTGTGGCTTCTGCGCTGCAGTGAAATCACACTCAGTACATTTGAACTGCTTACCTACAGAAGAGCAAAACAAGCTGATATTTCAATATGGATATACAGGGTCCTGTCTGGCCTTATTCTTGTCAACAGACATAGACAACGTCTGCTTGGAAAAGTTTATGCCATGAATGTTAGTTTGAGACAAACATAAACCAGACTGTCATCTGTTTGACTGCTCCTATTGCCAAAAGTTTGGCAAAAAATATAATTTATACAATTTGCCCCTTATAACAAAGATGGGATGAGGGGGTCTGCACCAAAAAAAAATGCCAGTGAGAAGTCCTCAGTAAATGGGAATGGATGGAGCTAAACAGTTAAAAACTTTTAATTTGATTTTGGAAAGCAGAAGAATGCATTGTAATAAACAAATAACTCCCAGATGTTTCCGTTTTCTACAGAAAACTCATTTTGGGCCATAGGACATTAGCATTATGCTACTGATTGCTAACTGGTTTGCATTACCGCTACTGAGTGAACGGGCCATAGCAATCCATTCATTTTGTCAGACCTAGAAAACATTACTGGTGGCAGTTTTCCTCACAAAACATTCTCTGGCATTCTCAAAGCCTAACACACACCGACCAGTAGGCACTTGGGCAGTATGAGGGTAAAAGGGCAGGGGCTCAAGCCCCCTCTGAGGTCTATCTTTGCAAATGCTTGCTTGATAACTACAGCCTCGTAGTTAGTGCAAAACTAAAGAACCAAACATGTAAATGTGACTTTCCACTAAACTTCAGTGAGGTGAAAATTCTCACCATCTGCTGAATGCATAAGCTTATGGCTCTTCAGAGTACACTTAGACTTGAACTTCTTCCCACACAAATCGCAGAGGTGGGTCTTCTCAGTGTTGTGCCTGTTCAGGTGAGCCTTCAGGTTGCTTTTACTGCGAGAGGCGTAGTCACATAGTGAACACTTGAAGGGCTTCACTCCTGTATACGTGTATTAGCAGAAGAAACATACATATATTAATAAATCAGGATAACTCATGTAAGAGTACATGTCTTATATAGACCTTCTGAAACACTACAAAGGTTATTTTGGAATCAACAAATATTTAAGAGAAAACTTTCAAAAATCATAATTTAAAAACAAAGCACAAATTTATATGGCTGCATGTGTTCAACCAAAAGTTTTGCTCAAAGTTTTTAATGGAAATCCATTACATGGCTGGACATGCCCTAGGTGAGTTGGCAGGGAATGATAGGGGTGATAATTAAGGAATTTACTTTATTTGTATAGTGAAGACTTCCAAACTATGAAGTAAATGTTGAATTACTAGAGATATTGGGCTCCTACCAGGCTGAGCTCTTTAGACCCAGACAATTTCACCAAACAGCATGACAAAGTTGACTCAACTGCATCAATTGAGAGTAATTAGGATGATATAATGCGGTTCATGATGTGGTATTGGGTTTTTTCTATTTCCACTTTTAAATGGAATGCCTCAATAATGGGGCAATAAGATTACATTTAATCTAGGTTTATGGTAAGCAAATACCATGATGATGGTTTTAAGGTAATCTGGATTACTTTAAAGATAGGCTCAAAGTTTGGTGCAACTGGATTAACAAATGAATCTTGATTTAGTCCAGGTTCAAGCTTAATCCTTGTCAGTGCGACATTCAGTAATTCTAAATGAAAGTACTTATTTAAATGGAAGACACTTTCAAACCTATTGATGATCATATTAATGGAAAAAGATGGACAATGGGACAGTTTGCATGTAGTAAATAACAAGCAGCAAATTTGATTAAAAGCTTAAATGAATAGAGGTAATTAGCTTTTTTCCTTAACCATCTTCAGTTTGCATTTATTCCTTTACTATGTGTAATGTATTTTTATTATTATTATCATTATTATTATATACTGTAAAGAGATGATAGAATCAAGGTTTTTTGAAGTTTAGATGTGCTTGTTGTGGAACGTTTAAATAAGAGACGTCTGGCTCACCTTCATGAGCCCATATGTGCTGTTGCATGTCAGCTCCGTTCCTTGTGAAGAAGTAGTCACAGTATGGGCATTTGGAGGCTCGTTTCCCTATCACTCCCTTTACATGTACACGTATTCCTAGTGTTTCTGAGATGGTGCTCCATGATTCATCTAAACAGCAAAGGAATACATACATTACTGTTCTAAATTTTTTAAAAATGGGGGAAAACTATATATATCTATACACACACACTATTGCCAAAAGTATGTCAACACCTGACAATAAAAACTTATACTGGCTTCTTGGACATCCCATTCAAAAACCATGGGCATTAATATGGAGTTATCCAAGCCCCCTCCCCATTGCAGCTGGAACAGCCTCCACTCCTCAGGGAAAAATTTCCACAAGATACACCAGATTCAGTCAAAAGAGCATTTGTGAGGTTACAATTTATCCCATTCAAGTTTCAAGGGGTTGATGTCAGGGCTCTGTGCAGCCCACTGAAGGTCCTCCACAAAAACCTCATCAAATAACATATTTATGAACTTATGAACTAAAATGTCTTTGTATGCACTGGAACTTAGAGGCCTTGCCCGAACCCTAAAAAACATCCCTAAATCATTATCTCTCCTCCTTTAACATCACCACTGTGCATTCCAGTAGGTGGCGTTATCCTGGCATCCACCAAACCCTAAGCGCTCCATCAGACTGTTGGATAGCAAAGCGTGATTCATCACTTCAGAGAACACGTTTGCACTGCAAAGTCTAGTGGAGGTGTGCTTTAGACCACTCCAGCCGACACCTGGCATTGCACTCCAGTCATGGAGGCTCATTTCATGAAGCTCCTGACATACAGTTCTTGTGCTGACGTTGCTTCCAAAAGTATGGAATTCTACAGAATGGGCAATTTTATGCACTATGCGCGTCAGGTCTGCTCTGTGAGTTTACATGGTCTACTGCATTATGGCTGAGTTGTTGCTCCAAGACGCTTCCATTTCATATAAAAGCACTTACAATTGACCGGAGCAGATCTAGCAACTCAGAAATTGGGCAAAGGTGGTTGCATGGCTATGTGCCTTCTTTTTTTTGTTTTTTAGCAATGGTAATGGTAATAATTATGAGGCATGTCCATATACTTTTGGTCATATTATGTGTGTGCAATTGTACTAGACATATAAATTTCTTTTACCTGGATGACTAGTTTTGACATGATATCTGAGTTTGTCTTCTGGAAATGGCTCCATACAGAGTGGACAGATAAATTGCTTTTTAACCTAGAAAAAAAAGAGTAAAAGTTGCCAAAAGACCACATATTTGCTATTTTTTGTCCAAAGACAACAATCTTAGGTACTCACAATTTCTGAATGTGTTTTAAGATGGGCTTGTAGCTTGTACTTATCCGGCGTGCAGTACTGGCACCCTTCCGAAGGACACTTGAGAAGAATATTGCTGTGTTTCTGGATGACATGCCGCTTCAGGCAGTTTTTGGTGATGGAAGAGTAGCTGCACTGGGAACAGTAATGCAGGTGCTCACGTGTATGTGTTCGCACGTGCATGTTGTAGTGCACCTGGTACCAGAAAAGCTTACCTGTCACAAGAAAGTCACAAACACAAAGGCATTCAGTGCAGAGAAAAAAGAAGTGCATGGACTGGGAAATATAAGCTGATATAGAGTAGGGCTTGGGACAACAGGCAATTTAGTAAAAAAACTGATAAAACATTAAAAATCAGGACAAAAACTAATGAGCATTAATACATATGAGTCTAAATATACCTAGTTTTCCCATGTTAAGGTTAATATTTTCATGTGTGCAACTTTTGCCCAGCTTACATGCATGCATACTGGATGCTTATATACATGTGTTAAAAGTGTCTCAATTCTGCAAACCTATACAGCAATTGTACAGAATTACATACAGTGAACTCCAGAATTATTGGCACTTTTCATGAAAATGATCAAAAATCAATATATTAAATTAACCACACATGCAATAGATATTTCAGGCTTAAATAAACGTGCAAGCTGCATATATTTTGGAATATTAAAAAACATTTCTTTACTATATTTTTTAACAAACGTATTGGCACCCCCATTATTGATTTTGTTGAAGCTGCACCTGGACAGAATAACAGCCACTTTCTGTAATGCCTAACAATGTTGTAGAAGACATGCAGAACATTTCCAGCTCCTTGATATTTGTGGGTCTTCGCTTATGGATTGCCCTCTTCAATTAACACAACAGGTTTTCAAATGTGTTCAAATCTAGAAACTGAGAGGGCCAAAATACTGATTTTCTGTGTTTTTATTTGTGTTTGGGATCATTGTCTTACTCTGACCGCATCACCCAAACAATTGCCCAAACAATGTTTTCCGACTTTATTATCATCCTAATTGTGCTTAATGCTAAGTTCAACTGATCATTACTTTTTAGTAAGATTTTCTGTAATTTGTAATATTTTTGTAACATCAAATTTTCTGTCTAATCTTCATATATAGATCCATGTAACCCCAAATTTATACCCCAAGGAATCAAGAAGTGGTTGCAGACAACAATGAGGTCCATGAGATTAAGAGCACTAAAAAGAACAATTCCCTCAAAGATATAAATAAAATTTATATGTCTTGTTTATTTTATATGATTGAGTTTGCCCAGTTTCTTTAGGGGTACCAATACTTCTAGAGTTGAAAGGACTAAGCAGACTGGCTTGACTTGTTTTTAAACAAAACATTTTTTCAACATGTGCCATGCCACCCTCTAACAAAATTAACCCCACAAATCACAAAACTCTACAATTTATAATTGCTTTATAAAAACAGCATAATTTTAGTCCCACCTCTTGCCTACCTACTTCCCTCTTACAGGATGCATCCAGATGACTACTTCCGACCAGTGCTGTTCATCATCAGCAATAGACTTTTAAGTTTTGATAAAATGTTTCTAATGGGATTATTCTATACATACTAAACTCACCCACAGTTCACTCTTAATGCTTAGAGCACCTGCTTTGAAGAGTATCTACCTCCTGTTTGAGATGAAACAGTTTAGCAGAATGGGTTGTTACTCTGTGCTGGGTCTTTGAGCACAGGTTAAAAGAAAAAATGTTAAGTTTGCTGGTGTTACTACTCGATTTTTGAATACATTGTTTTCTTCATGCAGGTGTTATAAAAAATAAAAATGTGTATTGAGGCAAACGTTTAGGTTTGATAAAAATGCATCTGTAAGCATTTACCATGAAAAATACCATTTCTGAGTTTCTCACAGTGAAGAGACATTAGAGGAGCGCTAATCTTTCAAAATGTAAAGAAGACACATTCTACACATTGATTTTATGGTCTTTCTCAATAATTGTGAAAAAAGTGATCCCAGCCCTTGTAAAGAATAATGAAAACAGCCTTGTGTATTCAAATTACCACAGTATTCACACTCCAAGTCTCCGTAAACTTTACGTATCCTCTCAAAAATTTCCATGTTTAGCTCCCTTTTTTGCATTTGATCTAAAATCTGCAAGAAAGCAGATTTTTCCTCTTGGTCTGTGTTGGCCAAAGCCTCTTCACCACTAGGGGCAGGGTTACTTTGAGAAGCAGATTGACATTGAGCTACTGGCACGTCGCTTGCGTCTCCAGACAGTATCTGCTGGTTTGACGACATATCAACTGTTTCAGTTGAAGAACTATGTGAAGGCATGTTTATGTTTTCTTTGTCAGGATTCTCAAACTGTGCTACATTGCAGTCCACACTCGGCAAACTGCCCTGGGGTATATCTTTGTCCAGTGTGGCCTCACAAACTGTCCCATGTGTCCGAGTTTCCACAGTTGTCCCAGTCTCTATGACAGGGCAATTGTTAATGCTATGTGTTGTAGGTAAACCCTCTTGGGAGTCCTGCTCCAGTGGGTCTGTCTCTTTAGTTAAACCTCCAAGACATTGAGCTTGAGCCTCATGTTCTTCTATTGTGCCTGCTTCTGCAACAAGCACTTCTTCCGAATTGAGGAGGGACAACTCCCTTGTAATCTCCAGCTCCTCTTGTTTCAATAGGTCATGCTGAATATCATCTCCAGGTTTCAGCAGGCAGAAGCTCCTCTGGATAGAATCTGAGAAGGCCGTAGACTTGTCCACCTCAGGGTGAGTGTGCTGGAAGTGAGACTTGAGGCGCACCGAACTGACAAACTTCTCCAGGCAAATGGCACACACGTACACAAAGGGATGCTTCCTGATATGAGCCTGGAGTGCCTGGAACTTGGTGGAACCATGATCACACAGCTCGCAGCCAAAGGGCCTCTTGCTGCCGTGTACCATCAGATGACGATCACGGTCCAGTTCATTCTTAAATTTGCGGTCACATATCTGACAGTCATATAGAAGCTGTCTCTTGCCCTCTCTGGTTTGAAGTCTGTACTCATCATAGGACTCTCTCACTTTATTGTCTTCCAGGTCATGACTCTCCCGGATGTGCTTGAGCAAGTTCTTAACGTCGGAATACTTCTTCTTGCAGAAACGGCAATACTGTTTGATTTTCTTGTGCACCCTCTCCACATGCACCTTGAGATGGCCCTTGCTCAGGCAGCTGAATGAGCAGTGCTCACAGCTGAATTTCTCTCCAGTGTGTTTCCGCATGTGAACACTGAGATTAGCCTTGATAGCGCTGGCGTAGTCGCACTGGGTGCACTTGAATGGCTTCTCATTGGTGTGAATTCGTAAATGGGCTTGAAGAGAGTGCTTGAACTTGAAGACTTTGTTGCAGTACTCACAAGTGAAAATTTTCAGCTGTGTCTGCCCTAACCTGTGAGAAAAGAGATCATTAATCATTAATTACTGCAAAAACTCATATAAATGTATATTTAATAAGGAGAAATATCATTAAATTTGTATAACATGGTGTTAAAGAAGAACTGGTTCTCTAGTAATTTACACCTAAACCCTCTGTTGCATGATGTTGCCTCATGATAACAAACACTTTTTCCTTATTTTTGTTGTGGATGACATGTTTCTGCAGCTGACAATTTCCCTCAGAAAAGCAATTTCTCTCCCGTTTCCATCCATTCAAAAATGAGATTCACGTCTGTTGGAGTCTGATGTTCGTTTTTGTAACATTAAATTTCAAATTAATTATTTTTATACAATGTGAAATTTATTAAATATGTTTGTTGCCTAGATGCAACAGTGAAACGGATATAGCTAATAGCTAATGTCACTTATAAAGCTACTTGAGAGAGCACTGGAGTTATTGGTTAGTAGGGTTTTTGTTTACATATGAAATTCTGTAATGTAGATTTCTGTCATGTAGCCGTCAGCATACAGTCTGTTTGATCAGTTTCAGTTCCTCAGTTTTGTTTAGAAAACTGAACACCAATGCTGACTACTTGAAAATGACTTCATTCTTTTATATTTTAGCAGTTATTTGTGTTTTTTAATCGATTCTTTGGTATGCAAGAAATCAAAACAGTACTTCATAATGGTAACATGGTTTCATTGCAAGTAACATGAAATCTTCTTCTGTTTCATTTTTATAGATCAGTTCATTTCTATATTTAATCAGTTTTGCTCCAAATATTTAGATATAAAATCCTGTTTTATAATAATATGTTTCCATTGTGGCACAACATTGCCTCAGAATGTTTTTCTGATTTTAACAATGAGGTTTATTTGCTCTCATAAAGCATGCAATTGACGGTTCGAATAATAATGCCTCTCATATAATTGTTATAAGCCATCTGAATCATGCAGCAGGTAAGAATCTGCACCTGTTAGATTTGAGAGGCACCTCGTAAGCAGCTTGCTGTATGGCATATTCTTGATAACCTTTCTTTAGCGCTGGCTCTTGGGGTTCTGCGGTAGCATCTGGTGGGATAACTTCCTCAGCTGGGGCAGCCTCAATTGGAACTATTTTGGTGGCACCTGTAGCAAAGCATCATCTTTAATCGAAGCAATGTACAGGAACTGTCATTTATTAACACATAACAATGCATTTACTAAAGCAGTGTTGCTCTGATATCTCACCAGGGATGGCTTCATGAGCTGCAAGGACCACGCTGACGATGGGGTTTTTGGTGCAGCTTGTTGACTCTGGATCCTTCACACTAGAGGACTTATTTGTCCTTACTGTTCGTGCCTTCTTTGGTGTGGATTCCATAATTTCTTCTCCATCTACTGTCTTAACAGTGTCTGGATTGTTACCTGAAAAAAGCGCTGACCATTATGAGAGTCTAAAAGTTCATCTGGTGAAAACCAGACATTAAAAAAAAATCCAGTATGTGAATAGTTTCCAAAATGCTGTATACCCATTTGTAACAGTAAGAATTTTCCAAATAATGACTGCTGACATGTAACTCAGTTTGTCAAATAATATAGAATTGCTTATATATTGAAGGGACACAAGTTTCAGGCACTTTTGTTTTTGTTATTTAATATACTTCTAGTGCACATAAGTGCTTCAAATGTATGTATGTATTATTAAGCATAAGCAAAGGATATGCTTAAAAATGAAAGTAATAGTGAAAAAAATATGCAGAAAACTTGAATTAATAACATTAGAACTTTGCTGCAAAGCCGCTGCTGACAATTCCAGCTTTGAGAGGTCTGCAGTGAGAAGTAATTAGCTTTTTGCAGCTACTTTGGTTCAATCTTATGGTTCAACTATGGTTTATTTCTCTTGGCAAACCATTGTCAATACCCCAAGTTTTACGAGAGTCCCTGTGATGGCTTTGCAATTTCAACATCTCCTAAAAATTGTCAATGGGATTCCTGTCAGGAGACTGGCCAGTGCATCCATGGACTTTCACATTTTTAATTTAGCACTCCAGTTATTTTGGCTGTATGTTAGAGGTTGCTGTCTTACTGAAAGGTCCTGCACCCCCTTTTTTGGCTAATGAGAGTAAAATTCTCCTCTAATGTCTCCCGGCACATCACTCCACTCATGTTTTCATTGGAATCAGTTGTACTGATTGGCTTGCGTAAAGTCTTTGCTCTGGCTCTGTAGCTTTTTCAAGCCCTGGTTAATAATGTTGCCCCTGAGAACAGGAAGGAAGCTCCTTCACTTTCTCACCGCTACTTGTTACTTGTGTAAACAATTTTCCCCACCAATGGCAACATCTTTAATAATGATGCAGTTTGCATGAGAACATATTTATTTTGATTTGAATTTTTGCAGCATTCATATGCAGAAATTGATTTACTTCATTTTTAATCAATGTAAATATTTTAATAATACAGTATGTCTGAGTACTTTTTTCCTTTTCAATTTAATTTTTTATGTACTGTTTAGTTCGTATTTATAACTCAAAAGACATGCCTACAAATTTTGAAGTGGATACATGCACCAGAAGTATATTTTTTAAAAAACATAAAAGTGTTCTAGTACTTGTTTCCCCTCATTATACATGTAAAGCCCACTCTCAGCAACATATATCATATCAGCTGTATGTTAATACTGTATGTTCTACAGTTGTTAATTTTATTCCAATGTTCCAGTTATATAAGCATGAAAAACTCCTACCATGGTTCTCATCATCATCAATGACTTCTTTGAGTCCTGCGAAACAGATGTGCTTGGAAATTTGTCGCTTGTTGCTGAACTTGCGCTGGCATTTTCTGCACTCCAACCCTGCGTCATCTTCACTTTGTTGTTCAGCCACAGATTCTGGCTGCATATTCGGGCTGCACATCTCTTTCTTTGGCTGACTGGATGCTTTGCTCAACCTCAATTTATCTGCCTGGACCTTCTTAGTGGAACCCTTCGGTCTGCCGCGTTTTCTTTTGACGACACCATCTACAAGAACAAAAATGCATTTAAGGCTTTTGTATTAATGGAACAAGATTAAATTTTGGTTGAAATAAAAAATGCATTGTTAGTACTAGAATCTCGGACATCTATGTACTACCTGCAGGTGGTGCTTGAGGCGACTGTAAAGGCTTGAGTGGGATAATGACGTCATCCGCATCACTCTCCTCCTTGGTATGTGTCTCAAGGACATGAGAGAGGAGCAGTGACTTATTGGGAGAGAACAGGTTGCATATTTTGCACATGAAGACAGGAGAACCCTCTGTAAACACATACAACAACAGCAGAGTTAAAATTTGTAGTATAAAAGCCTGGTTTACATATGTTTAAATATATTTCAGTTCTAGGATTGACTACGAATGTTTGTATGGATGAATGTTTTATTTATCAGTACTCTCACTAAAATCCCCCTCAGCTGCAGCATTACCACCACACTACACCAACCACAAGGTGCAACTGCAATGATGATTTGACAAAGTTGACAATGTTTATAAAAAAAAGAAATAATATATATGTATGCACAGCTCACATGTACTTTTTTGTACACGGACAATAGTTTTTATATGATGGAGTGTATTACAATATTTTACAATCTGCCTTATAGAAGGCTGATATGTCTTCTATTGTTTTGTTGTACCATAAAAGAAGTAATCACGAATATAAAGGACAGGGAACTTAGCAAGATACTTAAAATAGTGGACAGTGGTGTTGTAGTCAAGACCACGATAAACAGGAACTGAAGAAACTGTAAAAGTAGTGGACAGCGCTGTAGTCAAAACCAAGACCTGGACACATCAAGTAAGAATAAAGGCCGAAACTTTGTACTAGTCCAAGCTGAGTCACGACAAAGACTTTGTAGCAGGCAAGGCTGAGTCAAGACCAAGACTTTGTATAACCCCTGACAAAAATGGTGGAATTACCACTCTTGGAGGAAAATCTTTCAATTGTTTAATTTTGTAGAAAAAAGTTAATCACAGATACATGCCACAAAACTTTTTTTTTTTTTCAAAATTCCAACCTTCTGGCATTAAGAAAACATTAAAACAATAAATAAGTGTAATTGTTGTAGTCAGACACAATTATGTAGATGAAAGAAATATGGAATCACTAAATTCTGAGGAAAATATTATGGAATCGCTCTGTAATTTGCAGTTCTAAAACAAACACCTGCATCAGATTAAATCTGCTAATTAGTCTTCAGTTTAAAAAGAGTGCTCACACCTTGGAGAGCTGTGCACAAAGTGGATTGACATGAAAGATGGCTCCAACATGAGAGATGTCAGAGAAACAAAGGAGAGAATTATAAAACTTCTTCAAGAAGGTAAATCATCACAGAATGTTGCAAAAGATGTTGGTTGTTCCCAGTCAGCTGTGTCTAAAATCTGGACCAAAAACAAACAAGATGGGAAGGCTGTAAATGGGAAGCACCTCTATGTTTTGTCTGACAAGGACCATTTTTACGACTTCTCCATAATGGGAGAATAATAATTTTCGAATTATTTAAGAGTTACTACCCGTCTTTGCTCGCTGCTTATCTGTTTTCTCAGTAAAAGCTAGCTTGTTTTTAATAAAAAGACCGTATTTCTTACAGCTCATATCTGCTGACTGCCTGAAGAAAACATGTCAATTTCCACAGTCATTGATGATCTGGGGCTGCATGTCAGGTAAAGGCACAGGGGAGATGACAAGTCATTACATCTTCAATAAATTTCAAAGTCTACATTGAAATTTTGGACACTTTTCTTATTCCATCAGCTGAAAGGATATTTGGTGATGATTTCATTTTTCAAGATGATAATACATCTTGCCATAGGGCAAAGGACAGGAAAGCTTTCCTTCAAGAAAGACATAGAATGTCAATGGCATGGCCTGCAAATAGTCCAGCTCTCAATCCAGTTGAATTCCAGTGGGAATTGAAGAGAATGGTCAATGACAAGGCTCCAACCTGCAAAGCTGATCTGGCAACAGCAATAACAGTCAGTTGGAGACGGACGGATGAAGAATACTGTTTGTCATTAGTTAAGTCCATGCCTCAGAGAATTGAAGCTGTTATAAAAGCCAGAGGTGGTGCAACAAAGTACTAATTGTGCAGTTTTTCTCATGATTCCATAATATTTTCCTCAGAATTTAGTGATTCCATATTTTTTTCCTCTACTTGATCTAGTACAAACACAATTGTGACTGACTACAACAATTATATTTATTTCTTTTTTTATTGTTTTCTTAATGCCAGAAAACAACATTTTGTGGCATGTCTCTGTGATTAACTTTTTTCTACAAAATTAAATAACTAAAAGATGTTCCTCCAAGAGTGGTGATTCCATATTTTTTGTAGTTGAGGCTGTGTCAAGACTAAACCTTCATAGTAGTCCAGGTTGAGTCAAGACAAAGGCTTTGTAGTGCAAGGCTGAGTGAAGACTAAAACTTTGCAGTTGTTGAGGATGAGCCAAAACCAACACTTTGTATTAGTTGAGGCTGAATCAAAACCAAAACTTTGAAGTAGTCACTGCTGACACAAAACTAAAGCTTATTAGTAGTCCAGGCTGGGTCAAGACTAAACCTTTGTAGTAGTCAAGGCTGAATCAAGACCAGGACTTTGTAGTAGTCAAGTATGAGTCAATACAGAAGCTCTGTTTCAATTATTATTTAACTTTTCCTCACCCACTCTGACTCACTACTCATGCGAGAGTCCCACCTATGTTACATAGGTGGCCACTAACAGCAGAAGGGGAGGAAGGGACATCAAGGAGCAGATTACTCAAATGGCTCATCCTTGGCAGGTTAGCCTCAGTGAGCTAATCGGCTAACTATGCAAACTTTGCAATGCACCAATTTTTTTAGACGTTTAAGCATAATTTAAATAACGTGTGTGACTGGTTTGTCTGGCTATAAACTTTTAGTAGAACTGTGGTGTAACATCTTTCTTTTTGTTTTGGTTAGCCTTATAGCCTTTAGCATGCTAACAAGCCAGCTATCAGAGGAAAGTGGTGATCAGTGGTCATTTATAACAAATGGAGCAGGTTGTAGCTTGAAGTCCAGCAAATCATGTCATGGTTTTGAAATGTCAAGCCTTTTAAAGTAGTTTAATTGCTATACCTCTGGGCTGGTGTCCAGCACAGTTTAGAGGTTTCCCTACTCAAACACACCCACTTAACCTGGCAATTAACAGATGAGTGTAATCAGGTGTGTCGGAGCAGGTAAACCACCAAACTGTGCTGGACGCTGGCCTTCCAGGACCGGAGTTGTGCACCCCTGCTATAGCTTATAAAATGCTTTGTCTGCCATTATTCTCTGGTTTGCAACAGGAAATGCGTCAGGTCCCAAAGACTTCTGGGCAATTTCTACTGCTATAGTTGACAATGGTGTTTGCGCAATCTCTCGCCCCCTCCAAGGGCTCTTCTAACACCCTTCACTTGAGCTAGAAAAATAAAGGAAGACATGCTGGGGATTCCCCCGAAGGAAATGATTAGGCCAAACGGACAAGGACTTGTTAAACTGATATTGAAAACTCAAGACCGAGACTTTGGAAGAGTCAAGTTTTACTCAAGACCAAGACAAATGCAATACTATATAAAGATTTTTTCAAAATATAAAAATAGAATCAAGGAGAAAATTGACATTAGTTTTAAGTTCATTGTATATTCATTATCATTCACTGCATTTTATAATGTATTTTAAAAATATAACATTATAGAACATATAGCCTAAAATATTAATTATTATTATATTGTAGTCTGTCTAATTTTGCATTCTAACTTTTGGAAACTGTCCCTCCGCCTTTAAAACTTATTTAGATTCACTGCCCAAAGTTAACTGCACGTAAACCAAACAATATCCATCCATTTTTTTAAATAAATGAGAACATAACATTCTGAACAGGCAGCGTAGGATCTGTCTTCATCCAACCACCATGAAAGGGCAGGAAGTGGAACAAGTCGATCACTTTAAATACCTGGGAACAGTTATCGACAGCAGACTCACTTTTCAGAATAATGTAGATTATGTTTATAAAAAAGCAAGGCAGAGACTTTCTCTCCTCAAGAGGCCGAGGAGTTTTCACACCAGCAAACATACTCTGACCATGACCAGCTCACTTATAGAGTGTATTCTCAGTTTCAATATCGTGTCTTGGTTCGGGAACCTCTCAATAAAGCAAAGAAATAAATTGACCCAGGGGGTCAACCAGGCCAGCAAGATTAATGGAGATAAACAACAGTCGCTGCAGAACTTGTACCTCCGATCTGCAACCATCAAGTCAACCCAGATCTACAAGGACCCTACCCAACCCCTTCATTCAGCATTCCAGTTGCTGCCATCGGGCAGGAAACTTAAGGTCCCACTAGCCAAGTAGAATGGGAACAAAAAATCATTTGCGCCCACTGCTGTGAGCATTTTAAATAAGGACATATTAAGTAACACCCTACGTAGTTCATGTGCGCTGTTGTTGTGTTTTATGTGTCTAAGAATGTATTTCTGTGCCAGATTGCCAAAGACAAATTTCCATTTTATGCAATAAAATGAAAAAAAAAGGACGTTTTCTTATCTTATCTGTCCTCTGGGGATGATCGAATTTTGGAACCAAGAACATCAACAAATAATAGCCAGTTAAGCCATCATGGAAAAGATGAATTAGAACTGGAAGTGAACAGACTGTTTTATTTAGTTTGAGAACATTATTGAGAATGCTCCTGGTGACCACCTCAGGATCACCACTGAGCAGATATTATGGCAGGTTGTATTTGCCATTTTGTCACTGAGCAAGCTGTTTGGCACTACCATTGCAACCCTCCCAATATAAACACCTTGCATATTTATTAAAATGTATATAACCAGTCATTTTCCAGATACAGCATACATGATGATTGTTGGCTTAATTCCCCCAGTTCTTGGTACCAAATCACGCAGCGCATTTTGATATGTGAGTGGAATCCGTCTTTAATGCAATATGCTTCACATAATATGACAGCTAACTACTTATTTGCAAAACACATTGTCCTTGTTTGAAGAATTCCACTTATTTTTCAGATTTTTCTGCATTATTAAGTTGTTGAGAGGTGAATAAGAGAGCAGAAATGACCAGTTCTACAGAACCTCAGTCAGAACCGTTTGAAGTGATGATAGAAACCAGACGTCTGAAGAGTTGAATGTATCTAAAAGCTACACCACAAAAAGGTTATTACAAGAAATGGTTATGAATATGCAGTAGCATGTCCAAAGCGTTGTCCAAGGACAGTTCTGAGGAAAACTTTTGGGCTACAACGTACTTTTTAAAATCTACCAATGGTGGAGAGACACATGGATACATGTAGGGTACTAGAAAGCAAAGAACCCCAATTTTACCAACTCTCAACATTACATTTAAACATTCAGAATATACGTGTAGGTTCATTAGTGGTTCTGCAAAGTAAATCAAATGAATAAAATGGTTGAAGTTGTGTTGTGGAAAGGGCGACCCCTGGTTCCTATCACCACCACTGTAATGAAATCTGGGTCTGCATGTTTCTCTACACTGAGCCACTTCACATCGAACCTCTCAGAATGTTTGGTTTACGTCTCAAAGACTGAATTATTCATGAATTTTGAAAAATCGGTGGAATTCCCCTTTAAGTTGGCTGGTCTTGACACTCAAGACCACTTTCGAGACGAACATTTTGTACCGAGGACCAGATAACCAAACTAAAGCACTTCGTCCGTAAAGCAGAGCTAGGACTAGAATCCACACAAAGTAGAAACTGTGACAGAAAAGTGACAAAACTGCGTGCAGGCAGTTAGTGGAGCCTCTGCGTCTCGTAGTTTGGAGCAGTGAAGTTTGGCTGGGTGCTTTTACTCCGCGCAGCCCGTTCGCCGCTCATCAAATCATCGGAATTGGCTGTTTCTTTGCGTTCCTGCAAACGGGATGTTGTTTTTTTTTTTCTGTTGCCTACCTGCTCGCGTGGGTTCCATCGTTCTCAAATAAATCCGTGGTCCAAAGGCCTCGCCAAATGTTCCTAATGTTTATTTTTGGTTCCAAAGATCATTTTGAGGAAATTTTATTATATTAAAATTACTTTAACGGACGTTTCTGGCGAATCTGCGACATCACATATGGCGGGTTGAATCTCCTTCTTGGAGCTGCTCAGGCGGGAATCGCTCTCTGCGTGTAAGTGCGCCGCCTGCGGCTCGGAGGGTTTAGTTCAGGGTTAGGACTACACTAAGGCCTGCATTCAATGGGAAATTCAACTAATTCCTCAACATTTCCTCTATAACTCATTGATTGAGACAAAAACAGTCATTCAGAGTGGATTTATGTGAAATGGATGACTTTTAGGTAATGTTAGGCATTTAAATAAAATAAATGTTAGGGCCATTTTATTACCTTATTACCATGGTTTCAACAGTACAAAACTCCCAAACAACCAATGCATCTATACACATCTGAGTTATTATATGCAATGTACAATTCGTAATGATAAAAGTGAAAAAAATTATAATTCTTTGGAGACTCCACCACAAATACATGAACAAAAATAAATAAATAAATAAAAAATAAGCCACAGCCTTATTTCAAAACTACCATAACACATTCTATTCTGCGTCTGCCACCATATTTATAAGCAATTTAACTTTCTCTAGGACGGGGCATTTCACATCAACCCCCTCTGAAAGACGTTTGTTTACATTTTAATGATTTTATTAGGCAGAAATTCTGGAAATGAGTGGAATTCCCAGAACCTCTATCCAAAATCAAACATTAACCAGTGCTACATCTCTTGTAAACATGCCTGCTACAGCCACACCACAACTGTCTTGGGTGGGTTTTACCTACTAAAAGAGCAGGAAAGCCCCCTTCTCGTGATCTACCTTGAAGTTTGGAAGAACTGCTTGGAGATGGATGCATGAGGGCTGGGCAATATGACGGGATATATTGTTATCATGAAGTTATGTCACAATATAATATGCTTTTCTGAACAGATGATGAGTATCGTCAGTACTTTTCGAACACAGACCAACTGCTCTCAAAGACAGCAAAGTCAGTCCGTTTTAGCTGGACTGCAGCACAGTAAGAAAAATACTGAACAAAATCAGTTGAAAGTTAAAAAAAAAGATTACTTTATCAAAGTTGGATTCTGAATGGTTGTAGAACAAATTAGAAAAGTGAATGGCGAGTTACTGTAGTGAGTTGCACCCCAGAATCTTACCATGACAAATAACATTCAATGGCTGTGTTTTAGCTCACTTTTGAAGGATTTTGTACTTTTCTGAGCACTTTTAACATAATACTTTTAATACTTTTATAATACATAATACTATTAATACATAATACTTAATTTGCACCAGCCTTTTCCTACCTGCACCTTTCTGGTTTTAACATTTTCTTTTCATTCATAAAGAGAAGAAGTGACACACCTGACAACCTTACATTCTAGTACTGAATGTCCAAAGTTCCACTGCAGTTCTACAGGGTTAGTTGTGGAGGTTACAGTCCTACTCAAGAAACTGATATAAAAGTGACATAAAAGCTGTGTTTAGTCAGTAACTCAAGACTTGTTCATCTCCCAGTTTCAAGCTATCAAGTTTTCCTGGCTGGTTTTATTCAGCTCAGTCCAAGTTGTTTGTGATATCTACTTTTCTACCCGAGTCATTATTTCATTGAAGTGACATTGGACCATTCGTTTTCTCTTGTGGATGTTTCTTGAAAATAAGTCAGAACATCATCTACAGGGAATCTTAAACATGACTTTTCTGCAATCGTGCTAGTGCACGACTTGTGCTTATTTGCCGAGTTTAACATATTGGATGGAAAAAAAGGCCACAAATTACAAGATGTGCTGTAACTTTGGCACGAGGCGCATTTCTATGAAAAAACAAAACTGCAGCACACATGGTTAAACGCCCTCATTTCATTTATTAAGGACCGTCACAAATGTTCTTAGTTGAAGCACAATCAGAACGTATTAAATCAAGCTGTCACTATTTGAGTGGGTTTTAATGCTTTGCTGTGCTTTAATCAAATCTTTTACCACACAGGACTTACAGGAGAGGTCATAAAAACATGAATCGTGAGAAATGCAAAAGATTCTCAGCTTGAACACATTCAAATTTTCAACACATTTATGTCCGGCGTCTCTGTGGTTCTCCAGCCAGTCAAAGCAAACACCCTCCTCTCAGCCTTTCTGACTGACTAAAGCTGAGTGTAGGATGTTTACAGTGACTGTAACTGGAATAGATCCAAATGTGCAACTTGCAGTTGAAAGTGTAAGTAAGTGCAGGCTGCTCGGCATGACCGCCCACTGTCTCCATTACTACTTTCAAGCCTTGAATAACGTAACATTGACATGCATCATGATGTGTGACTTTTCTGAGGTTTGCAAAGAAGCTGGAGTGGATAAAACGCACCAGCAAAACAGCTGTATCAAAAAAGCTATCAAAAAGTAGAAACGGTAGAACGATTTTAGTACAAACATTTTTGAAAAACTAAAGCTGTGAAAGAAATAAGACGACGATGACAACCACGACCACCGGCAAACATAAAATAATAAAGTAACAGGGCCTGTCTAAAATACCAGCTTGGCTGATAACATCATGCAGTATTGGTGACCTGCAATTCTATTAGTTTCGGAGGATAAAAATGGCAAATAACATGCTGATAACCAGCGATTTTATTAATTTTTTGTTGTGGCATCACCAATACTTTGAACCTAGCAAAGAATAACGTAATAATAACAACAACAACAACAACAACAACTTTGTGAACGAGAACTAATGACAACTAAAAGAACAGGTCATTGAGTTTTTGCTGTTTGAGAACTGAATCATATTAAGGCAACTATGTTGGAGCACAGAGCTCAGCAATATGACGATATTTACCATTTTTGCAATAAGTGAAATCACAATACGCGTGTCTGAGCATATCATGGACTTGGTACTTAAAACTTCAAAGTTCATTACAAAGAGAGCAGGACTTTTGATAGTATTTTTGATAGTATTTTAACATGCTGGCTTACTTAGTCTGTTCTAACTTATTATATATGTCAGAAAAAATAAACATTGTGTATTTAAAAAAAAAAAAAACTCTTGAAGTACAGTGATGACATTTCACCATATCACCCACTTCTATTGGAGAACAGAATAAAATCTAAAATATAGGCCTAAATATCACATATTACAAGTTACTGGTATCAGAATTTTTAGTTATCAGCAATAACGTTTTCATATTGGTCAAACTCTCTAAAATAATTAGATAATCAGCTAATGTTCAATAACCCAATGCCTTACTATACATTTGTTGTTGTTTACAGACTCTATAGGCCTGGTCTGTGCCACAATTCCACACAGTAAAGATATCATTTGGGCAAACTGCGCCCCCCCAAAGTACACGAGGTCGTATGTCAACTCTTTTGATCCCAGATCAAGAAGCCAGAAGTGGTCAGCAGCAGCAAACATCCAACTGAAAGCTCGCCAGTTCTCACACAGCTTCCAGTCGGGGATGTTTACAGTCACAAACAACCAAATCAGTTCACACAGGCCAGCAAAAAGAAGAAGCACTAGCTGAGGGGGAAGGAAAAAAAAATGACATGATGGTGTGTTGGCTGCCCTCTACAGTTCATATTACACAACCAAAACACAGCAAAGAGAGCTCAAAGTTAAACGCCTTCTCTCTTAAGGTCACTGACGCGAGGGACGCGATGCTAATTTCGCCTCTGCGAACTTAACGGTTATTTAACATTAGTTACAGAGGCCACTCTGGGGAAGTTAGTCTTTTTCCCCTGATTAACCCTCGAACTTCAGCTTTGTTTTCAACGTTAGGCTTAGAAAATTACTTGTTTTGCGCTCGTCGACTCCTTTAAAATGACCGCTGTGGAAACAGAAGCACTTGCAAAATCGCCTTGTTGCTTAAGAGAGCGGCCTCGACTGCATGTCAAGTCAAGATGTGTTACCGTGTTAAAAGCCAAACGCTGGAAAAAGACTGAAATAGGGGAGTTGGTGTCAGCTACTGCGACCGCCGAGAAGTATGAAAAACACTTTGAAACAAGACACACGCGACGAGAGCAGGTTATAAACAGCGGCGTGTCTGACGTGGTCGAGAAAAGACACGAAACGGAGACCAACTTTGTTGGTTTTCTCTTTTCGCTGCCGTTAGCCAAGCGAGAGAGAAGAGCGACTGTTCCGTACCACTAACAAAGTTGGTCGAAGAGGAAAGCGCACTCGTTTAAACCTTTCGACCGCCTCGCTCGTCGAAAATGTACATTTTGTGTTCATTTTTTTCCTTGAAACGAAAACAGCTTAAGTGTTGGTGAGAGTCTGGGGACTGGCCGAGGGGTCAAAGTCGTCCTGCTGGTGACCCAAACAGATGATAGCCCGCTGTGTGGCTACGGCTAACGGTAGCTACGCTCCTGCTGACCGAACCGACGCGGCACTGTGTCCTTCCAGCCATCGGTACCTCGGCGTATGAGAGCATCCCTGTTCACTTCTGCCGAAAGCAGTTCACGGCGAGGCGGTCACGCCGCAGTTTTACCGCTGTCATCTCCTCCGGCTCTCGCTGCCAAACGCCGCCGAGCTCTCCGCCATTCTGAGCGCCGCCTCCTTCCGTCTCTCTCCGTCTTTTAGTTTGACCTTTAGTTACCCGCCCGCACTCGACGCCAACGCTGACGTAATCGTCATGGCAACGCGATCCCGCCTCGTGCGCGTTCACGAGGAAGGGGTCAGGTGGCGAAAGTGCCATCTAGACACCTTCAAAAGTTTGGAATCTACGGAGCCCCTAAAGTGTCGTGTGTGATTTTTTAAAAATATGCCATGGCCACAAAAACATACTACAATGATGCCACAAATAATATATTGAGCCCATAAGGTACTATTTCAAGGCCACGAGCAGTTATTTGAAGCCACAAACTATCATAAAGAGACCAAAATGTTTTATGTAGAGGCCACGTGTTACTATATAATAGCCACAAACTACTATTTTGAGGCCATAAGTTACTATACTGATGCCACAAAGAACTATAATGAATCCTCAAATTAGTATAATGAGGCCACAAATTAACATACTGAGGCCACAAGTTACTATATTTTTGCCACAAGTTATACATTGAGGCCACAAATTCCTATATTGAGCTCACAAATTGATATACCACATGTTACTATACTAAGACCACAAGTTATTATATTGAGGCCACAATTAACTATACCGAAGCCACAAATTACTATATTGAGGCCACAAAGTACTATATTAAGGCTACTAGTTAAACGAAACTTAATTTTTGGGTTCAAAATAGTAATTCATGGCCCAGGTATAGTAGTTTATGGAAATGCCTTAAAAATAATCAGCATGTCACCTTAGTGGCTTTGAAGCTGTTGTAAATATGTTTAAAAGAATTTATAATACGTTACCGTTGTGCATATTTACATCTAAGAAACAGCATTTATGTGTCAAGAATGATAAACAGAGCTGTAAAACATTATGAAATGAAGTTACAATGAATATTCAAAATTCGTCCTATTTCAAAAGTGGCAATCAAGTCTTAAAATTAAAACTTGATAGAAAATGTTTCTACGTAGATCATTTCAATTACATTATCATTTTAGACTTTCTTATTTCCTCAGTACTTGAAACATTGAGTAGAATATTTAAAAAATACCATTTAATGTGTTGTTTATAACACTTATAGGCACAAATGAAAAATTGAACCGTTTGGGATTTAATGTAAACATGTTTATGTGCCTCCTACAGCAGTGTGGCAGTTGTGTCTGAAGTGTGATTGTGCTCATCTTCAAGACATGCCTACAGAACAGATTACTCAAGCAACAGAAATGATGGCTGTCTAGATACCTAACCTCCGTTTGGTGTATTTTCTCTGGTTGAAAGGGTAAAAACTTGTTTCTGGCCTGCATTTTTTGCTTTATAAAGATAGAATAACAGTTTTCTTTGAAATTCTTATCAACAACTGAGGTAAGACTGGCAATAATGCTGGCCTTGTTGTAATTCAGTAGCTGCATACAGGTTATATATACATATAGGTTAGTGGTCATTATTGGTTGACACCACAGAGATTTCCAGTGGTTGTATGATGTATATGCATGATGCATGCGAAGTACTGTAGTGGGAGAACACTGATGAATAAAAACATTAAAACCATATAAAATCAATCATGAATTCTGTCAAACTGATGAGATTGAGGGTGCTGCACTACATAACAACTCTAGTTCTAGGCTTTCCTAAACCCCCCCAACCCCCCCCCCCCCCGTAATAAGTAAACTATTACTGAATATACAATAAAAAAAATATATATATATTAATAAGATAAGAGATCCAACTTTTAAACTGTGTATATCCACTGTATATGTATAACTTTACTTGTGTGCTGTATAACTGCAAATGTTCACTGGAAACACATTACATGTATTGTGTATACACTTTATAACTTCATACCTTTATGTGAATAATCACAAACACAGGAATTAGGCAAAAACACCACAATGTGTCTCACAGCATGTTTATTCAGTATGCTAATTGCTAAACCATTATGCTAAATCTTATTTTGAAAATATGCCTATATAGAAAAGAACAACATTTTTACTCTTGAACATTAAGGACGGGAAAAAAAACATTTGTATTACCTCATACTATCCATGCACTTCCAATCAGTATAAATTAAAACCTAAAAACAAACAAAAAGCAAAAAACACACAGCAGCAGCCTACAAAATCAAAAGCACTATGCCCAGTATACCCTAAATTAAAGTCGCTGCTTACTTTGATACTTGCGACCCTCCCCCAAAGCCCATTTATCACTTCTCATGTGCATGTGTTCGAGACTTAAATCTCACAGTCCCTGCTAATCAACACTCGTGTTATAAATAGGCCTGTTGAGGCAGAAGCACAATGAAGTGTGATCACAGCAAAGGATGGATATGTGATCCTGCTATATTTGGCAGGGGTGGGGTCAGCGCATGAATACTACCAGTTGCATAAAACTTCATAAGAACAGCTCTGATAAGACATTCCATGTCTGTCTCATTCTAAGATCTTTACTGTTGAAGTGTAATGGCTCGAGTTTCAAATTCACTTCATGTAATCGCATATTTCAAACATGCATTCACAGAATTTAGCAACTGCCCACTTGCTTCTCCTACAAGTGAGCTCCAAGTCAACAGGTTTTCAGTTTTTTCCTAGGCATCAAAATTATAGTACTGTGGAAAAGTCAGAGATCAGCCTTCATTTATATCATTTACTGTCAAGATGGCCAATTAAGGTCATTAAGCTGTTCAAGAAAAAAAAGCAGGAAACACATATTAACAGAAAATCCCACCATCTAAATATTAATTTTTTCAGTATTTACTGTGTCCCATTTTTGCCTTTATTACAGCTTCCATACTTTCTGGGATCCATACTTCCAGTTTTTCAATGACACCTGCAGGGATATTTTTCCACACCTTCAAAATTTAGTCTAAGAAGCTGGTTGCATTTTCTGCTTCTCTCGATACAAGTAATCCCGAACACATTCAGTGAGGCTGAGGTCTGGTTCCAGCAGCTTCTTTGTTTGATCTGCAAATGTTTTTCCTTTTCTCAGGACACATCCTTTCAGAGTCAAAATTATGTCTTGTCACACTGGAAGGATGGCCAGAACCACCTGTGGATTTCTTTAGATCTGAAGCTAAAGTGGAGCATGATTTTCTTCTGTCTCTCAAAGATAAAAGCTTTAAGTGCTGTTTATCATATATGGGCAGTTTTGGTGGCCTACCAGGTCTTATACGCTTGTTAGGAGTCATTTTTTTCACTATATCTTTTAATGATTTTCTGAACTCCAGTTTGGGAAACTCCCATTTTTTTTTATTTATTAAGTGCATTATTTTATATCAAATGTCCTTAGAAATATCTCATAACTTGTCCTTAGTGGCTGTTTTCCTGGAAATGAAATAAACGAAGATCAAACTGATCTCTCACTTTGGGACAGGCTTGTACTGTCTGTGGTAAATGATGGCAGCACACTCATTTACTAACTCATCCTCTAAGCCACTTATCCTCCTGGGTCACAGGAGGCGCTGGAGCCTAACCCAGCACTCACTGGGCGGAAGGGAGGAAAAACCCTGGACAGGTCATCAGGCTGAAAAACCCTTAAGTACTCCTTTTACCTCCAACACCTATATCGTTATTAACTTCATTCATCTAAATGACTGCATTCAAGCTGTGGAATGCTATCCTACTGAAGAAATGACCCCTAAACAAAATCTTTAAAGATTAATCAACTATAATGGGTATAAACTATTAATCAATACCAATATAGATGTATGTATCAGTGCATCTTCACAAGTTATATCTGGGACTTCCCATCAGTACAAGTGAATGAAATCAGATTTGCTCAGATTTAACTAAATGATGAGTTATTTAAGTTGGAAAGTATTCTAGCAATTAATAAATGACTTCATAAGCATTGCTTTTGGGCAGCATTTTAAAGCCACGTTTGTTTATCATGTATGTTGTTTACATTATTAATGACAACCAATTTATTTTATTTGACTTCCTCTTCATATCTACTTTTTCCAACATGGTTTGCAATGCGATTCAGAATGGCCCCAAATCCTGATATTTATCATCTGCTCTCATAGCTTTATTGTACTGAATGTAAATTTACACACAGGTGTATTGCCTTCAGCCAGTCATTTCTACGGCACCTTCCTCTTCTCCATCTGCATTTGCTCGGATTTCAACGAGAACACGTGCCAGTTGGTTCCAGTCGTCTGAATGGGGCACGGCCAACTGCTAAAATACATAAACACGAACACATTGACCCTCTGCATAGCACTGACCACCAGATGTGTGCTATTGCTGAATTATAACTAAAAAACAGACACTGACAGACTCATACATTTCCAGAGTATTACCTCTCCAACATCATAGATCCACACTCGTCCCTCTGAATCTCCTGCTGCTACTTCCCGGCCTCCAGATGCCCACCTGACCCGGTTCAGGGCGCATGACCCCTCAACTGTCACACTTGCAGAGGGAACCTGGTAAAGATGATAAAAGACACAGATGATTTTGTATTTAACATTTCTAAATTGACCCTTAACTTTACATCATTGGAAAGTTGGGTGAAGGATGGTCAATATCCCAAGAGCTTGGAAGGTGACAACTGTTTTAAAAAAATTTGACCTATTTCCCATCTCATAGTTGTTTTAGCTTAACCTATTGGAAAAAAATAAAACACAAAATATAAAATGTGCTATAATTTCTGCACAAGCCCCAGGCAGAAAATATGAATTTCACATCGGTATTAGTATAAATTAATTTAACACTTCAAGACACAAAACTAATTTTAACGTGATCACACATTTTTCACACATTTTTTTCACACGTAATACATTTTAGCAAAAAAATACAAGTGAGCAAAAACCATATGCTAATTCACATGTAACATTCATGTGACCTTTTTGTAAGTATGACATATATATAATATTATTTTGCCATTAATTCCTTAAATTTAACCCAGAATTAGACCAAAGAAAGCCACAGAGGATCACATGAGTCTTGGAATTTACACAGAGAAAAAATGTAGTCTTATAGATAAACAGACAAATGGCATGTTTTCTTAGTCAACGCTACAGCCAAGTCTTTTTTTCAGCTTTAAAACCATTTGTGAAGTTACTCAGATGACAGTAAATGTGATAATGTTACTCCATTAAATTTATAGTAAAAACCATTTTCCATTTTAATGGTCGTGCCGTTTATTGGTGCTCACACTGTGACAAATTCAGTGCCTTTTCTAGTGTATCTGTGCTCCCAAATTTTTACACTGCTGCACTGACATTGAACCATGTGCTGCACTGGGTTGGTATGACCAACAGGTCAAAACAAGCTCAGAACAAAGTGACCACTATGCCCTGATCTTTACAAAATGAGCCCATCTGCTTTCTGTTTCTCAGCAGTTTGAGATGCCCCCAGTTTTATTCTGCAGCATTGCAGCTTGGTGCTCTAGATTACAGTTTTTCCAGGGGGTGAATGCAGATTGTGTTTAATGTTCTCTCTTGTGTGAGGGTCACTTTACTCTTATGGTTGGTCTGGGATCCCCCCCCAGTGTTGTTATATTTTTTAGTGCTTCTGGATTAAGTTATAGGACTTTATGACAGTACCTTATATACATTCATAATATCAGTAGCTTCTCTCAGTCAATGAGCTGACTAGCTTACCAACCAATTAGCACTCAGTAGCCAAAACACAAGTGTCCTACAACATATAACCTGTGTGCTGTAGAGAAATGGAAAGATACTGGTAAGTTTCCTTTCATTTTCAGCAAAATACATTCTTCTACTTTTCAAAATTAAAATGAGTAAGGTCCTGCATAAGTGGTTGGAAACAAGTTAAATTTGCTTTTAGTCATTTAGCTCCATTCATTCACTGAGGACTTACGGGAGCCCTCTAGCATTCAACGGTCATGTTTCTGATATACGCACTACTAAAGAAAGGCCTTAAAGAGTCCTACTCTGGTGTGTAGAGTTAAACATATCCTTTAGGTTAGATCTAGGCCTGCTCACCTCTGTATCATTATTGAGGTTCCATAGATCTAAGTGACCCATTCCATCCACTGTGGCAAAGAGAGCTGGATGGACAGGAGACCACATAACATCATAGACATAGTCAGCATTATCCTCAAATGAGTAGAGTGGTTTGTTGTGCTGTGTGTAAAGAACAGAGAAACAAAGTAGATGCAAATCATCTCAACAAGCTTAACAAGGATATAGTTACTCAAGTGGAGCATAGAGGACATATGAAATGGAAATACAAAGCAATGCTGTATATGGATGTATCAGTTATAATTAATTGGACTGCCATTTCAGCCTGTCTTGGAATGCTGTTTTACATGTTCTACTTGGAAATTAGGCAATACTTTTTTAAAGGGGCCATGTCATGGAAAACTGAATCCTCACATTTTAAATTGGTTTGATGCATGTAAACAATGTAAAAAGTTTCAAAAGGTTATTCAATCCCTTGTCCATATGCCCATATCAAAGAAAACACATTTTACTTTCATTTTTTAAATAGCTTAAATAGCTAACCTAACCCTAACACTGCTAAAGTTTCAAAGCTCATAATTCACTGGTCAGTGCATACAGTCCATATAAGGAAACAAAGCTGCAAAAACAGCTTGTTTTGAATTCATTAATTTTGTGATTTCATGAACACTTATATCATAAAACAACACTTACACTTGATTTTAGCCATACCTGCCTATTCATCCTACAGCAGAATATCCCATTCACCCTGAAGTTATAAGGAGTGTTTCAGCCCTGTCTGCCTTTTTTGACTGAGGTACTATTTATGGCAGCCTATCGGAACAAAGCTAATTTACGTATTCACGCTAAAAGACACGGTAATATAGAATAACAAGAGGTTGGCAAAATGTATGGCCTTTTGGGTACATCACCTCAAAATTCCCTGCAAATGGATTGTATTTACTATATAAATAAATTACAAGAAAATCATAGCATATGGGCCCTTTAAGAAGAAAAAAAGAAAAAGATGACTCATTTAAACATTAACCATTAATTTAGTTGTAGAGAAGAAGTAAATAACTGGTTGTAAAATATCTGGCTTGTTGTAAATATGGTTGTCTGAAGCCATACCTAATCCTGATTATTCTAAATCCAAAATCAGTGACAGCATGGACAGATGAAATACAGCTCTTACTTTAGTTGACCACAGTTTGACTGTCCAGTCAAAAGATGAGGTGGTGAACAGGTGTGAAAAATCGATGGGTCCCACTGCATTATGGCAACTGATGCCAGTCACAGGCCCCTGGTGCCCTTCAAACATTTCACCAATGCCGGCTTTGCTGTAAACAAAAGTCAAGAGTCAAGGAAGAGCAGTGGCATTATATATCCGTCCATCCATCCATTTTATAAGCTGCTTCTCCGTCAGGGTCACGGGGAGTGGCATTATATAAAGTGTATTAAATTAAATAGGTCTATTTTATATGACATGCAAGTGCTGACCTGCCATGTCGTGAGGCTGTGTAAACGGTCCCTTCCTCACTGCCCACCACAAAGTTGTTCACATCACCAGCAGGGAAGGCCATCCCAGTGACTGCCACGACCTTGGACTTGTTGTAGACCAGCTCCATACTTTCCTGTGCAAAAGCAATGTCCACTATACTGTTCTAACATACTTTAGCATGCATATGTCAAAAAGGAATAGTTTAGTAAGAAATCAAATTAACTTCACTTTTATTTTCCCCTTAATTCCTTACATAGTTGATTTGCCAAGACATGCTGACGTTCGCTTCTTTAGTTTGTACTGGAGCTATGAGGGCAATTATGGTTAAGCCACAAGCTTAACTCATCACACCCTTGCCTCAAATTATGTTGGGCTGTAATCTTAAATAGACTTGCTTATATAGGTTCTGACACTGTATGACATACTATTATCTATACAAATGGACAGATGTTTGGACAAAATTCAAGCTTTAAGGTGACTACTACAGTTTCTCCTTGGTACCTGACATCCAGCAGCATATGGTTCCCATCACATTTATATAATACAGTGGATGCAGTACTCAGCATAAGACAGGAGAAAAGATGGAATATACTGTGAAACTAATGCAGATAAACATTTATTCCAGATACATTCAACATCCATTTTATTAGAAATTCCTAATCTAATAAATAATTTGTCAAGCACCCTCTAATTCATCTTTGATCAGTTTTTGACCACAGCATGACTTTTTTAGTTATGTGAAACACTTGGCAGACTGATTATATTTGGGTAAAGGGGACAGTTGTGTAAATTTGAACAAACTTTTATATAATGCTCCAGGGGTCTCGAACTCACATTACAGATTACTAAACATGCATGGTTGCTTCAGGTTTTTGTCTGAAGGGTTCCTCTTGCATGTAATGCTCTTTTTGCTTTGAACACCATAAGCATCAGCCTAAGCTGATTTTACATAGCTCATGTCTGGTATATAGTTGCATGAACTATATACCCATGAAATGAAATATTTAGCTGCAGAAAAAAAAAAAAAAAGATTTACAAGCTGAATTTAAGGACAAATTGTAAATATGTGATGGGACGTATAAAGCTGTCTTGCACGCTGATTGTTGCAGGATGGTAGTTGGAGGCTCCTGCTGTAAACCAAGGCTTAGTCTTCCACAGCCAGTTACGCAAGTGCTTTCCTGGTGTCTTTTAAATATACGGTATATGTTTGTACATACACCAGAACAGAATCCACACATGGACAAAATTGTTGCTAATAATTAATTTAAAAGAATTAATAAATTTACTTCATTTACTTCAATAAATCAGACACTGCTTTGGATTGTACAACCCCAATTACAATGAAGTTGGGACATTGTGTAAAACAAATAAAAACAGAATATGATGATTTGCAAATCCTTTTCAACCTATATTCAATTGAATACACTACAAAGACATTTAATGATCAAACAAATGATTTTTCAAACAAACTTGATTGTTTTATGCAAATATTCACTCATTTTGAATTTGATGCCTGGGACATTTTGAATTTGATTTTGGGACAGGGGCAACAAAAGACTGGGAAAGTTGAGGAATGCTCAAAAAACACCTGTTTGGAGCATTCCACAGGTGAACAGGTTAATTGGAAACAGTTGAGTGTCATGACTGGGTATAAAGGGAGCTTCCCTGAAAGGCTCAGTCATTCACAAGCAAGGATGGGGCGAGGTTCACCACTTTGTGAACAACTGCATGAGCAAATAGTCCAACAGTTTAAGAACAACGTTTCTCAACGTGCAATTGCAAGGAATTTAGGGATTTCATCATCTACAGTCCATAATATCATCAAAAGATTCAGAGAATCTGGAAAAATCTCTGCAAGTAAGCGGCAAGACAGAAAACCAACATTGAATGTCTGCGACCTTTGATCCCTCAGGCAGCACTGCATTAAAAACCGACATCATTCTGTAAATGATATTACCACATGGGCTCAGGAACACTTCAGAAAACCATTGTCGTCGCTCCATCTACAAGTGCAAGTTAAAACTCTGCCATGCAAATCGAAAGCCATATATCAACAACACCCAGAAATGCCTCTGGCTTCTCTGGGCCCGAGCTCATCTGAGATGGACTGACGCAAAGTGGAAAAGTGTCCTCTGGTCTGACGAGTCCACATTTCAAGTTATTTTTGGAAATTATGGACGTCGTGTCCTTCGGGCCAAAGAGGAAAAGGACTGTCCGGATTGTTATCAGCACAAAGTTCAAAAGCCAGCATCTCTGATGGTATGGGGGTGTGTTAGTGCCCATGGCATGGGTAACTTGCACATCTGTGACGGCACCATTAATGCTGAAAGGTACATACAGGTTTTGGAGCAACATATGCTGCCATCCAACCAACGTCTTTTTCAGGGACGTTCCTGCTTATTTCAGCAAGACAATGCCAAGCCACAATTTGCACGTGTTACAACAGCGTGGCTTCACAGTAAAAGAGTGCGGGTACTAGACTGGCCTGCCTGCAGTCCAGATCTGTCTCCCATTGAAAATGTGTGGCGCATTATGAAGCGCAAAATATGACAACGGAGACCCTGGACTGTTGAGCAACTGAAGTTGTACATCAAGCAAGAATGGGAAAGAATTCCACCTACAAAGCTTCAACAATTAGTGTCCTCAGTTCCCAAACGCTTATTGAGTGTTGTTAAAAGGAAAGGTGATGTAACACAGTGGTAAACATGCCCCTATCCCAACTTCTTTGGAACGTGTTGCAGGCATCAAATTCAAAATGAGTGAATATTTGCAAAAAACAATAAAGTTTATCTGTTTAAACATTAAATAACTTGTCTTTGTAGTATATTCAATTGAAAATAGGTTGAAATATAGGTCGCAAATCATTGTATTCTGTTTTTATTTATGTTTTACACAATGTCCAAACTTCATTGGAATTGGCGTTGTAGTTCAACAGAATCATTTAAAAAAAAACAAAAAAAAAACAATGATACTGGCATGTACAAAAATATAATATTTTGTTGCACAAACTTTTGAGGCAATCACTGCAATCAAGCGATTTCTGTAACTCTCAATGAGACTTCTGCACCTGTCAACAGGTACTTTGACTCACTCCTCGTGAGCAAACTGTTCCAGCTGTCTCAGGTTTGAAGGGTGCCTTCTCCAGACTGCATGTTTCAGCTCCTTCCACAGATGATCAATATGATTTAGATCAGGGCTCATGGAAGGCCACTTCAGAATAGTCCAATGCTTTGCTCTTGGATGTTTTTAGCTGTGTGTTTTGGGTCATTATCCTGATGGAGGACCCATGACCTGTGACTGAGACAAAGCTTTCTGACACCGGGCAGCATGTTTCGCTCCAGAATGCCTTGATAGTCTTGAGATTTCATTGTACCCTGCACAGACTCTTAACACCCTGTGCCAGATGCAGCACAGCAGCCCCAAAACAAAACTGAGCCTCCTCCATGTTTCAGAGTAGGTACATTGTTCTTTTCTTTGTACGTTGTGTTTTTGTCTGGAAAGCTGACGTGACTTCCAAAAACTCCAGTTTTGTCTCATCTGTCCAAAGGACATTCTCTCAGAAGCTTTTTGGCTTGACAATATGCATTTTCCAGTCTGGCTTTTTTATGATTTGCTTTCAACAGTGGTTTCCTCCTCGGTCGTCTTCTGTTATCTTTTTGGAAATTGTTCAGGGTTGATCGGTTACCATTCGTGTTATCTGTCTCTTCAATTTGTCATCAATTTTTCTCTTGCAGCCACATCCAGGGAGGTTGTCTACAGTCCCGTAGACCTTAAACTTCTGAATAATATTTGAAACTGTAGTAACAGGAACATCAAGCTGTTTGGAGATGATAGTCTAATAGCCTTTAACATGTTTGTCTATAATTTTCTTTCTAATCTCCTGAGACAACTCTCTCCTTAGCTTTCTGTGGTCCATGTTTAGCACAGTGACTACTTTTCACCCTTTAAATAGGCAGACTGACTGATTACAAGTTTTAAGACACCTGTGATGCTAATTGTAGAATACATTTGAGTTTAACATGTCCCTGTGGTCAAATTATTTTCAATCTTTTCTAGGAGTACCATCATTTTTGTCCAGGCCTGTTTGATTAGTTGGTTTTTTATAAATTATTCCGTTGAACCACATTTCAAAGCCATTCTGATTTTCATTAGTTGATTTTCAGTAAATTTTTATTTCTTATTTCTTCTGTCAGTTTCAAGTTTTTTTTCATTATTTCAATTTCAGTGACCATTGTGGGTTTTTCTTTCTTTAACAGAAGGGTACAAACAATTTTGTCCACGTGTATCTAGTGTAATAACAAATGAATAATACGGAGCTACTACATATTTAAGCTACTGATATTCAACATTTGTATACATTTTGTGAGATACTGTGTTTCGTTTACCTGTGGTTGAGAGAGCATGTCTAAGCTCCAGGAGCACATCTTGCCATCTGTGGACACAGTGATTAGGTTGTTGGCATTTTGGGTTCCCACCACATTGACGCAGTACACCGGGTGCTGCAGAGAGCAAAGCAATTGTGTAACTAATGCTGGACATTTTTTTACCAGATACATTCACCATCCACTTCATCATTATATTATTTATAACCTCCAATCTTTATGCAAAATTTGTCAGATGCACTCTTACTCATTTATCATTGACCACAGAACTGCTGTTGACTACATATTACCTGTGTGGGGGACCATTCTTAGTAGGACACGGCAGTGGCATGGTAGTATGTGGCAGTGGAAGCATCAGGCACAGCAGTGTCTATGAGATCAGTATCACTGCTAGGTTGAAAGTGGTCCACCACCCAAAAACATTCAGTCAAGAGTAGCTCTGTGTTCTAAAACTGACCATTGATGAAGTGCTAGAAGATGGCTAGCACTAACTGTGCATCAACACATGAGCTACAGTCTCTAACTGTACACCAGCAAGGTAGAGTTATAAAGCAGTTAAGTAGTAGTATGTTCTTACAGTGTGAGCAGCAGCAGATAGAGGTGTCCTTTGTACTGGTGTCCTCCTGTGGCTTCGATTGTCCCACAGCACTATCTGCCCTGAGTAAGTGCCTCCAACCACCAAGTTTGGGTGAAACTGTGCAAAACCCACTGACATCACAGATGACTGCAGGAGGAAAAACATGGGATAGTTTCATTATGCAGTGCAATACAGCTTAGATTACTGATGAGGAAAGCAACTTAATGTCATACTTAAACCACTGTTCAAAAGTTTGGAATTGCCATACTGATCATTATTACTCAATAATAGCTTATACAGTGTAAATTATATGGTTCAGGAGTGGTTCAACAGCTCCAAAAGTGGAGTGGCAAGATGGAAGTAAGTCGCTCACTGACTAACTTAAACTTTCATGTCTTGCTAGCTACATGTCTCTATAAACCTACTCATAAACAGTGTCTTATTTTGACCCTGCACTTTACTGGTTTCAGCCCCAGATAGCAAACATCAGGTTGTTTTCATACCCAGTTCACTTTCTGAAGTCCATACCAGAATTTGATTAAGTTGGTTTCACACTGCAACAGCCTAGGTGCATCAGATCAAACAGAGTGCTGGTTTGTGTAATGGTCAGACATTTTGAAATAATACTAGCAGTCATTTACTCTCACAAAAAGGGATGCTGTGGTCACAGAAAGCAGATCGCCAGTCTATCACAGGGCTGACACACAAACATATACATTCACTAGGGGCTAATTAGCATGTCTAATTGGTCTGACTGCATATCTTTGGACTGTGGGAGGAAACCAGAGCACTCAGAGGAAGCCCATGCAGACACGGGGAGAATATACAAACTCCTCAAAGAAAGGACCCTGGCCACCCAGACAGGAATCTAACCCAGGCCCTTGTTGTTGTAAGGCGACAGTGCGACCCGCTACTCCACCGTACCACCCTATGTGGATCACAATGAAAACCTTACTTGGTATATACTTCTTTATGACTGGTTTGCCAGATTGAATTTAACTGATTTTCAAATTATGCTTGCCAACTTGCAATTGTTGCCAGTGTTCTAACAATTTGTCCTACCAATCGGATGGTCCGAAGTTATTCTTTAAATGCTGGTAATATTTTCTGATAAAGTGATTTAACCTATCAAAATATCCCACCTATACATTTCAGTGCTGGCAGCATTTTCTAACTAGGTAATTTAGGCTCTCAAAATATTCTACCTACAGTTTTATGTAGGGAGCATCCTATAAATATGTGCTATGCTAGGACTATTTGCAAAGGTTCTTTGGTGTCTGTTGGAGAGTTCAAAAGTCAAAATGAACCAAAATAAAACTAAAAAAGTTTGATAGGCCCACACCAAAAGTAATGTACATGTGAAAGCACCTTTAGGGTGATTTTATACTTACTAGTTTGGCTTCCTTGGTCTAGACCAGGCAGAAAATACATATATTATTGCATTTTAGTTCTGGTTTGCTTAGCATTCATATGATATCTTTAATATTAAACCAAAAGATGCAAACAAAAGTCATGCAGGTAGAAAGCCACATGGCAGATTTTATCACAGACTTTCTGAATAGTGCTGTTCATTGTTGTATCTGGGTTCAATGGCTTAATTTATGTCTTGTTTTATCTGTCTTGTGATACTAGAACAATAAGCCACGAGACTTCCTGCATTACTGTGGTTTTGTATGATGCAAAGCATGGTGAAAGCCCTGTAATACAGCCTCAAGTGGCTTACCGCTTTTACAAAATGCAGAAATCTTGGCACCTTAATTTGTAATATAATGTATGTGTGCAGTCAAATGTATATACAGTGGGGTAAAAAAGTATTTAGTCAGCCACTGATTGTGCAAGTTCTCCTACTTAGAAAGATGAGAGAGGCCTAATTTTCATCATAGGTACACTTCAACTATGAGAGACAATATGAGAAACAAAAATCCAGGAAATCACATTCAGAATCAGAATGTGATGTTCTGCAGAGGGTTCATTCTGTGTTTGATCCATTTAGACTTTGTTGGTCTGTACAATGTCCGTACTTCAAATTACTGGCCCACTCATTTGGGGCACAGACGACAGCGTTCTTACACTAACGAACTGCACTAACAGAGCAATCACGCCAGGGTTTGTTTTAATTGAACAAAACCTTTCAAGTTTCAATAGGCTGTTAGTTTAGCAAGGTAGCAGTAAGACATTTATTTAGGCATTCACCTCATTTAGGGTGAAGCAAGACTTAGCAGGTTTCGTTAGATTAAAACAAACCCTGGTGCAATTGCTGTTAGTGTGTGAATATTTTTAAACTCACAAGGACTCATCTGAAAGCCCCCCCCCCTCAAACGCATACTCTACACTCACACACACACACACACACACACACACAAACTGACATTCAAGTGAATGTCCCATAGTTTCCCAGCAGAACATTACCCATAGCATCACACTCTCTCTATCAGTCTTCTTCCCTCACTCTCCTCAGCATGTTTTAAGGTGATGCCTGTGCTAATGATCGATGATCATTTCTATGAATAGCTATTTGAGTTTCAGTGACTGCTTTTTTATTATTATAGCATTTTAAATATTACTTTAATTATAAATTCATTCTTTTTTTATACAGCTTTCTTAACTACTATGGAATCATCTACACCTCTGTTCATAATCAAATATTTCTTTATTTCTTCAAATTCCTGCAAACTGTTTGATATTTACAGAATATTAATTTTGTAGTACAATCATTTTATACAATCATATGTAAGTAGTTTTTATTTAAGGCAGTGATTGCAAACTTTTTAAGTTAATTAATGAGCACTGAGATTCAATAGCTCAAGCCCATTCCTAGTTTCTAAGACATTTTCTAAATATAATGAAATTGTTACAAGAAATACATTATAGGATCTTTAAGAACAACCAACCGAAATTCTTACCTGACAGTGGAATATGTATTCTGGAGTGGTCCTCTTAAACTTCATGTTCCAGACCAGCACAACTCCATCTGGTTCATGTGGAGCATCCTCATTAGTGTTGTATGAAGCCACCAGCAACTCAGAGTACTGAAAAAATGTAAAACAACACACACACACACACAAAAAAACATTTCTGTCAGGTATTAAGAAGTGTTACAGAAAAAGCATTCATAACCATGAAACCCTTAGTCTGTGGCATTATAATGTTAATTATGTTGATAGAATGCACATTCCTGTATTATGGTGCTAAGCTACTAAAAACGGGCTGGCTGCTGAATGAAAAATATGTTCAACATGACTTATAGAAGACACCTGTTTATTAGCGTTGTGCTATACAAATTAGTTCTAAGGAGCAGAGAAGTAAACTTGGCTCTGTAGAAGGCTTGGGTGATTTGCCAATAATAACACCTCATTTGGCATTAGTGATGTGTAATTATGCTACTTAACCTTTTACATGCAGGTTAGGCCATTTTCTTGGCAAATTAGATGTTGGCAACTTCCAAACCATTTCGTAGCTCAATTGTGAGACCCATTTCCATAATGTGGTACAAGGAGGGACAGCAAGTGGGACAGAGTGGGTCCAGACATGGGACTGGGACAGAGTGGGTCAAGAGGTTTCACAGAATGGGACAGGAGGGAAGAAAAGGGTGGGATGGAGTGGCACAGAAAATGATACAGAGTGCAACAGGAGGTGGGACAAGGAGGGACTGAGTGGGATTGTAATTACATAGGAGGTTTGATGAAGTAGAACAGGAGGAGAGACAGGGTGGGATAGGAGGTATGGGATGGAGTGTGACAGAAGATGAGACTAAGGGATGGAGTGAGAGAGGAGATGGGACAGAATAGTACGGACCAGGAGGGACAGGAAAAAAGGAAAGTAATGCTTAGACAAAACCTGCAAGTCAATTACACATGGACACAGTTCTGTAACTATGATGAAAGTGAAAATTAGATGGGTCTTAAAAATCTTCTTGGTAGTACACGCTTGAAAGACTTGCATGGATGTGTGTGATGAGCTCTTGAGCTTTTGCAAAAATAATTAGTTACAGACATATTTGAGACAGAAGAAACCAACAAATGCAACCACAAGATTCATTTAGAAGGAAATGGTTTTACAGTGTAAAAAATTATTTAAGCTTAACAAGTCTGACCATCAATGGCTGCAGCCACCATGTGGTTAAACTATGAAATGTAGACTTTAAAAATAATTAATATCTTTCAACCTGATTCTACAGAATCAGCATTCAGTGACTTGAGGTAGACCTGGGACAATTCCATGAAAGTGAGCATTAATAATAATTTCAGTCACTCTTACCAACCAGCACTAACAAACCAGTCTCCCTTACCTGTGGTGACCAATCCAGACAGGTGACAACTCGGTGTTTCGACCACTGTTCATCATAGAATTGTCGATTGAAAGACATATTTAATCCAGCTTGAGTGTCCCTAATGACCAAATATGATAACACTAGCTTAATGCAGTTACACAAGATCACAGATAAGCTTGTTTTTAGCCTGCTGAAACTACACAAAAAATCTAAATGTAAATAATAAAAAGTGATTACTTCATGTATTTAAATTTAAATTGAATTGAAATGGACTGAAATAAGCTTTTTGTCGTCCAAACAGTACGTAAAGTTTAATGAGAAACGGCCTTACCCCTCTCTGTCTTCCATGTCACGGCCGCTATAGTCAAAGAAAATATCAGAGTCTTCTGCAAGAGCACGCTCCATCACCCTAATGCTACGGTCAAAGAAGATCAGGAAATCCTCAGAGTGAATGATTTGCTGCTTCTCCTCCTCTGTCAGCTCCCTTGGATGGTCTACAACAAAATATCAGTGTAGTTATCCCTTCTTTTAAGTTTAAGTTTATACGAGTTCTTCATTGTTCATCAATATAACCTCTATCCGTCACATCTGTATTGTATGGTTGAACACGTAGAATAATTTCAATGCATTACCCTGTACTTAACTTTTAAACGTAGTAACTGGCCATTCAACACAGATGAGGCAGCTAAAAACTGGCATATTCCTTCATTGGAAATGTACTTATAAATAGCCAGTCACAATTTGAGATCATTCTTACCTTGCTGCATTTCCTGAGGGGTTACCTCCTCTTGTTCATCAGACTGAAGGTCGCTTTTAGCCACTGGCAGCTCTTCATCCTCTTCCTCCTCTGTGGAAAACAATAATAGCAAAGTGATGAGTGGGACAGATGGTCCAGAGTGGTAGCAACAACAGACAATTTTATGTGGCAGAACTGTATGGTTAGTATTAAGAATATCAAGTGCCGGTAGTGGGTCTTTTGCCAAGTTGAGTATATACAGAACAAAATTATAAATGCAGCATTTTTGGTTTTGCTCCAGTTTGATAAAAATAATTTTTTTTCCCACCACTACAGGCAAATGGTGCGCATACCACCATATAAATCATATAAAACTCAAGCTTTTGTGCAAATCTGAAATACACTATAGCCTGAAAACATGAGCGGTAACCTAACCAGGTTTCAGTCAGTTGTTCAGAATTGGAGAACAGCAGCAGCTCTATTGCAAGGCTTTACTAAAAGTCACATTGCTCATTCAATCACTGTAACATTGCAACATATAAGGTAAAATATGTTAATGTCTGTTACAGGCTTTAAATAAAATGTGAAACATGAAATATCTTTTGCAAACTTTAAATGTCTGTTCAGCCAAAAAGTGTTGATGTGCCCCTTGAAATTAGTGTATTGTAAATGTAAACTGTTCACACCATTACTCTCAGAAGGTGTGAAAAGTAATGATTTTTCACTTTAAAATGCTTATGAGTACCTGCCATGGCATTTTACCTTCAGACAGATTTGGGTCTATAGGAGTCTGGGTCTCTTTAGAGTAAGTAACCAATTCTTTCGGCATGAAGTCAATCTGAACAATCTTGGATGCTCCAAGTCTCCTCATTCTGCACCTGAGAAATAGGCATTAAAACATTTAGAAGCATAGATAATGAAAGATAAATTAGCACTCATTTTCAATTTTAATTATATTCTGGAAAAAGGATGCTGGAACTTTCTTTAAGCCTCCAGCTTAAAGGGTTAGTGCACTTTAACTTGTCACAATGGTGATCTACATCTGCAGGTAATGAAAATCTCACCCATGCTCAGAGTCCGCAAGAAGCTGAAGAGCTGAGGGGTCTGTGTCCCACTGCAGCGTCCTGGACATATCAGCATAACAGGAAAGGAGAGAACAGAACATGCCTAATTAGCCCCTGGAGCAGCATTAGCAGCACCTTTCATGCATGATTTCATGAGGTACCACGCTGCCACATACGATGAAGTCACATGTACTGCACACTGTACTGTTGTGTCACACAGATAAATACATACTGACTCAGTAATGGGAAACAAATCACTTGACAGATCTAAATATATACAAAAAGTCAACACCTACGTTACTCCTTACCTATATCTGCTTCCCCCATTAAAAGATGGAAAAAAACGGAAGACAGTCTTAGTTTAGGACAAAGTGGTCAAAAAGGATTTAGCATTAAAAGTGAACACATTCAAATCGCTAAAGCCAAATGTAGATAAGGGTGAACTAGAGCAAGTGCAAGAGCAAATGTACCAGGAATGTTTTGTGTAGTTAAATAGATTCAAGCTCAAGGTACTTGTGGACAGCTATTGGACAGATATTTCTCAATATTCACCCTGAAGGCACACTGCCTCATTATGTTAATCACCCACTTGGTGGCTATAATATAGCACCATTTTAAAGCATGCAAACAACTCAAAAGCAAGAGCTACTGGAACTTTCAATACACAGCTTAATCAAAAACTTGCTAGAGATGTCATTTTATCACACTGATATTTTCCTAGTCAGAAACAAATCTGCAACATTTCTAGCTTCTTTTCTCTGATCATATTTATTCTGATGCATTTTTTGCATTTAGGTTGAAAGGCTTGTATGCTTCATAAAACACAGAATTGTATTAACTGTGTTTCCCTATAACTGACTGTGTTACAGCAAAAAAATAATTAAACAGGTTACATCATGCCCCACTCTCCTCTACATACAAAAGACACAAAATACATTCTCAAATCAACCATACTGTATAACTTCAGGCTGATTATACTGAAGTAGATTATGGTAGATTTCAGATTTAGATTTAAAGCACATCTAAATTACACTGACCCCACACTGAAAGCTCCCAATCCTTCATAATTTTAAATCTAAAAGTCACAGGTTTTCAGGTTAAAGCAAAAGATTAAAGCAATTTAAAAAGGCCTAGTCCACACTCATCAAGAGCTTTATAGTGTTGTAGACAGAATGATATTACTAAACAGTGTTGCCTCAGTAAGGAAAGTGGCTATTGGCTGTCCTAAAAGTCGCTAGAAGTCATTAAATGACGTAGTCGCCTAATTTGTATAATCATACATTTGCGTGTATTTGAAGCTGTAGAAAAAAGGAATAACGTTGTGGGAGAGAAAAAAGTGAGTTAAAAACTCCCTAAATATGTTAGAACTACAAATAAACTCTGAATAAATGAACTTTTTCTGTTGAGTCTTTTTTTTTTATTGCCTTTGAAATAGGCCGTCACTTCTCAAAATAACTTCATGACTTTAATGCTTTGTCTAGACCCACATTCCATAAATCATTTTTACGTAAATTACATAAATCAATTTTGTCCTGCATTGTTAAATATTAGCATATCAAATTTAATCAAAAGACTGGTTATGTGGGATGGAACTGCTGCTCTACGCTCAACCCTCCTCCTTTATCCGGGCTTGGGGCCGACCGGCAAAGTGACCTTAAACGAGACACTTTGGCAGAGTTACTTAGTTTTTTTTGTTTTCTGTCTTTTTTATTTCAATTTTAAAAATGTATTTATTTATTTATTTTTACATCCTGCTCTGTAAATAGCAGTGTAAAAAGCAGTGGCTTTGGGCATGCACAGTTCATTTGCAGTGTGGACGTGGAGCGGTGTGGGTCTGCTCTGACTGTGAGACCGAGCGCTGTGAGTGCTGTGGGACGGGGCTCATGGCAGCACCTGCTGCTCGCTGAGGACAGTAACTGAAGAACATGTGTGTTCACCTCAGAGTCTCCAAAAGTCTCCAATAACACCAGAAAAAGTCGCTAGATTTGTCGCTAGTCGCTTTTTTTTTAATAAAAGGTCTGAAAAGTCGCTAAATATATCGACAATGTCGCTATAAAGTTGGCAACACTGTTACTAAAACTGTGCTTCCAATTGGAATCACAACAGAATAAGTTTCATTTTATCTCAAAACATTTTCTGTGTTTATTTCTGTGTGGTAAAGCAGAAATATAATAACAGTTAGTTGTAGAATAAAGTAATTTGTTATCTATCAGCCAATGCTCAGCAAAATGACAGTTATTGTGAAAAGAGGGCTTCTCAGATTGTGACCAATCGGACTGTGTCACTGGAAGAATTGCTGAAGAATAGGATTTATCATTACTTTTGGGACAGCAGAAAATACTGTGGATATATTGCTCACCCCTAGCTTAATGCATATTGGTTGGTCAAGCAAAGAAATTATTCAACTTTATAAAACTGGGGTCCTAGGCTGGCTTTACATGGTGAAACTTTCATGCAACTAATTGCGAGTTGCTTATTTCTGTGCAACTTGACAGCTACATGAAGCAACCAAAAATGGACCCAACACAGTCAGTTACTACACTAATTAGCCAACTTAGTAGCTTATCCTTTGTGATACACTTTCCACTGGGTGTTATTTATATACTGGCAGCATGATTTTTCATACAATTTTTCCAGCTGTCATTGCCGTTGTTTTTGACAGATGTATTTCTGTCTTTTATCTATCAGTAGGAACCTAGTACGTATTTGACTTGATATCAGCAGATTAATGAAGAAGAATAAACTACCAAACCTCCAGTTGTTTTAACAGCCTTTACAGTTAGTTGGCTAGTTAGTGCAGAAGTTTACAGAAACATTAGCTTTAACAAACTCACACTGCTGTTGTAAGTTCAGGAATGTGACAAAATGAAAATTACCAAGCTTGTATAAAGCCAGAAGGACCTCCTTTACAACCTCTCAATAAACCATCTTGTTTCATTTTCATGTGAAACCAATTGTTTAACATCATGCCACTTGACATGTTCACATGATGCCTTACCAGTATTTTGATTGGCTTTTTTCATGAAACCTGTCTCACAAAATTAAGACACTCACAACTAGTTTTAAATGAGTTTCAGGACACTTCACATTACAGTATCTCACAAAAGTGAGTACACCCCTCACATTTCTGCAAATATTTTATTATATCTTTCATGGGACAACACTATGGAAATAAAAATTGGATATAACTTAAAGTAGTCAGTGTACAGCTTGTATAGCAGTATAGATTTACTGTCCTCTGAAAATAATTTGACACACAACAATTAATTTCTAAATAGCTGGCAACACAAGCGAGTACACCTAACAGTCAACAATTGTACCCAATTGTGTTGTTGTCATTCCCTGGTGTTATATGACTCGTTAGAGTTACAAGGTACCAGGTATAACTGGGGAGCAGAGCTGTTACATTTGGTGTTTTGGGTACAATTCGCTCATACTGGTCACTGGATATTCAACATGGCACCTCTTGGCAAAGAATCTCTGAGGATGTGAGAAATAGAATTGTTGTTCTCCACAAAGACAGCCTAGGCTATAAGAAGATTGCTAACACCCTGAAACTGAGCTATAGCACAGTATTCAAGGTCATACAGCGGTTTTTCAGGACAGGTTCCACTCGGAACAGGCCTTGCCAGGGTTGACCAAAGAAGAGTCCACGTGTTCAGCATCATATCCAGGGGTTGGCTTCAAAAAATTACTGCAGAGGTTGAAGAAGAGGGAGGTCAGCCTGTCAGTGCTCAGATCATATGCTGCACAATGCATCAACTCGGTCTGCATGGCCGTCATCCCAGAAGGAAGCCTCTTCTGAAGCTGACGCACAAGAAAGCCTGCAAGCAGTTTGCTGAAGACAAGCAGTCCAAGGACATGGATTACTGGAACCATGTCCTGTGGTTTGACGAGACCAAGATAATCTTTTTAGGCTCAGATGATGTTCAGCATATGTGGTGGCGTGCTGGTGAGGACTGCCAAGACAACTGTCTCTTGCCTCTGGTCAAGCATGGTGGTGGTGGAGGCATCATGATATGGAGCTGCACGAGTGCTGCCGGCACTGGGGAGCTGTGGTTTATTGAGGGAAACATAAATTCCAACATGTGCTCTGACATTCTGAAGCAGAGCATGATTCCCTCCCTTCGGAAACATGGCAGTTTTTCAACACAATAATGACCCCAAACACACCTCCATGATGAAACTGCCTTGCTGAAGGTAAAGGTGATGGACTGGCCAAGTATGTCTCCAGACCTAAAGCCAATTGAGCACCTGTGGGACATCCTCAAGCAGAAGGAGGAGGAGCACAAGGTGTCTAAGATCCCCCAGCTCTGTAATGTCATTATGGGGGAGTGGAAGAGGATTCCAGTAGCAACCTGTGCAGCTCTGGTGAATTCCATGCCCAAGAGGGTTAAGGCAGTGCTACATAATAATGGTGGTCACACAAAATATTGACACTTTGAGCACAACATGGACATGTGACTGTGACTCACTTGTATTGCCAGCTATTTAGACATTAATGGCTGTGCGTTGAATTATTTTCAGAGGACAGTAAATATATACTGCTGTACAAGCTGTACACTGACTACTTTAAGTTATATCCAATTTTCACTTCTATAGTGTTGTCCCATGAAAATAATATTTGCAGAAATGAGAGGGGCGTACTCACTTTTGTGAGATACTGTGTGTAACTCAAGGGCAACTGAGTTTCATACAGGTTTCAAGTCACTAAGGTGGCATGAAGTGGTAGTACCTTATAAAGACACCCTACAACATTCTAAAACCCTCTTGCCTTGTGTCAAATCTGTTTGAACCGGGTTTAAAAGTGATGCTAAACAGTTAAAAAGCTGATGAAAGACTTGCACACATCACTGAGTTTATCCGTACCTGGCCACTGTGCCACCGTCCACGGACTCCTGGCTCCCCGCCTCACTGGGTGTGCTCACTGATTGCGAAGAGGGAGACATAGGGGTTGGGACTAAATAATGAAAATAACAGGTATCCCATGTTAAAAGCTGCAGCGGCTGCACTGGGGACCAGCAGAGGCAGAAGAAAGAGCCAAATCAAAATTAACATGATGGATTGAAATGGTTAAAGCAAAGAGGAAGAAAAGAAGCAAAAAGAAAAAAAAAAACAGGAGAAATTGTCAAGCAATTGCCTTTTTGTTTTCTGTCACACTTGTGTAAATTTGATGTATACAATTATATAGCTGCATGCAAAAGCTTGGGCAACCCTGATCAAAGTGAAAAACGTTAATACATCTGCATGGAACAAATATGTGTAATTTAAAATATGTGTAATTTTAACAACTTTTAGTGCATGATTACCATTTATTTGCTGGAATTACCATAAAGCAGAAAAGAGAAACTAAATGTGCACTATTATGAGCATCTGGGAGATTCTAGGTCAGAGGTGCACTACTCCAGTCCTGGAGGGCTGGTGTCCAACACAGTTTGATGGCTTTCCTCTGCAAACACAGCTGATTCAACTCATCTGTTAATTGCCAGATTCAGTGGGTCTGTCTGACCAAGAGAACTACCAAACCGTGCTGGACGTCTAGGGCTCCAGTTGTGCATCTCTGCTCTAGGTGGCCCTGCCAAGACTGAAACAATTCATTTCAGCTCCTGCTCCTTCCTGGCTCCATCCCTCCTTCATTACACACACCTGTAGCTAGTCTATGGATTCAATTACAACTGCTTTATATTCTCCTTTGTTTGGTCTTGTGCTTTTCTTTGACAATACAGCAAGACAATGATTTAAAATTGGTGGATAGATTTCAAACATGATGTGCATGAAGTTGACATGAAACTGACTGAAACTTACATACATCACATTTTTTGTTTTATTTCTCTTATATATCATATTTAACTTTGTACCGTGCAGAGTTGGCATTAACTTTTTTTACTCAGAAAATCAACTAAATGTGTGATTTGCCCGGGGTCCCCAAACTTTTGCATATAACTGAAAATATCAAGTAACATCTTTGATGGTGATTTTTGGAAGTACAAATTTGTTATTAACACTGCAAATAAGCAAACAATGATCAACACATTACTGTAAGTCATTTGGTTTTGCCACCTTGGAGGCTAATTCAAGTGCAGCCACATTGCTCATGAAATATTTTTATAATAGTAAATGAAAACTTTTACATCAGTAAAAAAAAGCTTTACATCAGTTTTTATTTGTCTATTTTGTATTGTTTGTTGTACAGTATTCCCTGCTGAGGTTTTTTCCCATCGTTGCCTGAGAACTCACTGAGAGACTTTACACTCCGATAGCTATGCTGCAAGCTGGGACACTTTTCCACAGTATCAGAGTCTGACTAAGCCTGACGAAGTCTGGCTAATTCGTAAGCCAGGTACTTTGCAATGTTCTTGCGCAGTCTGACAAAAGTCGTGACTTGCACCACGACAGTGGAGCTGGACTAGGCAGCGAGCTTGAGATTTCGCACTGCAGCCAGAACACTTTGCATGGTAATGCCATGATGTGCCTAGGCTGCAAGCTGGGGACTGCGCACCACGACAGTGGACTTTGACTAAGCCGCAAACTGGATAATTCACATGGTTTGTGTGAATCCCCCTGTGAACCACGACAGCTGAGTTTGACTAGGCCACATGTTGGGAACTTTCTAGCGTGACAGCTTTACTAGGCAGTGACACGGAAACTTTACACATTGACAGTGGAGTCTGAATAGGTAGCAACCCAGGGACTTTATACCATGACAGTGGAGTTTGACTAGGGACTTTGCACAACAACGAAGTCTGAATTGGCAGTGAGCTAGGGCGACAGTGTCTGACTAGGTTGCAAGTGAAAATTTAAATTATGATGGACAGGGTCTTGGCACAACAGTGGTGGTCTTTGACTAGGCCAAAGATCAGGGATTTCACATGGTCATGGCAAGTTTGACTAGGCTGTGAGCTGGGAAACTGGGGGTGGGGTGTGTGTGGGGTGTGGGTGTTTGAGAACTAATGAATTAACTAATTAACAGCAACAACAACAACATATGAATGAAGTAGTAACACAAGTGTTCCCTGCAACACTCATTCGCTCTGAGCAGCCTCAGTTTTTCCTGATTCAGGGAAATGGTGAAAAAGACCACTCTTTAAAGTCTCTTGTAGTGCTTATTATCAGAAGGTTCATAAAATCTTTTTTTAAAAAGACTGCCTGGCAATGGTAACTCAAGCATACCAAAACCACACATTAATTCCTATTTAACAACTCTCATTCATGTTGCATGACCATGAATTGGATATGTGATCTAGAACCACACATGAAAGTGGTTCATATGTGTTCATATGTCTCTGAAAGCATTACATCTGCATCACATTATTGCAAAAAAACGGATTCATGCCACTTCAACCTGGTAACATGAGCGTTATACAACACCAAGTTCAGGGCCTAACTGAAAAGAGAAATCACAGAAGATTACACATCTGCTAGCATGAAATGTAAATTGAACGTATAACAACTCTAGACTTCAAAGGGTCAGGCTCATAGAGGCGGTCTTCCATCCAAGTCTTGGAGGATTCCAGTGTTCTGCATGCATTGATTTTATCAACTAACTGTAAATTTATGCACAATCTGAATCAAGTTTCTTGCTGCAGCACTTCACCAGGACTTGAGATTTGGAAATCACTGTATAAGACATTAAAAAGAATAAACTGTATCAGAAATGGAGACAAAAATGTAACGGAAAATAAAATTCAACAATCTGAACTTTTATCTATAAATAAATATGAAAAGAAAAACTACAAAAAAAAAACAAATATGTAACTGCGCATCACTACTTCATCACTACCCAAAAACTAATATACTTTAAGATGCACTTGCAGAAAATTAGTCAGAATTCATGGCAAAAGAACAAGAGCAGACAAACGTTAATGATCAAAATTTAAATATATAAAAGTGCACATATAAAATGTGCCCATGCTGAATAAGTGTACAATTATCATACAACACCACAGGTTCCCAAACCTGGTCCTCGACACATAAACACATATAATACATGCACATTATACAGCTAAAACTATTAGTTTCAGTTCAGTTGTTTCGCATTAGTAACAGGTGTATAAAATCAAGCACATAGCCATGCAATCTCCATAGACAAACAAGGGCAATAGATTGGGTTGTACTGAACAGCTCCATAGCTATAATTTTAATCCTATGTGGCCAGAGGATGCCACATTTGCAGTCAGTTTGTTAAATTTCTGCTCTGTTAGAGCTGCCCTGGTCATGGTCAACTGTAAGTGCTAATGTGAAATGGAGCAACCCATTTATCAGCAACAAGAGATTAGACATGAAGCAGTAACTGTAAATCAGGAGCTTTGTGAAATAGGTTTACATGACACACAGGCTTAAAACATTATGTGCAGTGCCAAGTGTGGGCTGGAGTGGTGTGCCACCACTGGAGCAGTGGAAATTCTCTGGAGTGATCTATCACGCTTCACTATCTAGATGTCTGTTGGCCAAATCTGGATTTGGCAGAAGCCAGGAAAATGCACCCTACCAGAAACAGTAAAGTTTGGTGGAGGAGGGATAATGTTCTGGGGTTTGGACTAGGCCTCTTAGAGCCAGTGAAAGGCAATTGTAATGGTACAGCATATTAAGACATTTTAGACAGTTATCCTACCTACCCCGTATCAGAAATAAATTTATAACTTTTAGAATCAAATGTTTTCCCTCATTTGCTGTGAGCTAGGAAATGAAAAGACTGTTCACAGCGAGGGAACTGAAATTATTGCTGAAACAGGTTCTCAGAGCAAGAGCACAGAACAAAATCACGTAGGTTACACATTCATAGCTCTGTGAACAATTGCAACAGAACATGCCAACCCTGACCAAAACATTGTTAACTGGCCATTTAGACGTGTAAATCTCTGACTTCAGAAGGAGGAAATCCTTTCAGATTTCTCTCAATTTTATTATATTTTTTAACAATTATTTCCCCAATTAAGTCATTGACAATTCCAATCCTTCTCATCCAGAAAGTAAGGTCAAAGTCAAAACCTCGGACAGTTATGTTTAAGTTACATTTAAAAACAGCCTAAAAACAAACCACATACTTTAAATATGTACGTTCAATAGTGCCATTATGTACTAACTCACTCTTCTGTCTGTTATCACTTCATTTCTTAAGCAATTTTGTTGCAAGTACATCTAGCAAATGATCCTATCAATATGCACTCTCTCTTATATAGGTGACACTATGAAGCTATTAGATGTGACAAATTGGATACCTAAAGGTGGTTCAGGTGAGATGCCAATGCTCTGGAGGAGAGCTTCGGTCTCTCTTCTCTTGCGGTCCAGGTCTGAGTCTTCTGATGCATTCTCTGTCTTTTGCTGTACCTCAGACTGCAATGGATATATAGCAAAAACAAGCAGAATCTGAGCAGAAATATAGCAATGAAAAGAAAGAACATACAACTCAACATGGGCAAAAAGAAGACATACAAAACAGTAAACAAATAAATCAGTACAATACTGTTATAGAAATACAGCAAAGAGGAACCAGAGGTTGCAATGTCTGCAATGCAAACATTTTATTTATTTAGCAAAATAACCAGTGAATACACATGTATCTTTCGAGATTTCATATGCAACGTTGATAATGAGACAGCAGTAGACAGAAACAGTGGTAAATTTGTAATAATATGCTTTCTTTGGGACAATTTTGCCTTAAACCACACTGCATGTAACAATACACCATGAAAATATTTTTTAAAAATATGTTTTAGGCAACAATCTGATCTCAAAACCATTGTAAAACATGTCTCAGGCATCAAACAATGTATTCATAACAATTTAGTGTAAATTAGATTTTTAGTCATTAAATGCTTCAGATATCTTGTTATTATCCCCACTGCTCTGACTCAAGTTTCTGTAGAATGGAGCACTTCACACCAAACCATTCCTATTTTTATTTTTTATTTTTTTAAAGACTTTTTTGATGGTACTGGCTAATACCGCTGGTTTGGTGATACTGGCTAATACCGCTGGTCAGTGCGCTACAAACACATAACTTGGCTGATTCTGGGATGTCCCTCTATTGTGTGCAGCAAACCAAATTTATGAAACCTTCAACTTTACTGAGGTTAGGGAACCAGCCTCGTGACCGGAAGGTCGCCGGTTTGATCCCCAGAGCTGACAGCACATGACTGATGTGTCCTTGAGCAAGACATCTCACCCCCAACTGCTCCCTGGGTGCTGCAGATTGGGCTGCCCACCACTCCGGGCAAGTGTGCTCACTGCCCCCTAGTGTGTGTTTGTGTGTGCTCACTAGAATGTATGAGGTGTTTCAGTTCAGATAGGTTAAATGTGGAGGTGAAATAATAAGGGTCACTTAATCTTAATTTCACTGTCATGAGACCACAGCAAAGCTTATGGTAAATCAGTAGTTCTTAACTAAACCGTGAGATAGATTAGTTATGTAGCATGCTCTGATAAACATGAAGACTACTTTTTAATCATCAATCCAGGAGCATCATTGAAAAACTCATCATGTTTTTGTGTTCATGCAAAATGAATATTCAGGTATTCCTAAATCAAAATTCTGGTGGAATTTTTAAAAACAGAATGAGCAAATGCTTGAATTGCCGAACGCTGTAAGTATAAGAATGGAAAATCTGCTGACTAGAAACAAGCCTATAATAGGTGCTAATGGAAAGGTAATATAGCACTTGTCCATTAGCTTCTACTGTACGTGTTTTGAATATGTGGGTTTCTGCCCTGGAAATCAAAGCCCATGATATTCAACTATATGCTACCGATGCAGCAAATAAAGGTTTGTTTTGAAAATACTAAAAAAGTAGTCCTTAAACACTGGTTAAAAACTTACTGGAAACCTAAAGACTGGTTGTAAAAAACAGCAAAAACCCTAGTAATATTCAGTGCACGTCACGAAAGTCAACATCGTATAATACAATAGTACACATTACTATTTCATTTCATGAAAAATGGTACCTCCTGAAAATGCTGGGAAATGCTAGGATTATTTGTTTAGTGAAAAAAAAAAATCACCTCTTTCTTTTTTCTCTCCTCTTCCTTTCTTTTCTTTTCTTCTCGGATCTGGGCGAGACGCTGTTTTTTGCGCTCAAGTTCAGCTTTCAGGTCACCTCTGTCAGACATCTTCTAAGCTTTTAAGACAGAATTTGCACAGGTCAGTTATGTCTGAAACGTAATGTACTATTAACACACTGAACAGCCAACTGTCCAGTTACATATAGTCCTTGAAAATCGGAGATACATATAAATATGTATAAAAAGAACAGTGAATTCTATGTGGATCATACAGTATTGGTGTCGATATCATGGACAAACAAGTTCATGCAGTCCATTTAAAGAAACTAGGCTACATACAAAAACAGCCTGATCTGAATTCATTCAGAGATTTCACAAAAACCCCCGTGACCCTGAGGAAGAAGCGGCTTAGAAAATGGATGGATGGATGGATGGATGGATGGATGGATAGATGGATGGATGAATGGATGGATTTCACAAAAACCAACACATTTCCACATTTTCACATTCCACCTACTGAGCCAATAGCAGTTCACCCCTGCCCATTCCAGCTTAAGCTATACAGACTATTTGAGCTCACACTGCTTTTGCTTTTTGACAAAATACATGTTATGTATGTGTTTATATGCATATACATACACACACACACACACACACATTATATATAACACATCAAAACAACAAGCAAATAACGAAAACAATGAGATACAATTAATTTTCAATTACAAAAAAGTGGTCAAAGAAAGGAAATGAAAGCTGCTACTTTGAACGAAGAGATTGTAAACAAAAGATTGAGGGAATAACGACAAAAGACAGAAGAGGAAGAAACTGTTATGGCACCACAAGCAGGTTGATAGAGGAAAAAAACACAGTCCGTTTTTAGATGATTTCTCCACAGAGGGACAAATTTCCCGATACGCTTTCGCCATTAGCTTTGTTCTTTTTCGCCAATCGTCAGAATCTGATTTTGGATGTGATCCGTCACAGGCTTAACGACTCGGCCAAACCCAAAACGGTAATGAACATCGCCACAACAGCCTTTTCTGATACACGATGACATGTAAAAGCACCGTACCGTCGATTCTTTGTCTTTACTGCCTTGAAAGCTTTAAAAGAGAGGTCCAGAAGATTCAGTGACGACTGAAGAGGTTCACTTCCATATTCTCATCAGCAGCAGCATCCAGACCCATGTTTTGTTTCCCACCAGTATTCGTACACACCCCGCCTCCTGCGCTGGGATTGTCTAGTAATTGGCGGAGCGCGCAGCAGTATGAAGGTTTAACCAATCCGAGTGCCGGACGCGAAATCATACTACCCAATCCCAGTACAGAGAGGCGAAACTTCTATGAATGCAGGTGGGTAAAGCAAACACATCGCATCCTGGTCAAACGCGGAAGTGGCCGTTTTGCTACGTCATGTCGACGCCTAGCAACAAAGGCAGGCAGGCTGATGGTGATTTACTCATTGTACATACACTATATTTCCCAAAGTATTCGCTCGTCTGCCTTCACATGCATATGAAATTGAGTGAAATCCCATTCTTAATCTATATAGGGTTTAATATGATGTCGGCCCACCCTTTGCAGCTATAAAAGCTTCAACTCTTCTGGGAAGGCTTTCCACAAGGGTTAAGAGTGTGTTTATGGGAATTTTTGACCATTCTTCCAGAAGCACATTTGTGAGGTCAGACACTGAGGTTGGACGAGAAGGCCTGGCTCGCAGTCTCCGCCCTAATTCATCCCAAAGGTGTTCTATCGGGTTGAGGTCAGGACTCTGTGCAGGCCAGTCAATTTCTTTCACACCAAACTCGCTCATCCATGTCTTCATGGTCCTTGCTTGGTGCACTGGTGCGCAGTCATGTTGGAACAGGAAGGGGCCATCCCCAAACTATTCCCACAAAGTTATGAGCATGAAATTGTTCAAAATCTCTTGGTCTGCTGAAGCATTAAGTGTTCCTTTTACTGGAACTAAGCCCAACTGCTGAAAAACAACCCCACACCATAATCCCCCCTCCACCAATCTTTACACTTGGCACAATGCAGTCAGACAAGTACCGTTCTCCAGGCAACTGCCAAACCCAGACTCGTCCATCAGATTGTCAGATAAAGAAGTGTGATTTATCACTCCACAGAACACGTCTCCACTGCTCTAGTCCAATGGTGGCACTTTACACCACTGCATTCAACGCTTTGCATTTACGCTTGGTGATGTAGGCTTGGATGCAGCTGCTCAGCCATGGAAACCCATTCCATGAAGCTCTCTACGCTGTTCTTGAGCTAATCTGAAGGCCACATGAAGCTTGGAGGTCTGTAGCAATTGACTCTGCAGAAAGTTGGCAATCTCTGCGCCTCAACTTCTGCTGACCCTGCATTGTCATTTTACATGGCCTACCACTTCGTGGCTGAGTTGCTGTCGTTCCCAATCACTTCCACTTTGTTATAATACCACTGACAATTGACTGGAATATTTAGTAGCAAGGAAATTTCACAACTGGACTTGTTGAAAACGTGGCGTCCTATCACAGTACCTCACTGGAATTCACTGAGCTCCTGAGAGCGACCCATTCTTTGGAACCTTTGCAACACCTGAATTCAATTATTTGGATGGGTGAGTGAATGCTTTTGGAAATATAGTGTATTATCACAGTTACACATTATCATAATAATTTGTACATATCATCACAACAAATATACACATATTTAACCAGTTAATAAATAGCATCTAGCATTTACTTCTGATAATTTTGAGAAAAAAAACCCATCAGCACTAGTGTGAGCTTCCTTTTAACATCTATAAAGAGTTAAAGTTTTCTTTGTTCCACTTCCTTGTTTTTGTTCCATCTCAGTTCTGGTTGGGTTCTTGGCCCAGATGTGACCCATATACCATATAATAAGAAGAACTAATGGAGATCTGGCACACACACTGTTAATGAGTAGAACTAATGGATTTGATAGACTGTAAAGTGTGCAAAGCTAATGGCTGTGGTACAGATCGGGCCCTCACACAGTAGTGACAATATTTAAAAGTTGTGGCCCAGAGCTGGCTCATATGTGGCACAAAGCTACAGCTGAATACTCACCTTGGTCCCCATTAGCCTGACTACAGGTGAGTTTGTAGAGCTTTTCAGATCAAACTATGTACAGAATGGAAAGATCTATCGTGTTGCAGTGAGTATTAGATGAAGAACAGAGAACTGCAGGGAAACCTGCTTATTTTGTTTTGACTTCTTTTCATTTGTCCTCATTCTGTACACAAAGATATGGTACCACACTGGCAAAACGTGCTGGTTTGCATGTTTTTTAAGGAGATTGCTAGTCTAATAAAGTCAATTCAGTGAACAATAGCATTAGCTTACATGAAGCAATATTCATATTTCAATATTAATTCAGAGGATTCAGTGATATTTGTGAAGAGAATATTCACAGGACTAAATGTATCCACTTTAAGACATATGTTTGTCACACACAAGTTTTGAGAAATACCTTTTATACCCGGAGCTCCAGTATTTGGAACTGCATGTCGGCAAGGTGTTATGTTTAAAACCTATTGACAAAAACAGGTATGTTAGGTTGTTGGTAGGGTTTTGCCAAGCAGGTGATAGGGTATTTCAGATGCTTGCAAAAGCACTGCAAGATCGTTGTTAGGTGTTTACTATTGTATATTAGTTAGTTTCTAGGACATAAGTAGAGTGTTTCAGGTAGTTGTTAGGTGGTTACTTAGATGTTGCTAAGCAGTTCACATAATCATATGTGGTCTGTAAAAAGTTGTGAATTTTGAGCATATAATAATTATAACAACAATAATAATAATAATAATAGTAATAATAATAATAATAAAAAGAAGACGAAAACCTGGATGTTAGCAAGGTTTTTTAAGTAAAACACAATGACAAGAACTGCAATGCTTCAGTGTTCATTTCCTGATAGTTAGTCTCCTGTGTTCTGAAAAATGTGGTGGACTGAACTATGATGTGCCCTTAACTGCCCTCCTCTAAAAATGACCTGGAACATAAACCAAAAGACATGCATTAGATAGAGAAGCACTTCTGGAGCTCTTCTTAATTTTCATTAAAATTAAGCATGTACACATCACATAGTCTCATTTGTCTGCCTTATCAAAACAAATTAAACTATTCTGCTTCTTCTGTTAGTGGTCATTTTCTCTCTTCCCTGGATAACCTGATCCTAGGTTGGCACATCACATTGTAACCAATCTTGCTGCAGTATATGCTGCAGAACATTAAGCCTGTAAATACTGCATTACTGCAAATTCTTCAGAAACTCAGGAGGGCAGTGTTCAATTGTGCCTGAGAACATGAAAGAAGGAGAGAAATAAGCAGAGCTAAGCAAAAACATTAATTTATGTACTAAAAATGAACAGATATCATTTTAACTTCAAACATGTTATAACCAGATTCCTTGATCAAATCACCACAGCCAAAGTCAATCAGCTTGACTGCCAAGGTGTCCAGGTTGATCAGCAAGTTCTCCTGTTTTAGGTCTGAAACACTGCCACCACTGACTGCCACATTATATAGTCTTCAGTGACGTAACCTCCATAGTCCTGAAGAAAACTGTCCAAGCTCTTGCAAGGGTTAGGGTGCTCCAGGATCAAGATGTAGCACTCAGGCTCATCAAACCACTCGATAAGCTGGATGATGGTTTTGCAGATGGGTGGCTGGCTCATGATCTGCAGCAGAGCAACCTCCGCACAACTTTTAGCTCATCAGGCTGCAAGAAAATAGGAAGTTAGATGGTGAAGGATTATCAGAGAAGAACATAGAGAGAAACTCATGACAGTTTAAGATTGTTTTTCTACCAGCATTTATTTCAGTTAAAATTTGAAAGTAAAAAAAGCTCAGAGGCTGCATGTATACTTGTGCTTTGGACATATCGGTCATCATTGTAACTTTTGGACAAATTTGATGGCCATCTACACACAAACACAATAAATATATTTAGACAACAAGCACTAAAAACAAAGAAGAGATGATGACTGTAAAATGCCTGGTCTCTTCTTATTTCTCCTGTTATATAAAAAACAAGTGCAAAACAGCAGAGGGTGCCAGTGAGCCAATCCTCAACGAATGGGGGTGAAAAGAGCTAAATGACCTAAAACTTAGTTAAAATGGTCTGTAATAACCTGCACAGAACTTTCCTTTTATTTTAGATCGTAGAAGGATGTATTTGGCTGAAAAACTAAGAAAACTATGTTTCTTTTTTTCTACAGCAAAGGGGGTTTAGGCAGAAGATCTACAGACCCCAGTAGTTGTGTGTCATTCTGTGTCATTATGCCCATATTAGGAACTCCGGGTCTAAGCTCAATTTCTCCATGGCCAGAATGAATAGTGTTTTCGAAAAATCGCCTCTAAAAAATAAAAATGATAAAAATGTTCAGAACCCAATATGTTTTGTTCTGTGTACATTTTTCTCCTGAATACCACTGGATCCTCTGAATTATGAGGTTGTAATAAAAAAAATAAAATAGAACCTCTTTGTAGGATATTTTGATAGGCAAAATGTCAAAAATACTACCCCTGTTAAAACTACGAGGCTGAATTTTGTTTATTTGTTTATTATAATGTCCCGAAAAAGCGTCTACAGAAAATGTTACCACCATTATAACAATAATTAGTATATTTTGAGAACCTAAATCAGCTTATCATTAGGTCAGCAGTAATATTAAGCTCACTCTTTACTGAATTAGTCTGAGTGCATGTATAATTGCAAAGCTTTTCAAATCAAGCTATGAACATAACAGAAAGATCTATTGCATTTCAGTACAGAGATCTGCAGGGAAACCTGTTTCTTTTGTTGACTTCTTTTCCTCTGCACTCAGAGTGCACATGGAAACGTACACTGATAAAAGCAAGAACTACCAGCATTTTCATACAACTCCTTCTTCTACCAGAGACTGCCAAATGGCAGTGCTGGGGTAATTTGCATCCCATTAGGCCACCTTTTGTTATGTACATGCAGCCACTACTAGGTAATGCTAAAGGGGGGATGGGTGATAGTACCAGGTACCAGGTGAACAGGGTTGTGTGTGAAGGGTGATAGTGTGAACTATTTTGATCCATTGAGAAGAAAATGTTTTTTAAATATCTTAAAATGTTGTTGTTGCAGCCATTAGATTGAAATATGCCAGTACCAGGTAACAATGAACAGGGATGGGTGTGATGGGTGTGATGGGTGATAGTGTGAACGATGATGATAATGATTATGTGTGTGTCCACCTCCATGTGGATAAAAAGCCACGTCACTACACATATTTCACTTACTCTGTTGACTGAGAAGCAAAGATGGCAAAGGTTTACAGTGGACAGCAAGCTTTGGACATGATCCTCAACCATGTCAACCCCTGTGACTCCGATGGAGAAGAAGTAACTCTTGATCAGAGTAGTGACTCTGAAATCTCTTCTAGTAAGATTTCCTAAATTTCCTATTTTTGTTTGCCAGTTATGGCTGTTGTGTTTTTGGAAGAGACACTGCAAAAAGTACCATCTTGATAAGTTAAAATTGCTCAAGAATATTCTATTTTAATTTGAGCAATTTTGACTTGTATGTTGACTTAAAACAAGATAAAATGTCTTGATAAGATGTTTTTACTTAGGTTTTTATGAATGTTTAAGTAAAAAAAAGTCTTTTTCAAGTAGCTGAGGGTTTTTTGTATAAATTTATGTAAAAATATCTTTACCTATTGGCAGTTTTTCAAAAGACAAAAACTACTTAAAGTAAGGTTAAAAAAATCTGAGCTATTTTGACTAATCAATATGCCACTTTTTGCAGTGTGATAACAAATCTACATTAGTACAAAGGAGGCATACTTGAGATGTTTTGGAATTCTAATTCAAATATTATGTTTGTGTCAATTTCACATTATTTCAACCTTTCACTCAACCTTTCACTCACATCAAATCTCAAACATATGGTCCTGTAGATGAGGAGACTTCACCACCTCCAGAAAAGAGAGGGCGCATGGAGACACACGAGTGGCTGACAGAGACGGCAAAAGACGGCACAGTGTGGCGTGAAGAGCAGATTGGAAGACCTCTGCATCACAGCCCAATTGAATGCAATCCCATGGATGGAGAGCCAACTGCTTTTGCCAGGAGAGAAGTGTCGAGTCGCTTACAGAGTTTCCTCTGTTTAATCTCTCTGCAAATGCTTCGGACCATACAGGAGTGGACTGTCCAGCATGCACGCCAGACACAGCATGGAAACTGGTTCATGGACCTCCCTGAACTAATGGCGTTTATTGCAATCCTCATCCTGCGAGGGATTGTCCGCCTTCCAGCGGTGCATGACGCATGGTCTGCAACACTGGGAGTACCCTCCATCAGCAAGATTATGGCTCGAAACCGCTTCCAGGACATCATGCGGCACCTACGCTTCGATGACAAGGACACACGCATTGAACGAGTTGCAAATGACCGGTTTGCTGCAGTCTCTGATGTTTGGGGGTCTTTCGTTGCCAACTGCATTGCTTCATACAACCCAGGAAGGCATATCACCATAGATGAGCAACTTTTTCCAACCAAGACCCGTTGCTGTTTTCTGCAGTACATTGCAACAAAACCTGACAAGTTTGGCATAAAGTTCTGGGTGGCATGTGACCTGAAATCCAAGTATGTATGCAACATCATCCCATATCTTGGCAAAGACTCCAGTCGTCCCATGGGGGAAAAACTATCGGAATATGTAGTGATGAAGCTAATGGAACCATTTATGGACAAAGGAAGAACCGTTACCACAGACAATTTTTTCACCTCATTGTCACTAGCAAGACGATTGCTCGGCCGGAAGACCACCCTCCTTGGCACTGTAAACAAGATTCACCGTGAGCTTCCAGACTCTGCCAAAAAGACTTTGGACCGTGAGGAATTCAGTACACAGGTGTTTTCAACCTCTGGTGCCACACTGACCGTTTACGCGCCCAAACGGAGAAAGACTGTCTGCATCCTCAGTAGCATGCACAGTATGGTGGAGACTGGGGACACCCAAAAAAAAAAGCCTAACACAGTCACAGACTACAACAGCTTACAATGTGGTGTGGATGTCATGGACCAGATGGTGCGAAAGTACACTGTACGTTCAGGAACACGGCGTTGGCCAGTCGCTGTGTTTTATAACTTAATTGACATTTCAGCACTGAATGCACATGTGCTTTTTCAGGCATGCACTGGGGTCAAAGAGAGACGGTCGGACTTCTTGGTGAAGCTTGCAGAAGAGCTTGCACAGTCTCATATGGCAGCCAAGGAGGTGCATAAGGAAAACCTTCAGCAGCAACCACCCACACCTGACACAGGGAAAAGGGCATTGTGCCAGGTTAAGTGTTGCTGCAAGAATAACCATGCCACTAAGCGTTGCATTTCTTGTAACAGGTTCACATGTGGCAAATGCAGAAAGGAGATGTTGTGGCAGTGCCAGGTGTGTTCAGACAATTTGTAATGTAGCGCACTACTGCACAATGACTGTATGTACATAGGATTATTAGCATAGTTTATATTTCTGTATAGTTTACTGTATATTTAGTTCTATTTATGAATACTTATAATATTGTTGCATGCTTATTTTATCTTTTTATTACTTTTTTTTATCTTTTTATTACTTTTATTACTATTTCATTGTACAGGGAAACAAAGCAACACGTTTCTTTACTGTACATATACCAATAAAGCTAACTTGAATCTAAATTTCTGGTAATGTTGACATTTTTTGGGGGGGGGGTGGGGGAGCTCCACCAACTTGTTGCCGAGAAGGGTGTAGAGTGTAGGAGAGTGTCCTTAGAGTTACTTATTGCAAATGTAATGGCCTCATTTACATAACATTGGAGGCAAGAAGGGCTTTTCACACCTGCCATTTGGCAGTTCTTTGGGAGTTAAAGGTATAACTGCCAAATGGCAGAGGTCTGGTAGTTCTAGTAGTAGTAGTGGTAGTTCTAGGGGGCTGCCAGCAATAGTCATATTTCAACTCTTTACGGCCTTGTAATTCAGAGGATCCAGTGATATTCGAGAGAAGCGTGTTCTTAGGACAAAATATATTGGGTTCTGAACATTTTTATTCAACGGCGAGTGCGATTGAGGCAATTTTTCGAAAACCCTATTCATTCCGGCCACAGAGGAATCGGGCTTAGACCCGGAGTTCTTAATATGGGCATAAGAGCACGGTGCCGGCTACCAATAAAGACACGACCATGGATTATAGGGCAGAAGGACACTGGCTTTACTTTAAATTGTTTTGTGCTGTGTTCAGGAAATAGATGCATTATTTTATATTAACGTTTGAGCATTTATAAAGTGCTCTGCTCATACCATTTCCCTCTCAAGCCGTTTTAGAAGTCTCGTGAGGATCCACGAGACCAGCCTCTTCCAACTGCACCTTTTGTCGACTTTAGGCTGGACCAGACACTAAACCAGCCATTAGGGGTGTACTTTGTGTACTTCTGGTGCCGGTCCCAAGCCCGGATAAATGGTGAGGGTTGCGTCAGGAAGGGCATCCGGCGTAAAACTTGTGCCAAAACTATCATGCGGATCACAAATATGATTGCCATACCGGATTGGTCGAGGCCCGGGTTAACAACGACTGCCTCCGGTGCTGTTGACCAGCAGGGTGCTGGACTACTGTAGGTCGAAGACCATCAAAGAGGAGAGGTGAAAGGCGGGTTAGAAGGCAGCGAGAGAGAAGGAAAGGCAGGAGTGTGGAGGTTAGTAGGGACTCTGAACATAGGGACAATGACTGGTAAAGGCAGAGAGCTTGCAGACATGATGGAGAGAAGGAAGGTAGATATTCTGTGTGTCCAGGAGACCAGATGGAAAGGAAGCAATGCCAGGAACATTGGAGGTGGATTCAAACTGTTCTGTCATGGTGTAGAGGAAGAGAAATGGAGTAGGGATAATCCTAAAGGAACAGCTTGTGAAAAGTGTTCTGGATGTAAAGAGAGTGTCAGACAGGATCATGAGCCTGACGTTGGAGGTTGATGGTGTAATTTTGAATGTGGTCAGTTCATATGCACCACAGGTTGGTTGTCAGTTAGAGGAGAAAGAGGAATTTTGGAGTAAGATGGATGAAGTGGTAGATGGTGTCCCTAGAGAGGAGAGATTAGTGATTGGTGCAGACTTCAATGGACATGTTGGTGAAGGGAACAGAGGGGATGAAGAGGTGCTGGGTATGTATGGTGTGAGAGACAGAAATGCGGAAGGTCAGATGGTTGTAGATTTTGCAAAGAGAATGGAAATGGCTGTGGTGAACACACATTTTTAGAAGAGGGAAGAACACAGGGTGACATACAAGAGTGGAGGGAGGTGGATTATATCTCCTTTAGGTGGCATCTCCTGCTAAGGATTGGAGATTGTAAAGTGGTACCAGGGGAAAGTGTAGCAAGGCAGCATAGGGTGGTTGTCTGTAGATTAGAAACAAAGAAGAGGAAGAGAGTGAAGACAGCCAAAGACTAGAAGGTGGAAGCTGAAGGAGGAGGATGGTTGCAGGCAGTTCAGGGAAAATACAGCTAAGGTGGTGAGAGAAACTGGCAAAAATGTGTTGGGTGTTTCATCTGGTCAGAGGAAAGAAGACAAGGAAAGTTGGTGGTGGAATGAGGAAGTCCAGGAGTGTATTCAGAAGAAGAAGGCAGCTAAGAAATAGTGGGATAACCAGAGAGATGAAGGAAGTAGGCAGGAGTACTGTGAGGCTAGTCGCATAGCGAAAAGAATGGTGGCAAAGGCAAAGGCTCAGGCCTATGATAAGCTGTATGAGAGGCTGGACAGGAAAGAAGGAGTAAAGGACTTGTATCGTTTGGCTAAACAGAGAGATAGAGCTGGAAAGGATGTACAGCAGCTTAGGCTGATAAAGGATAAAGAGGGAAATGTACTAGTGAGTGAACAGAGAGTGTTGAGTAGATGGAAGGAGTACTTTGAAGAACTGATGAACGAAGAAAGAGAGAGAGAGGAGGACAACGGGGGGAGAGATAGTGAATCAGGAAGTGCAGAGAATTGGTAAGGTGGAAGTGAGGGCAGCTTTAAAGAGGATGAAGAATGGAAAGGCAGTTGGTCCATATGACATACCTGTGGAGGTATGGAGAAGGCAGTGAACTTTTTAACCAGGTTGTTTAACAAAATCCTGGAGAGTGAGAGGATGCCTGATGAGTGGAGAAGTAGTGTACTGGTCGCCACTTTTAAGAACAAGAGTGATGTGCAGAGCTGCAGTAACTACAGAGGTATAAAGTTGATGAGCCACACCATGAAGGTATGGGAAAGAGTTGCTGAAGGAAGGCTAAGGCGAGAGGTTCAGATCAGTGAGCAGCAGTTTGGTTTCATGCCCAGAAAGAGTACCACAGATGCAATTTTTGCATTGAGAGTGTTTGTAGAGAAGTACAGAGAAGGTCAGAAGGAGCTACATTGTGTCTTTGTGGATCTAGAGAAGGCATATGATAGGGTGCCAAGAGAGGAACTGTGGTACTGTATGAGGAAGTCAGGTGTAGCCGAAAAGTATGTTAGGGTGGTGCAGGACATGTATGAGGATAGTGAGACAGTGGTGAGGTGTGCAGTTGGAGTGACAAATGGTTTCAAGCTGAAGGTAGGGTTACATCAGGGATCAGCTTTGAGCCCTTTATTGTTTGCAATGGTGATGGAAAGGTTGACAGATGAGGTCAGGCAGCAGGCTCCATGGACCATGATGTTTGCAGATGACATTGTAATCTGTGGTGAGAGTAGAGAGCAGGTGGTAGAGAATCTGGAGAGGTGGAGGTATGCACTGGAGAGGAGAGGAATGAAGGTCAGTAGAGACAAGATGGAATACATGTGTGTTGGGGCAGTCGTGGGCTGGAGGTTAGGGATCTGGCACTGTGACCGCAAGGTTGCCGGTTTGATCCCCAGGGCTGACAGTCCATGACTGAGGTGTCCTTGAGCAAGACACCTAACCCCCAACTGCTCCCCGGGCGCCGTGGATAGGGCTGCCCACCGCTCCGGGCAAGTGTGTGCTCACTGCCCCCTAGTGTGTGTGTGTGTTCACTAGTGTGTATGTGGTGTTTCACTTCACGGATGGGTTAAATGCGGAGGTGGAATTTCCCCGGTTGTGGGATCAAAAAAGTATCACTAATGAGAGGGAGGCAGGTGGAAAGGTGAAGATGCAAGGAGTAGAGGTCGTAAAGGTAGATGACTTCAAATATCTTGGGTCAACCATCCAGAGCAATGGACAGTGTAGAAAAGAGGTGAAGAAGAGGGTGACTGCAGGATGGAGTGGGTGGAGACGGGTGTCAGGGCTGATGTGTGACAGAAGGATAGCAGCAAGAGTGAAAGGGAAGGTTTACAAGACAGTAGTGTGTCCTGCTATGATGTATGGTTTGGAGACTTTGGCCCTGTCTAAAAGACAGGAGGCTGAGCTGGAGGTGGCGGAGATGAAGATGCTGAGATTTTCGTTCATGGTTTGGACATGTGTTGAGGAGGAATAGTGGATATATTGGTCAAAGAATGTTGGAGATGGAGCTGCCAGGTAGAAGGAGAAGAGGTAGACCTCAGAGAAGGTTTATGGATGTAGTGAAGGTGGACATGGAGATGGTTGGTGTAAAAGTAGAGGAAGCAGTGGATAGGGCAAGATGGAGGCAGATGATCCGCTGTGGCGACCCCTAAAGGGAGCAGCCGAAAGAAGAAGAAGAAGGCTGGACCAGACACTACGCAGCATTATACTGCCACCTATTGGTACTTTAGTTGGATTCCAGTAATTTTTGTATGATGTACTCAATCAGTTCAGTTTTGTTGAAACCAGGGGTGCAACTACATACTACATACATTTCTGAGGTGGATGCAAACATATTATCGGCGCCCCCCCCCCAAAACCCCGCCCCTTAACTTAAAGTGACTGAAAGAAATTAAAATTAAAATCAAATATTTAAGCAGGCAAGCTAAAATAAGGAACTTTATAAACAGAATACAAATTAAATGGTAAGAGCAAAAAACAAGCAATGAGGATTTAATTAAGAAGAAATAAAATAATTCAGAATAAACTGATAAGTGGACAGGCTAAAATGTAATGCAATAAAATAGAGATTCATAATTAGAATAATAAAATATAAGCACAAAGAAAGAGGGTTAAAACACCAAGTTTATATAAAAAAGTAAATTATGGAAATAAAATAAACAGTAAAACAGAAGACAGAATAAATAAAAGGAAGAAATAAATGAAATAAAAAGGTAAAAGGCGAAAAGTATGGAATAAAATAAATAAAAAGGTAAAACAGAAAATTAAATAAATAAAAGGACAAAATAAATAAAAATGTAAAGGAAAACTCAACTAAAACAGTTACAGGCTGAATGTGTCTGAATGTGGCTAGAAACTAAGAGTTTAAGATGATTTAGTGCCACCAGCGAGCTGAGCTTTAGACCACTAAAATGTTGACTAGCTAGGTTAGCTAGCTAAACAGGCTACTATAAAGAGCTATGGCTTGACTAATGTCACTCGTTTTGAAGTTAAACCGAGAAAATAACCAGTTCAGGGTTAATCAGGTTGTAGCTGGAGAACCAAGTTTAGCTTTAACGTTAGCTTGCTGCCTCACTGCTATCATTCATCTGGCTGGCTGGGTAATATTAATATGGCTAGCCTTAGCTAGCACAGTAACATACATCTTAAACTGAAAAGGCGATCTCTTCTGATTGTGTGAATCTATTCACGGTGAAGTACGGGATCTTTGGGGAAACTATGGAAGGTTTGACCTCTATTAGATTCCTTTATTTTTGAATAAGTGCGTTTGGGAACGCAGCAGTGAGGCAGCTTTGCTAGAACCCAGTGGTCCAACGCTACTTTCGTACCCTACAGTCTCGTTTTGGTAGACAAAGGTGACGTAGGTGAATAAAGCGTATAAACTGACCAACCTGCTGTCTTTCAACCACTTTGAGAAGCTTTTCTTCATCCCTACAACATCTTTTTCTCTCTCCCTCTTCCGTTTTCTGTTTTGTGCCCCGGAGAGCTTTTTTTTCTGCCCCTCCATCCTGAACACCCTGCAGGTGCTTGCGCCACGACAGGGAAAAAAACAAACAAAAAAAAAACACGCCTTGACGCGTTCCCTATGGGGCGCGTTCTCAAGCGCCTGTGTTTGGGAGCAAATGACAGGAGGGTAGGGGGCGGAGTGGATGGGCGCCTGATTAGTGCTGTGCTGTTTTTTGATGTGTATTATCATACTTGAACAAACAGCTCTTACAGAAAATGCAGACTAGAAATAATTTTCCGGCATCGTTTTGGCGCCCCTCCAGTGCAGCGCCCATGTGCGCCGCATACGCTGCATACCCCCTTTTTGCGCCACTGGTTGAAACAGTAACTGGGCAGCTGAAATCAACTATAAGACAACACTTACATTTATATTTACATTTAATGTATTTTAAATTAAATTAAATTAAATAAACTACTGCACTTGAATCAGTTAACACATTTGAAAAAACTACATATTACAAAACACTATTTTTACTGTCCCTGCGATGGACTGGCGACCTGTCCATACAGCTGGGAAAGGCTCCAGCTCCCCCCACGACACAGAAGGAGAAGCAGCTTAGAAGGTGTGTGTGTGTGTTTTTACTGTTTTATACTTCCTTATTTAGATTTTTCTGAAGGTGTATCCCACAACAACACTGGGTACACATAAGTTAAACCTCCATCATCTCGTCTTGATGAGCACTTCCTCTCTCAACAGGGAGACTTCACATTGTTAACTGAGAATAAGAGGAATAATGAACAAACCATCAAGAAGCATGAAGATCCAAATAAAAGACAGGGTGTTCTACAGAATCACTGTACATAATAATAATAATAATAATAATAATAATAATAATAATAAATTGTTTACATAGATTGTTCAAGGAAAATGAGAAAGTACCATCCCACATCACTCACTCTGCGTATGTTTCTCTGCACTAGGACTGCAACAAACAACTAATTTGATAATCGAATAATCGATTATTCGGATTATGAATTGCTACATTACCAAATAACTTTTATGTAGCTATTAGCTTTTAGTCTGAGGTTGTTTTATACATTCACTAACTATCACTGAAGACAATAAAGGTGAATATCATTTAAGGTTCCATTGTTTTAATTAACTTTCCTGCTAAAACAAAAGGAAAAAATTATTCCAATATATTTTTCTTGTCAAGATTTATAACCAAGGATGTGTAAAGAAGTAATAAAATCAAATAAAATTTTAAAATCCATCTAAATTTAAATGTAAACAGTGCAGTCTCTATGAATTCTGCTGTCTGTCTTCACTCTGCTGCAACTAAATTCTACAATCACAAGCCTTTAATGAAACTGAGGAAAGTCTCGTGAGGGACTTGCTCTCCTCTGAGAGCAGATACTCCGACCAGCAGAGAAGACGCGTTCTGGTGGAGCAAACGGGAAAGTGTCGAAAGTTTGTGACAAACTCTACGAGCTGTTAAAATTGAACGAGTCCAATTTAACTCTTCATTTGAACGTTAATCATTTATCCAGCTACCTAAACTGTCAGCAAATGGTGGCGAGCGTTCGCGGAAAACAGGAACTCTGTTTGTAATCGCTCTCCTGTCTTCACTGAATTTGAACACACCGACGACCTCAACGCTAAGATGATGCAGTATTTAGCACTGTAAGCGTTATCTGGAGAGTGAACAGAATCGTTGTGAATAATAGTTACTTCTCTGTTCCCACTCCATTAACGATTCAAGGTAACCTGCATTTTGGAATAGAAAACGTCACAGATCAGCTCATAACATGAAGTAGGATGGCTTATAGCATTAACATTAGCTAAATAGCTCAACTACTAACCCTAACCCTAATCCCATACCACACACTCCTGTACTTCACACAAATTAGTGCACTTCTAATGGTATATGCGTTATATTTACATACTATTTAGCGAGCTAATATGCGGTTTGGGACTAGGCGTATCTTACCGAGATGAATCTTCTTCACCCAGTGAACTGAGTTTCCCCTTCAGATGCTCCAACATGGAGAACGTATTCCTGTGACAGCTGAGCTCGGCTTTACAAATAGCACGATGGACACACTTTTTAGCGTGTAGTTTTTGAGACTGCCATCACGCTGTTGTTAACTAGGAAAGTATTCCTAGAAAGACGCGTAATGACGTCACCAACTAATCAACTACTACATTAGCAATTAATTTGGTTGTTGATTTTAGTTGACTAAGTTGAATAATCGTGGCACCCCTACCCTGCATGATGTAGTACTTGTCACTCCCCCTGACTCTTTTTAGTCTTTGGAGGGTGACAGATGGCGTGGCGGTATACTGTTTGTGATTTATGGAATACAGCCACTCTGGCAATCTTGAAGACTACTGACTAGATTACTGACCTTGATTAATGTCATGACAGGCAATGTCTTTTAATTTTGCAACTACACACATCCCCCAGTCTGACAACGCACAACTTTGATTATCAACACACCATGCACCAACTCATAGTTTTTGACCCTGAACACCATGTGTTTAGAAACACATTTTATGCAGACAGGAAAACATTCTAAGAAAACAAAAGAGCAGAAACAGTCAAACCAAGACTACACACAGATCATACTAATTAATTGTATCACCCATGATTCAACTGCCCTTCCTGGATCGGGGCCTTGGCAGTAGGGCTTGTGTGGTCTAGGGATCTTCAGAGGTAAGTCGTCAGGAGAAATATGCTCCTGGTAGGGTCTCCCAGGGCGAACAGGTCTGGAGTGAAGACCCTGACTAACGCAATCCAAAACTCCACCATGCACAACAGACACAGAAAATCGTGTACCCTGCCTGGGAGAGGGTCACCAGGACCTACCCCTGGAGCCAGGCCTAGGGGTAATGTTCCTTGGCAAGCATCAGGCTTAGCCCGAAGAGGCAATGTGGGGAGACCATTTGGGCCCACCACCCGCAAGGTCCAGCATGGGGGAGCGGTGCAGTGCCGTATAGGCAGTGGGAGATTGCAGGGGGGCCCTTGGTGGCCTAGGCCCCTGTGGCAGAAACTGGCTCTTGGTACACGGAATGTAATCTCACTGGGGGCATGGTGCTGGAGCTTGTGCAGGAGGTTGAGAGGTACCAACTAGATATAGTTGGGCTCACCTCCACCCACAGTGTTGGCTCTGAAACCAAACTCCTGGATAGGGGTTGGTCCCTCTCCTACTCAGGGATTACACAGGGTGAGAGGCACCGGGCGGGTATGGGTATGAGTCTGGTGGCTGTGCAGTTGGAATTTGTCCTGGTGGATGAGAGGGTCGCCTCAATGTGAATTAAAATCGCAAAGAGGAAAACTCTGACTGTTGTGTGTGCTTATGCACCAAACAACAGGTCGGAATATTCGGTCTTCTTGGAGCAAGTGGGCAGGGTTCTGGAAAGAGTCCCACCTACAGGCTCCATAGTCTTGCTGGGAGACTTCAATGCTCATGTTGGCAGTGACTGGGAGACCTGAAGAGGCGTGATTGGGAAGAACGGCCTGCTCGATCTAAACCCAAATGGCGAATTGTTATTGGACTTCTGTGCCAGGCATGGATTGTCCATAACGAACATCAAGTTCAAACACAAGGATGTTCATAAGTGTACGTGTTACCGGAGCTCCTTGGGTCAGAGGTCAATCATCGACTTTATTGTCATTTCATCTGACTTTGGACCATGTTCTTGACACTTGGTTGAAGAGAGGTGCTGAGCTGTCAACTGATCACCATCTGGTCGTGAGTTGGACCATATAGCAGGGAAGACTGATGGTCAGGCCCGGTAGGACCAAGCGAATAGTAAGGGTGTGCTGGGAACGACTGTCAGAGGCCATACCTCATGGGAGTCAGGGCTGGAGGCTTCTGGCGTATCAAGCTCCATTTCCCTGGAGGAGGTCACTGAGGTAGTTGGCCAGATCTTCAGTGACAAGGCACCAGGGGTGGATGAGATTCATCCGGAGATGCTTAAGGCTCTGGATATTGTTGGGCTGTTGTGGCTGACACACCTCTACAATATTGCATAAAACTCAGGAACAGTGCCCTTGGACTGGCAGACTTGGGTGGTGGTCCCTATTTTTAAGAAAGGGGACCGGAGGGTGTGTGCCAACTATTGGGGTATCACACTGCTCAGCCTCCCTGGGAAAGTCTATGCCAAGGAGCTGGAAAGGAGACTCTGACCAATAGCTGAACCTCAGATTGAGGAGGAACGATGCGGATTCCGTCCGCTTTTCACTCTCTCATGGATTGTTGAGGGGGTGTTAACTTCTGCTGGCAAGCGTTTGTTTCTTGAGGAAAAACAGGAGTGGAGACTCGAGGAAAAAGAAGTTTAATGAACACGCGTCTTCCCACGAAGCAAGTCTGCCTAGCTTAGGCATTCATCACTCTTATAGTTACTCCAGTAAAAGCACACCCACCAGTTATTTCTTTGACTCAACGACCCCAAAAGGCCCCCCCACTTGATGGCCGGCTGCCTCTACCTTTGTAATTAAAATAGAGGTGTTGAGGTCCACAGCATTTGTGTATATATTTCTGTATTTTGGTCTATAGTTCTATCATTTATGTTGAATAGATTCTCCCAAAATTTTATGCTGCTGCACTGATGTTGAACCATGCACTGGGTCGGTATGACCAACAGGTCAAAACAAGCTCAAAACAAAGTGCGTGCTGTGCTCTGATTGATGTTCTTGCTTCCTTATTATTATTCTTCATTATTGTGGCAAAATGTGTTTACTTCTTTCTGCAGTTTCTATCTGTGGCCAGTAGATGGTGCATTGTATCTTTAATAGAAATCAGCTGATGCCTGTAGAAAAAAATGCTGGACAGCAGCATTTTTACCTTGTTTCTACACACGGAGTCTATTTTACATTGACAGGTAAGTGTTTTTGCCTTCTCCTGTAAAGTTCATATTTTGGAGATACTTGTGTTTCATTGCACAGCGCTATGTGCGTATCTTTGAGCATGAATGGTTCCTTTACAAAAAGGAGTTACTAATACCATGGGCACTAAAAAATATCTATGCCATGACCCTAGATTTTGAACTTCACTCTGCAAACTAGATACTGCTTTTAAAACACTGAAAACACAATATCCTTTATTTCCATAAACACTTATTTTAGAAAACCTGTACTGGCTACCAGCTATAGTCAGTGCATACAAATATACACTGCTCAAAAAAATAAAGGGAACACTCAAATAACATATCCTAGATCTGAATGAATGAAATATTCTCATTGAATACTTTGTTCTTTACAAAGTTGAATGTGCTGACAACAAAATCACACAAAAATCAATGGAAATCAAATGTATTAACCAATGGAGGCCTGGATTTGGAGTCACACACAAAATCAAAGTGGAAAAACACTACAGGCTGATCCAACTTGGATGTAATGTTCTTAAAACAAGTCAAAATGAGGCTCAGTATTGTGTGTGGCCTCCACGTGCCTGTATGACCTCCCTACAACGCCTGGGCATGCTCCTGATGAGGTGGCGGTTGGTCTCCTGAGGGATCTCCTCCCAAACCTGGACTAAAGCATCCGCCAACTCCTGGACAGTCTGTGGTGCAACGTGACGTTGGTGGATGGAGCGAGACATGATGTCCCAGATGTGCTCAATCGGATTCAGGTCTGGGGAATGGGCGGGCCAGTCCATAGCTTCAATGCCTTCATCTTGCAGGAACTGCTGACACACTCCAGCCACATGAGGTCTAGCATTGTCCTGCATTAGGAGGAACCCAGGGCCAACCGCACCAGCATGTTGTCTCACAAGGGGTCTGAGGATCTCATCTCGGTACCTAATGACAGTCAGGCTACCTCTGACACCTCCAAAGAAATGCCACCCCACACTATTACTGACCCACTGCCAAACCGGTCATGCCGAAGGATGTTGCAGGCAGCAGATCGCTCTCCACGGCGTCTCCAGACTCTGTCATGTCTGTCACATGTGCTCAGTGTGAACCTGCTTTCATCTGTGAAGAGCACAGGGCGCCAGTGGCGAATTTGCCAATCCTGGTGTTCTCTGGCAAATGCCAAGCGTCCTGCACGGTGTTGGGCTGCGAGCACAACCCCCATCTGTGGACGTCGGGCCCTCATACCATCCTCATGGAGTCGGTTTCTAACCGTTTGTGCAGACACACGCACATTTGTGGCCTGCTGGAGGTCATTTTGCAGGGCTCTGGCAGTGCTCCTCCTGTTCCTCCTTGCACAAAGGCGGAGGTAGCGGGTTGTTGTCCTCCTAGGGCCTCCTCCACGTCTCCTGGTGTACTGGCCTGTCTCCTGGTAGCACCTCCAGCCTCTGGACACTATGCTATACTAACACTATACAATCAGTGTTGGTTCCTAAGTGGACAGTTTCATTTTACAGAAGTTTGATTTACTTGGAGTTATATTGTGTTGTTTAATTGTTCCCTTTATTTTTTTGAGCAGTCTATATGAACCTTTGGTCTGGTCTCATGTCAGAAACTAAGCAATGTGGGGCTTAGTCAGGGCTTCTGTTGAAAACTAACTCACATTACAAGTTTTCAACCTAACCTTTACTTTTAAGTAAACATAACTTTGATTCAAAATCAACCAAACCTGTATTTTGAACCTAAACTTTGGATACAGGGAAAAGTAGTTTATATTGTAGGACTAAGCAGAAGGCTTAAGACAGAACATATGAATTCTACATGTACTTGGATATATATTGTACTGTGTTACATTAGAGAACCGGTATTGCCTACCAGCTTCAGCCAGTGTATACAAACCTATGAGAACCTATACAAACCTTTGTGTGGGCTAATTTCAGAAACTCATCAATGTGGGGCTTAGTCAGGGTTTGTATTGAAAACTAACTCAAATTAGAGGTTGAAATCAGGTTTTGAAACAAATTTTTACTTTGCAATAAGAATAACTTTGAAACAATGGAGAGAATATTTCAAAAGTCAGCCATTATTAAGTTCTAATAGAGTGGTGGGATACTTTAAATGGCCAATATTGGAAAACAGCCTCAACCAGGGGCACTATGCGTCTAGGACCAGGGAACCGCTTAACTGATATGTGAAGCTAATCAAGGTTTTTATCGCCTCATGTTCAAGTCACAGTTAGAATCAATTTGCTTTTACAGGCATTCTTTTCACCATGTGCAAATGTGCAAATCAAGAAAACCAAATTTTAAAAGCAAAATACTACAAAGACAACATATGAAATGTTGAAACTGAGAAATTTTATAGTTTTTTTTAAAAATACATGGCAATTTTGAATTTAATGCAAACGTTCCAAAAAAGTTGGGATCATCATCGTCGTTGACTGCTTAATCCAGATAGGGTCGCGGTAGCAGTTGGGAGAGCAGAGAATGACCCTGTCCCCTGCAACTTCCTCCAGTTCATTCCCAGGGACCCCAAGCCGCTCCTAGGCCAACACGGAGATGTAATCCCTCCAGCGGGTCCTAGGACAACTCCGGGGCCTTATCCCGGTAGGCCGTGCCTGGTACACCCCCAACTGGGAGGCGTCCAGGGGGCATCCGGATCAGATGCCCGAACCACCTCAGCTGGCTCCTCTCAATTTGGAGGAGTAGTGGCTCTACTCCGAGCTCCTCCCGGATGGCCGAGCTCCTCACCCTACCAAATACTGTGTAGCCCGCCACCTTGCGAAGAAAGCTCATTTCCGCCGCTTATATTCGCAATCTCATTCTTTCAGTCATTACCCACAGCTCATGACCATAGGTGAGGGTCAGGATGTAGACCGACCAGTAAACAGAGAGCTTCACCTTATTGCTCAGTTCCCTCTTCACCACTACAGTCCAGTACAGTGACCGCATTACTCCTGCCGCCTGTCCCAGCCTGCGGCATGTCACAATCCCTCTTCCCGTCACTCGTGAACAAGACCCCAAGATACTTAAACTCCTCCACCTGGGGCAGGTCCTTTCCCCTTACCTGGAGTGGGCATGCCATCCTTTTCTGGTTGAAAATCAGTGTCACCAAATCTTTTTTCCTGTGCATTGACTGCAGAGTCATTTTCTGGCATCATCAGAAATATATACAGAATCATCAACATTGTCCACCACATGGACAATTTCATCTTCTGGAGTTTGACTCTGGAGATCTTTATACAGCTCTTCTTCCTCTGCATGTTCTTCCACATTTTCTTCTAGCTTTCTTGAGCCTTCAACACCTTGGCTCTCGGAGCGGGGTGCTTCTTCTCTTGGCGCTTTGACACGATGTGATAAATGATACCATGTTGGAGACCCTTTAACCTGGACCGCAGTTCCAGTACTGCAAACAACTTCAAATGGTCCTTCATGGCATTTGTTATACCACTTCCTTCTAAAGACCTTCACGAACACCTTGTCTCCAGGTTGCACTGTGGTCCTCTTTTGCTCATCGAGCCTTTCTTGCACCTCTTCTTTTCTTTGCATCAAAAATATCCATGTTCACTTCACGAGTGACCAGAAAAATTCTGCCCAATTTTTCTGCTCCTGTGACTGCTTTTGCAGCTTCATCAGCCGCTTTATTCCCTTGTGTGACCTTTGACACATCCATTCTATGTGCTGCGCATTTAGCTATTTCTTTAGGCTTCATCATAGCATGCAACAGTTAATTATTTGAGCATGATGCTGTATTGGAGAACCATCCATTTTCTTAAACCCTCAGTTCTTCCACACCGAGCCAAACAAGTGACACACATTGTGTGCATAAGCAGAGTCAGTATATATTGTCACTTGCTTACCTTCTGCCAACAAACACACTTCAGTTAACCCTACAAGGTCAGCAAGCTGTACAGATTCAGGCTGTGTTACTACTTCAGCCTTCTCGACAACAAATCCAGTTCTTTGGGCTTTTACTGCTGCATAGCCAGCACTCAATTTATCTCCCACATGATAATCAGAATCAGAATCAGAAGAAGTTTTATTGCCATTGTCAATGAACAGGATTCACAGACTAGGAATCTGCTTTGTGCAACATAAAAACAAGTCATCACAGTCATATCCACTGTCTTCTGAGCATTGAGCACCAAGTTGCTGTTGCTGCACCAGGTCACCAGCCGGTCCACCTCCTTCCTGTAGGCAGACTCATCACCGTCTGAGATGAGTCCAATGAGGGTGGTGTCGTCCGCAAACTTAATCAGTTTGACAGAGTCATGGATGGAGGTGCAGCAGTTGGTGTCCAGGGAGAAGAGCAGAGGGGAAAGTACACAGCCCTGAGGAGATCCTGTGCTTAAAGTCTGCGTGTCCGAGACAATCTTACCCAGCCGTACTCGCTGACTGCGGTCCGTGAGGAAGTCTGTGATCCACCTGCAGGTGGAGTCGGGCACATGGAGCAGAGAGAGCTTGTCCTGGAGCAAAGTGGGAAGGATAGTATTGAATGCAGAGCTGAAGTCCACAAACAGGATCCTAGCGTAGGTTCTTGGGGAGTCCAGATGCTGCAGGATGAAGTGGAGGGCCAGGTTTATGGCATCATCTACGGACCTGTTGGCTCTGTAGGCAAACTGCAGGGGGTCCAGAAGGGGGTTGGTGATGGACTTGAGGTGGGATAAAGCCAAACGTTCAAAGGTCTTCATGACTACGGACGTCAGGGCCACAGGCCTGTAGTCATTAAGACCTGTGGCGCGTGGTTTCTTGGGGACAGGGACGATGATGGAGGACTTAAAACAGGCTGGGACATGGCATGACTCCAGGGAAGAGTTGAAGATTCCCGTGAAGACTGGGGCCAGCTCATCAGCACAGTGTCTGAAGGTGGCAGAGGACACGGAGTCAGGGCCCGAAGCCTTGTGTGGATTTAGCCTCTTAAACAGCCTGTTCACATCCTCCTCCTGGACTGAGAGGGCAGAGGGGGCAGGTGGGCAATCCAAAGTGGTTGAGTGTATTGTGGTGTGGGGGGTGGAGGATGGGGGGTGTGAGTCCATGACTTCCAAATGTGAATAGAAGTCGTTAAGGTCGTTAGCCAGTTTGAAATCTTCTGAACAATGAGGTGCTCAGGTCTGCCTCACACAGTGGGAGGGCTTGCAAATCTGACCTGAGCCGCAAGTATTTCTCTGCTTTTTGAACATCTTCCTGCTCTAAGAGCCTATCATAGTCTCTAAGCCTAGGCATAGTCAATGTGTATTTGCCATAGGTCAAAAGATTTCTGAGACTATGATGGGTAAGAATTGTCACTGGATAACCACATGTGACAGGTGATGCCTTATCGTACATTAAAAAAACTCACACCATTGCTCTGTAGCACAGTGGTAGCCCCAGCTCTACTTCTGAATAAGCAGTAGAATAGTAAGAAATAGGTTGAGGATTTATTCCCATACCTGTTGGCTGACAATGAACTGCACATGCATATTTACCCCCAGTAGAAGTGGACACATACAACAAAAATTCTTACAATAGTCTGGGAGTGCTAGCACAAGAGCTTCTTGTAACCTCTGTTTGTTATATGTGAACCCAAATAAACCTCGACTTTCTATATTAAGTGGACACAAGCACCTGCAGTGTTTTAATTACATCTGGGTTAAGAGTCCCCTCCACTGGCCATGGCTGGTCGATTTCAGGCCAACGCTTAATACCATTTCTCTGATATCTTTGCGATGCCTTTAATTAAAGGATTATTCTTCTGTACCACATCATCAGGAGTAATTACTTTCAAAATTTTGGTGTCCTTTTTTGACATTGTAATGGCTTCCTTATGTTCACTTATTGTAAATGAGGACTAATTACTAAGACTAAAACCACTTAAAGCTTTTTAAATTACTTCTCCTTCTCTTATTTATTTATTTGTTTATTTATTTTTATTTATTCATTTATTTTCTAAGCCACCATTTTACCACGGTCAGTAAAAATAAAATAAATTTGCCAAAGGGCCAACTATCACAAAATTTATTTCTATTCACAGCAAAACTAACACCTATGTATCACCCAGTGCTCACACCCATGCACCTCAAATCATCAAATGGTTTCAATATTGAATTCCCAACACAGCTCAGACCATACATAGACAATGAAACTCACCTTTGCAGCACTCAACAGAGTTTAAACTACATTATCTTATACCAAACATTCCAAGTTCCAAAAGCCAGTTTCAGCAACCAAGGATCAGAACGCCAAGGCCCACGCCTTCGGACACTGCCCAATCCACAATGCACCGAACCCCTACTACTGCCCCTCCCATTGGTGGTGGGTCGATGGGAGGGGGGACTCATGTAGCTCCTTCGGGCTGGGCCAGCCGGGCACCATGATTGAATGCCCGGCCACTAGACGCTCGCTGGCAAGCCCCTCCCCCAGGCCTGGCTCCAGGGTGGGGCCCCGGTAACCCTGATCTGGGCAGGGTACACAAGTCCTGCTTTCTTGTTTTCATAGGGGTGATTATGGATCAAACTTTGTCTGGCCTGTCACCTAGGACCAGTTTGCCATGGGAGACCCTACCAGGAGCTTTTGCTCCAGACAGCATAGCTCCTAGGATCATTCAAGCACACAAACCCCTCCACCAGGATAAGGTGGTTGATCCATGGAGAGGATCTTTGACCAGATATCGGGGGAGGTGAGGGACATTGACTCAGAATGGGCCATGTTCCGCTCCTCCATTGTTGAAGCGGCTGACTGTAGCTGTGGTCGCATAGTAGTTGGTGCCTGTAGGGGCGGTAATCCTCGAACCCGGTGGTGGACACCCCAGGTGAGAGATGCCGTCAAGCTGAAGAAGGAGTCCTACCGGGCATGGCTGGCCTGTGGCACACCAGAGGCAGCTGGCAGGTATCGACAGGCCAAGCGATCTGCGGCTTCAGGCGTTGCCAAGTTTGGTGAGGCCTTGGAAAGTGACTTTAAGTCGGCTCTGAAAAGATTCTGGCAAACCGTCAGGCGACTCAGAAGGGGAAAGCAGTGTGCCACTAGCACTGTATATAGTGGAGATGGTGTGCTGCTGACTTCGACTGAAGACGTCATTGGGCGGTGGAAGGAATACTTTGAGGACCTTCTCAATCCCACCGACATGTTCTCCAGTGAGGAGGCAGAGTCTGGGGACACGGGAATAGGCTTGTCCATTACTGAGGCCGAAGTCGCTAAGGTAGTTAAAAAGCTCCTTTGCAGCAGGGCTCCAGGGGTGAGTTCCTCAAGGCTCTGGATGTTGTGGGGCTGTCTTGGCTGACAAGCCTTTTCAACATTGCGTGGACATCGGGGGTGGTGCCACTGGATTGGCAGACTGGGGTGGTGGTGCCTCTTTTTAAAAAGGGGGACCGGAGGGTATGTTCCAACTACAGGGGAATCACATTCCTCAGCCTCCCTGGTAAGGTCTATGCAGGGGTACTGGAGAAGAGAGTCCGGCTTATAGTCGAACCTCGGATTCAGGAGGGGCAGTGTGGGCTCCACCCTGGTCGTGGAACACTAGACCAACTCTTTACCCTCTCCAGGATTCTGGAGGGTTCATGGGAGTTTGCCCAACCAGTCCACATGTGCTTTGTGGATTTGGAGAAGGCATTCGCCTGTGTTCCCCGGGGTATTCTGTGGGAGGTGCTTCGGGAGTACGGGGTACATGGCTCTTTGCTACGAGCCATTCAGGCCCTGTACAAACAAAGCAGGAGTTTGGTTCGCATGGCCGGCAGTAAGTCAGACTTTTTCCCAGTGAGAGTTGGACTCCGTCAGGGCTGCCCTTTGTCACCGATTCTATTCATAATTTTTATGGATAGAATTTCTAGGCGCAGTCAGGGGATGGAGGGTTTCCGGTTTGGTGACCTCAACGTCACATTGCTGCTGTTTGCAGATGATGTGGTCCTATTGGGGACATCAGGCTGTGAACTTCAGCTTTCACTGGATCGGTTTGCACCCGAGTGTGAAGCGGCCGGGATGAGGATCAGTACCTCCAAATCCGAGGCCATGGTTCTCAGGCGAGAAAGGGTGGAGAGCCCTCTCTGGGTTGGGGATGAGCTCTTGCCTCAAGTGGAGGAGTTCAAGTATCTCGGGGTCTTGTTCATGAGTGATGGTACAAGGGAGCGGGAGATTGACAGGCGGATTGGTGCTGGGTCAGCAGTGATGCGGGCTCTTACCGGTCTGTTGTGGTAAAGAAAGAGCTGAGCCATAAGGCAAGGCTCTTGATTTACTGGTCGATCTACTTTCCCACCCTCACCTATGGTCATGAGCTTTGGGTAATGACCGAAAGAATGAGATCGCGAATACAAGCAGCCGAAATGAGTTTCCTCCGCAGGGTGTCTGGACTCTCCCTCAGAGATAGGGTGAGAAGTTCAGTCATCCAGGAGGGACTCAGAGTAGAGCCGCTGCTTCTCCACATCGAGAGGAGCCAGCTGAGGTGGTTCGGGCATCTGGTTAGGATGCCTCCTGGACGCCTCCCTTGGGAGGTGTCACAGGCAAGTCCACCCGGGAGGAGACCCTGGGGAAGACCCAGGACATGCTGGCGTTACTATATTGCCCAGCTGGCCTGGGAATGCCTCGGAATCCCCCCCAGGGAGATAGTGGAAGTGGCTGGGGAAAGGGAAGTCTGGGCCTCATTGCTTAGGATGCTGCCCCTGCGACCCGAACCCCGGAGAAGCAGAAGATGATGGATGGATGGATGGATGGATGGATTCTTTCCTGTACATTTACAACAGTCCCTTCCATATGCTGGGCAGTTCCTGGGTGAATGCCTTGTGCCACACTTTTCCACAGTTCTTCTGCTTAAGTTTACTTTAGCTTTTGTGACCTTCTGCACAGCATCTACTCCTGCTTTTTCTGTTTAATTTTTTATTTTAATGTCTTTAGCTGAATCTTGGCATTTTCTGATGCCTGGCATATCTGAATAGCTTTTTTCAAAAGGCTGGTCCATTTCTTTTAGCAAGTGCATTCTCACTTTTTTGTCGCATATTCTGATCTTTAATCATGGAGTCACAGAGTGTACCAAAGTTATAAGTCTGACTTTTTAGTCTGACGTCAGTCACATAGTGTTCAACTGATTCAATTTTCTTTGCAAACAGTTTTTTAAGACATACATCTCATAGGTCTCGTTCTTTCTCGGCATGCAGCATTTGTCAATTTATTCCATCACTGCTGAAACTTGACAAAAGAATTGTACATTTTGAGTGCATTTCGACCCATCACTGTTAGCAACAGTGTTATCTTTTGCTAGTCCTCTTTCCCTTCCAGAGCAAGCAGATAGAGCTCAAAACTCTGTCAATTCCCTGTCATTCCCTGTCAATTTCAACAATTCTGGTCGTTTGATGGAATTCACGCCTAGGCACATTTTTTAACAACTCCTGGTATCATGTTTTGAAAACGTCCGAACACTCTTATTTCAGAATGTAAAGGCACATTATTTATTCTTAGTATTGCTGCACATAGAACCAAAATGCATTACTGCCACTTAGTGGCTAATATCAGTACACCTTCTGCATTAGATTAACCTGCTGTTGATAAGCAAACATCAGGGGCTCCAGGAAAGAGCAGAACAGAGGTCCGAGATGTGACACTAGTCTCTCCAAGACTTTCATGATGTGGGATGTTTTCCACAGCACTGGCACACACCCTTGTTTAAGGTTCCAGTTAAAGCGATGCTGAATAATCCCACATAGCTGAGGGGAACAAAGCTTCAGGGCTCGCAAGCAGATCCCATCTGGTTCTGGCTAGTTGTCCCTCTGTGCACTCCTTAGTAATTCCTTATCCCTCAAACTTAAATGGCAAAGGAAGTGCTTCATGTAATTTTAAGAACAGTTACAGTGCCTCCCAGGCAGACAACAATGTATAAATATTGTAAGTCTAGTATAAATAGTATTAGACAACTATTTCTCTTTTAGAAATACAATTTAAATTACTCTTGCTACATGTGCAAATTGCTGTCAGCCTGGCAGACTTCTCTGTATTATTAATCAGCCTTGCAGGGTTTTGCACAAGTTACCACTCTGGGACATGCCTGTTTATTACTACCAGCCATTTTTTCTCCTCAGTTTAATCACGCCCAATTCCACACGCTAATTAGTTCTCATCCAATCACACAATACTACCAGTGCTTGAATGATGAATACTAGTACATGCTACCTGCGAGCCATGTGAAGCTGGACACCAAACTCCTGCTAATGCAACATCATTTAACAGCTTGACACTACCCAACCATGTTGCGTTAAGTGATGTAAGACTTATTTTGTAACATCAGCTAACAGATGCCCATGCTGAGTGTGGGAAGGAGGTCATCTTAACAGTACTTAACAGCTGCAGAGACTTCCTTTCTTATTAGCCCTAGAGCCATCATCAGTTTTTTGAAAGCTTTATTCATTTATTGCCATCAGCTTTAGAGGCTTGAAGGTCATTCTTATCAGCCTCCTAAGTATTTATCAAATATTGTCTGCCTAAGATATCCTTGGCTTTATTAACCAGCCTTGTAGGGATATAAGTTCTAAGTTGGAAGGTATCCATTTTGTTGTTTATCATCTTACCGTATAAGGCTGTCAGATTTCAGTTTCTTGTCGTCAGCATTGGAGGCATTTAATTCATTCTTATCAGCCTCCTAAATATTTGTCAATTGTTATCAACCTGAGAGAGTATTTGCATCATTAACTAGCCTTGCAATCATATTAGTTCTCTACTAGAAAGTATCCATTTTGTCATTTATTAGCCTTTGAGACATCTGGCACTTAGCATGAGAGAGCTCCTTTCTTATTAGTACTGGACCTATTATTAGTTATTATGAGCCTGTCACATTACAATTTATTGCCAGTAACCTTAAAGGCTTTTGGTTAATTCAAATCAAGCTTGTAAATATTTGTCAAATGTTATCAGCCCGAGAGACCCTTTTAATCATTAGCCTGCCATGTAGGTACACAATTTCTCTCACAGAAAGTATCTATTTTGCTGTTTATCAGTCTTCAAGGCATCTGGCACTATCAGCCTGATATAATAAAGCTTGGCCACTTTCAGTTTATTGTATATAAGAATTTGTCAATTTAGAAGTTTATTAGTCTTTGAAGCACCTGGTGCTTGATATCAGCCTAAGAGGCCTCCCTTTTTTCTTAGCAACTCTGTGATAAGCAATAAATTGTGAGAACAAGACTGGCATTCAGTTTGTTGCTGAAGTTAGCCAATGTTAGTGTAACGTGTGGACAGAATAGCAGTGAAATATGTGTGAAATATTCCAGTGCTAACGTTAATCTAATATAAACTTTACCTAGCTAATATGCCACTACTGAGTGGGATATGCCACTACCAAGCAAAATATGCCACTACTGAGCAAAGTATCCCACTGCTTAATGAAATATGCCAGTAAATGAAACATGGTGAAATATGCCACTGCTCAGTGAAATATGCCACTGCTGAGTGAAATATGCCACTGCCTAGTGAAATATGCCACTGCGAAGAGGAATACACCACTACCAAGCAGAATATGCCACTTCTGAGCGGAATGTATGTGTATCTATGGGCATATACTGGAATATGCCAGTGGCACAATAAATATAATTTCCTTTCATGCAGAAAAACATGCCAGTCCACTGAATGCTGCTATCCACTTTCCAGCATAATGCTCTAAACTTTATGGATTATTTTCCCCATCTCATTATTACAATAAACGTGGTCATATTTTGAGACTGTGAGGGTCAACTATTTTTGAGCTGATTTTCAGAAAAGTTTTGTTTCAGGTTTCTTCAGTCACATGTCAGTTTTTTTTTTTTTTTTGCACAATCTGCTGTTATTGAGCCCATCCAATATGAATTGTGAAGATAGTTTCAAAGGACATGACTTTACAAGTATTTGGTCCCCTCATTGTAGCTCAAAATTATGTAAGAACTTAAAAGTTCTTTCAGAGGAAACATGTCAAATATGCTAAATCAGACATAAATGTTACATCCATCCATCCATCCATCCATCCATCCATCCATCCATCCATCCATCTATTTTCTAAGCCGCTTCTCCGTCAGGGTCACGGGGGGATGCTGGAACCTATCCCAGCAGTCTTCGGGCGGAAGGCAGGATACACCCTGGACAGGTCGCCAGTCCATCGCAGGGCAGACAGACAGACAGACACAGACAGTCACTCACACACTCACAGCTAGGGGCAATTTAGCACGTCCAATTGGCCTGACTGCATGTCTTTGGACTGTGGGAGGAAACCGGAGAACCCGGAGGAAACCCACACAGACACGAGGAGAATGTTACATGCCCAGTTTTTGTGCTGATGAAATAAATGGCATTTGGGTAATACAAAAGGCCTGGAAAGGACGATCAGTACCTATTCATGTACAGCAGAAAGCTTGGGGAGAATGTTAGAGGATAACTTGTCAGCTTGAGGAGTGCACCCAGTACAACCTGCTAGCTGTAAGGAGTGGGTTGTCCTTTAAGCACTATGAACATGTTTGATCAGTTCAGTACTGTCAATCAAGTGCTCAAGAGGAATGTCTTGAGGAAGCTACACTGACAGAGATGGTAGTCAATAAATGGTTTGATGGGATAAAAAAAATGTTATAAAAGACAGAGAGCTGCCCATGATGCAAGAAAATGTGAAGATACAAATCAGTCTTTGAGCCACAACTTAAACATAGTCATGGGCTTGACACAGTGATGGTAACACATGACACAAGTACATTGCCAAATGGCCTCTATTTTAAACAAAGAATTGTTCAGGACTACTCTAAAAACTAGTTGATTCCTCATTTTGATGCTGGTCATTCTCTTCTACTTTTACCTTGCAGCATAACAGCATAACTGTTCCTTGGTGCAGCTACTGTTCATCCCATTAGACTTCAGGACTTGTCATTTACAGGGATCCCTAAAAAACTTTTAAAAACATTTGGATCTACAGTTGCCCACTCTTTTAGAATTTGGAAGGAGGTGGAAGCAATTATGAGAGGCTCCTTTCCCTGTACTAGCAAAACACCAATACAGGCAATAAGCCATTTTTAAATAAAGCTTGGTCTAAACAAGGCATACCAATCTAAAAGATATTTTTAATGAGAAGGGTTTGAAGTCATTTCAAGATCTCAGAGAAGAGTTTGTCTTGCCTGGTTTTTCATTCTTTATATCTAAGACTGAGATCTGCACTAAAAGCTTAGGGTGTCCCCTGATCCAAACAAATCATTTCACACCGTCTACAGAAATGGATAGATTCTACTGCCTCACTACCACTGCTGTATAGACATATTTGAGAACTTAAAATGATAATTAATAATCAATACACCTAAAGATAGATGTTGCCAGAAATAGTTTCTAACACATTCCAAGAGTGTTTCTTACTTTTATGCAATACTGCCTTTTTATTTTGCTCCTAAAATGTTGTTGTGCTCTAGAACGAGTAGTTGGTGTAAATTTTCTGAGCACAGTGGAAAAAGTGGAAAAAGACTGCAGCATTTTGAGCAGTGCATCAGCTGAGGTGTTGGACCAATTTCAATGACTACAGGGTGCATCTAAATATAAAACGTGGACAGTAAAATACAGTGCAGGAATCAGTTATCATCTAGTAACAACATGAAAGACAATGCAAAATCATTGTGGTTCATAGCAGCTCAAAAGGCTGAAAATGATTAACTTTCATAGGGTCATGGGGGGACACTTCTTGGATCTTTTTTGCAGACTTAAAAAAGACTACAAAAAAATTACAGTGGATTTTAAGCACTGACTATCTGAGGAGTGCTTTCTTAGATCAATTGAACATGTTAAACATGTCAAAGTGAAGAACAGTAACTTAAGTAATATCCAGTTAAACCATTTTCTCACCAGCAAATAAAAGCCAATAATAAGTGCTATAACATTCTAACATACTCATTGCAGCTGCTTATAAATTAACATACACCAGCAGTGGATGTACCCTGAATAGCCGCTACAGCTGACTTCATCCTAATAAATGTTAATAGAATAATGCAGAATTTAACAATGTTTGAGTCTATTACAATGGGTCGGTTAAATTAGTTAACGTTACTTAGAAGAGTGACAATCAAAAAGTTAAGCTAAAGTTACATTTAATGTAATGTTAGCTGTAATAACTTAAAGATTCCTAAAAGGCAGCTGAATGTAACTTAACTCTATAACATGTCATGCTAAAAGTAGCCAACTATATTTTAGCTCAATTAAATGGCTTTTTTGGTTATCTACACTGACTTTTGTATCTAGCAGTACCTGAGCTCAGGACTGTCTTTTTCTCTAACCTATTGGGAACTAGCAAAGATACTTTCTCTAGATAGACAAAGCACTTCTTGTAAGTCGCTCTGGATAAGAGCGTCTGCTAATTGCTGTAAATGTAAATGTAAATGTTTTACGGTTTCAAAATATCTCAATCTGACTGGGTGTTCAGTGGAGCTTTTCATTACTAAGAGGAACTAGAGTTCTGCAATTTGATTGTCTCCTGTAGACAGCTGTGTTAATGCATTGTTTTGGCTACATGGTGTTGCCATACAAGTCAGTCTCGTGAGGTCTGGAAGTGACTTGATGTTATTCCCGTAAGAGAAATGTGGTGCATGAAATATACACGGTTTGAGTTCCTTGTGGCAACCTTTTACTAATAAATACAACACTCGGATTCTACATGCCTCATATTATTGACATCTCCCAAGCGGAGCAGAGCAGTCTGCAGCTTGACCCTTCTCAAGAGCACAGCACAGGGAACAGCACAGAACCTACACACTTTAATGTCACTGCAAAAGTTTATATCAACAAATAAGATGACGTCTTGTTCCGAAACTATGCTACTAATTCAGGTAGAATAAATTACTGTACCGACTCAACTGACTGGCTCAAACCATATCAAGTTCGCTGATGACACCACTGTGGTAGGTCTGATCAGCAAGAATAATGACTCAGCGTACAGAGAGTAGGTGCAGCAGCTAACAGTCTGGTGCAGAACCAACAGTCTGTCTCTGAATGTGGACAAAACTAAGGAGATGGTTGTTGGCTTCAAGTATTGTCCATTTAAAGAATCCAGCCACTATGTTATGATGCAATAGAGGATGATGTTTTTAACGTTCTAAATGTACTGAGCTCACTAAGTGTTCCTGCTACTTAGTTGTCCAGCAAGCTCAACACAACACTATACAATGGGTAAAGAACATTGATGCAGAGATTGGTGTTCAGTTCCTTTCTCCTATTCCTTTAATGTAAAACTGTAAACATGCAAGCCAATGCTTTTTACCTCATACATGTCTCAATGAAGCGCATAATCTTACAGAATATGAATCTCACTTGCATGTTCGACGTGCACCACGTTAATTTTAGCAGCCATTATGGAAGGAAAGAAAGGCCGTTTTTAACTGAAATCTACAAAGCATGTTGCTTGTTCTCATAGGTATACAAATGAGACAAAGTAAAAAACATGTTATACTCATGGGCATTGCTCAACGGTGAAAAGAATACCTTTAAAAACAAAATGATTCTAACTGTGACTTGAACATGAGGTGGCAATGGGCGAACTATGACACTAGTATCCACTATGAAAATCGGGAGAGAACGTAAACCAGCATATTATGACGTAAACAACCCGTAGCAAACAACAAATGAGACCTTCTGATGCATGCACATACTACATTCGAGGTCCACAAAGATAATGACACTTAATTTTGAACCAGCTGCCCATTCTGTGTATCCTGTGCTTCTTCTGCCTTGATCAGGTGCCCACTGGTCATTAGCCTTCTGGACCGGTTTGACCACCATGGAGCTTCTTAGTGTACGACACTGTATAAGCTTCACCTGCATGAACTAACCCTTCTGATTGTACTGCTGCTGCACAGACTCAAACGATCTAATTATAACCATTCCTCCACCTGTTTTTACCCATTTCTCTATTTTAATATTTTATACTAACACTGTTTCTTATCTGGTGTTGACCATTGGCTTGCTCATGGGTGTTTTTTTCTGTAAGCTGCTTTGTGACAACACTTGCTGTAAAAAGCGCTCTATAAATAAACTTGAATAGACTCGACTTGAGCTATTAATTGTATGAGTACATTTTCCTTTGTATTTTGGTTTATTTATTAAAATATTTTAAAACTCAGAAACATTTGAGTAGTCATTTTAGTTGAAAACCCAGTTTTGGTGATCATATTCTACAACCCCAATACCAAAGAAGTTATTATGCTGTGTAAAATGTAAAAAAAATGTAAATAAAAACACAATGCAATGATTTTCCAATCCTATAGACTAAAATCAGAATAAAACAGAGGTTGAAAGTGAGACAATTAACCATTTCATGGAAAGCATTCACTCATTTAGAGCTTGATGGCAGGGACGCATCTCAAAAAAAGTTGGGACGGGGGCATGTTTATCAGTATGTTTCATCGCCTCTTCTTTTGACAACATTATGCAGGTGTTTGGGAAGTGAGGAGTCCCATTCTTGTTTGCTATAGGATTTCAGCTGCTTCAGTTTGGGGTGTCCTTTGTCATATTTTTCATTTTATAATGTGCCAAATGTTTTCAGTGGGTGACAGGTCTGGACTGCAGGCAGGTCAGTTTAGCACCCTAACTTTTTTACTATACAGCCATGCTGTATAGGTGCAGAATGCGGTTTTGCACTGTCTTGCTGAAATAAGCAAGGCCTTCCCTGAAAAAGACGTCTGAATAGCAACATACATATGTTGTCAAAACCTGTATATTTAACCTGTACATGCATCATTAAAAGTGTCTTTACAGATGTGCATACACCCATGCCATGTGCACTAATGCCCCCCCATACCATCATGGATGCTGGCTTTTGAACTGTACACTAATCACAAGCTGAATGGTCTTTAGGCTGGTGGACAAAGTGTCTATTACTTCCAAAAAGAATTTCAAATTTTCATGAATTGGACCACAGGACACTTTTCCACTTCACCTCACTCCATCTTAAATGAGCTTGGGCCCAGAGAAGTTGGCAGTATTTCTGGATACTGTTTACACATGGCTCCTTCTAACATTTATGGATTGCAGGGTGAACTGTGTTCAAGGACAATGATTCCTGGAAGTGTTTCTGAGCCCATGCAGTGATTTCCAGTAGAGAATCAAGCCAGTTTCAATGCAGTGCTGCCTGAGGGCCCAAAGATCACAAGCATCCAATATTGACTATTGGGCCTTGTCCCCTGCATACAGGGATTTCTTCATATTCTCTGAATCTTTTGATGATATAATAATAACTGTAAGTGATGGGATATCCAAAGTATTCACAATTTTATGTTGAGGAGCATTTTTCCCATTTTTCCAATTTTTAGCTGCAGTCACTGTCGTAGTGTCACTAGCTTGTATTATTCTGTTTTAAGTTTGTACTGGAATATTTTTACATAAGATTTATATTTTTTTATTAAATTCTCTAAGACATAAAACACAGGCACATAAAACAAATTTTTGGATCACTTGTCTTAGTGAGAAGTAATTTGTACAGCGTAGATTTTAACATGTTTAAACTGAAATACCTCATCAAAGCATTCAAAATTTGGGAAATGTGTGTTTGCGGTACATGGACATGCACACATTGGACAGTATATCCACTTATCCAGACACCACCACACCAGTGCATATGGTTTAGCTATTTAACTTAAAATTAAATGTTGTTGTACACCTAAATAAATACTGCATCTTGCTATACCTAATAAATAAAATATATCACTTATACATTTCTTTTGAAGGATATTTCAGCCAAAGCACTTTAATGTAGCCAGTACCAGAGAAAGTGGAAAGCTTTTAAATGTCATTTATTACACACTGTTAAAGTAAAATTCTTTTGACTACAAACATCTTAGAAGCTTTTCCTTATATGATATAAAAGCATTTTTGGTCTATATCTATTTAAATTTTTTTTAGCCATATACCACATCATGGAACATTTAGATGGAAGATAACATGTTTATCCAATATTATCTTTTACAGTGGAGGTCTGAGGTTCAGCCAGATACAGTAGGTGTGTAGTTTTTGAAAAAATGTTATATCAATTCAGAAAGCGTGTCTCTGTAAAAAAAAAACAAAAAAAAAAAAAAACTGTAAACCGACAATAGCATATTAATGAAACAGAGTTAACTGATTTCAAAGCTGTTTACCTATTAACTGTGGATTTTGGAGGGTGTCATTCAAAATAACTGAAAAATACCATGTTTATATAATGCTGCTATTTTATTGTATGAATCTGAACAAAATCACCAACTGTACTCAGGAATGAAATTTTAGATTTCAGTACACTGTGACTAAAGCAGAGGAAGCGTCTCAAATGAAATCTGATATGGTATGTTTCTCTTCTTTTCTGTGTTTGTACAACACAGATAGGGTTATCTCTCAGTAGATAAGAGCTTTGCAGTCTCCTCTTGGTTTCTTAATTTTGTCATAGTTCTTGATGATGACATCAAACAACACAGCCTAGAGTTAAAAACAGAAAGAAGTCATCTGCAACAGTCCAAATTTTGGGCATTCAAATTCCACATATGCCAGTAAGAAAATGCCATATAGAGAACCACTGAACATGTTGCTGAACTTACATATATATTGCGGATCTCCAGAACCACAATGCGTAGCTCACAGTACTGGTGTTGATCCAGTTCATAAACAAGCTGTCTATAATCTCCCTGTAACACAACAACAAAGATATATAATTCTAATGTAACTTTTAACAATTTGATGAAAATTTCAAACAAAAGGCTATGCACATTTCTAAAACCTTTTTTGGACCACACAGTCTACAACTATGCAATCTGCATGACCAACATTAAAATCAGTTCTAGCCCTGGAACTTTTAGAATTAGAGGAAGTTCCTCAAACCCCTTTCTATGGCCAGGAAACAGGATCAGAATAGAGTAAATTTGTTATTTTCTGAACAGTGTGAATACTGAAACATTGTTTTCCAAACGCATCTATACCTGAACTCTAGAGTGATCACCACTATAACAATGTAAATGCCTTGCTTTTAAATATGTAAAGCACATAAGCATGCCTTTGTAAATCACTTGTAGTCTGAAGCAGAGGTAGACAATATGGTAAAAAACTGGTGCAATACTTTCAAAGTTTTTATGATACATGTCACATTAATTATGTTTTTTTTCCAGACATCTGATCAGTTGAAACCAAGAAAAAAAAACCCCAGGAATGCTACATTTCAATAAATACTACCAGAAACTGTGAACACAATGATTTTTATTCAGTATTTGACATACTGTTTTGCACCTAATCTTGTTAAATGGGACAATGTTTGCTCTCTTTATACTGGAACATGCCACTGATTAGTGTTCAACAAATACTGACAATATGCATAACAATATGTTCAGAAAAGCACACTGTACTGTATTGTGACACAATTTATCATGATAACGATATATATTGTCATATTGCTCAGCCCTAGTCAAGTTTGTCTAGCAGGGAGCACTAGCAGCACAGAAGTCACCACAGGATACCTTTACATTAACATCTACCAAACGACAAGTGAAGTAGTTTGATGAGTTTATTCAATGTTATATTATTTAATATGTGAGTTTTATTAAAAACAAATCATTTGAATTAAAAAGAGAAAGTAGGTCAAAGCTGCAGCAGACTACATGTATTGATTGAGGGATTGGGGTGGTATAATCAATAATGCTGATTTTGTAACTACAAAATGTGCTAATTATGTTTAGATAATGCCCAGACCTGGTTTATTATAGGGATCGACTGATATGTTTTTTTTTCAGGGATGATACCACTAAGTATTAGTAATTAAGGATACTGACTTAACATAAAAATAATAACAATAGAAATAACATAAATAGCTCTTAAGGACATTTGTTAAAAAACAGCTTTAAATTCCAAAATTACACAATTTTTATAAAAACACATATGTAGTATGAGTCTTTGAAATTGTTGAAAGGGCACACATCAGAAGTGGAGCTTGCCTATTCAGTATATGGATGCAAACGAGAAAACCTAGACACAGACTAAAACTGAACAAAGTCCAAATACTAACCAAATATACAGATTATTTCATTTGGATATTTTTCAAAAACTGCATGTCATGCAATAACAACTGTAGTTGGACATATTAAGTGTATCAGATGTATTCTGAGTTGCATGCTTTGATGGAAAAGCTTGTTTAGTCTACACAGAGTGGTGGAATCTTTGGAAACAGCAAGCTGAAGACATCTGTGCTTTAAAATAGCAAAAATGCAAATGAAAATGTACAGACGTTATGTATTACTTATTTATTAAATGTAAAACGATATATTATTTGATAAATAATTTACCACTTTGTGGAGGCTCTTCAGTATTGTTGGCCACCCACTGAAGAAGCTCCACTGTAGGAGCGCACACATTCTGAATGCGTTCAAACTACATACATAAATAACAGTATATCTGCTCCCTCACACAGAAACCCCACTCTCACCAAACACGTGATGTTTCAGGGAGGGCTTAAGTTGCATGCATGACTCACGTTTTTCTGGCTGGAGTGAGCAAAATTATAAGGAGGTTTATGAGGAGCTAGACCTCTTCCTATTTCACTCGTCACATCAAAAACTTGACCGCAAAATGCCAGTGGGCACTCACGAGCGAGTCCTCGGTGAATGGGGTGATTTGAGCTAAAAACAAAAAGTTGAAATAGTTTCTAATCACTTGCCTAGAACTTCCTTTCATTTTTGAAAGTTTTTATTTCCCTAAAAAAGCTAAGAAAATGTACCTGCATATTTTCTTTTTTCTACAGCAAACTGCTGCTACTGTGTGCTGATTGGTTGGTGAGTGGAACAGCTCATTGTCTATTCGCACTTACTGACATGAATGAGACACCGCTTTGAAATTTTGTACCATCAAAAGCAATGTATGTTGTTCTTTGTTTAGGAAATGAATGTACTGTTTTATATTGAAATGTTGTTTAAGCATTTATAAACTATGATTGTGTTTAAAAGAATCATCTTAACCCATTCACTTTGGACTTGCTCCAGAGCACCCTCAGTGCTTGAGAAACCCAGAAGACATAATAGAGTGCTAATTCTCTTTTGCACAAGTTCAGGGAATGGCGCAGCTTCATTCCCTCCTGTGTCTCATAAAACCAAAATCCAGGTTTGATTGAATTTACTCAACATGGGTGAGACATAGACTACAGAAGTGTGGGTTGGATGTACTGGACGAGTCATCCACATTTCAAGCAATCCAGTAACCCTGTCGGTGGGACATTGGGACAGACTACAGAAGTGTGTTTTGTTGATTGTGACTGCACCATATATGCGCATACATCAGAAAAGCTGCTTTTATCAGACAAGAAGCAAGTTTGTATACTCATTCCAGTAATTGGAAAAATGCTTAATATCAGCTCTGATTATCTCTCTGGCTAGTTTATTATGAAAGTACTAACCACATGTGGCTGTTTGGAGGCCTTGGCTACAGCATCTCCCCTTTCACTGTAATACCTGAACATAAAGAAACAAAATATTAGCCACAGGACAATGTTATAGTTTTTCTCATCTGCTAAGACACATTTCCAAATTCCAGTCCAATTCCAGATCCAAATAATCATACAACATAAAGAATGAAATTCTGCAGGTACACTAATACCACATTTCAAACATTTTATGACTACACACCACATTGTAAAAATGATTTGTAAATCAGACCTAAAATAATGACTTTATGGTAAGAAGCAATAGAACTGGTTTTATTCACCTCAAATAAAGGCTTTAAATGAATATTTTATATCAAATCAACTATAAAATGACTATACAGCAAATTATAAGAATGTTTTTTTCAGTTCAACCTAAAATAATTATTTCATGTGGTAAGAAGCAGTATAACTGTTTTTATTCACCTCAAATAAATTATTTGAATGAATATTTTATATCACATCAATCCCTAAAAACACTTAAAATCAGCTTCTGTCCTGTTATAATTTTTTAACAGTATACAGTACAGCTCACTGGTGAAAAAGGACTGTACATTAAAAAAACTAATACAAAGTACTGTAGTAGCAATTACAGTTACTAAAATAAGGAATAAGAAAACTTGGTACATAATGAATGAAATCACATGCACACTTCTCAGAATCTTTTCTTTGGAATGCAACCACATGAGCTCATCACTTGTAGTGTTCGCCTGGTCAGGCAGTGAAGAAATTGCCCTTTAGTGTGCCTTAAAGATCACAGCAATCCAGTGTACACTTCCTTTACAGTACCTTCCTTCTCCTCCCTTTACACCTCAAGTACTAGTGTAAAGACTGATAATGATTTGTTGGAAATGTTTTATATGTGTAGATATGTCACTTGCAAAATTGTGAAACTATATTTTAGCACCATGATTAAAACCATGATTGCTTTTCAAAGCATAAATCACATCAACTCTGTGCTGTTTGTACAACTTTGCTTAAATTTTTGCTTCCATAGTGTTTATAAATGGACAGCTCATGCAAGTTCAAATTTGGATGTCTTAAGTGTCTTTCTAAATAGTGTGTAAACTGTACTTATGAAGGGATTTGTGTGAAGAGCTTTGCACGGTTTCATAAAATGTATTCTGGCACTTCATGTAATTAGTTCATAAAATCAAATTGAGTATTTAAGTAATTGAGGAATAACTGCATTGCAAATTCAAAAATAGACAGTGAAAGAAAGACTGACATTTTGAACAAATATATTTCCATAAAAGGCAACAGTGTATGTCAAGCTTGTTTGAACGAGAGGAGTGTCTTACTTTGTGATCTGTGTCTGGAATCCTTCGATCTTGGTGCGGGTGTTGGTTAGTAGCTCAAACACCTTCTCCTATGAAATAGCAGTAATGTGATAAAAAAAACACCATATTATACACATAAACATCCTAAAGTGTCCTTAGGCGTGGTGAAATGGGCAAGACAACCACCCTTAGTTTTCAGATCATCAACATACAGACCTGTACAGCCACACCAAAGTTGTTCCCATCCTCAATCCTTGGGATCTGTAGCTGTACCCACATTGACACCTTAACACAAATAATTAAAGAATTAAATTATTAAACAAACTGCTGTTTCTCTCACAATACTGAATAATATATGTAGCTTAGTAAAATTAGTGTACATAATGCACATGACAATTTATTAATACTGTAAATTATAAGTCACTTACTGTGTTGAGCTTTTCCTTCAGTGTCTGAATGTGGGGCTTAATCTCTTTGATGAGATTCTCTATTTTCTCATTGCAGACAATGGGCCCACAGGGAGGACCTCCTGGATTAAGTAAAACACACTTTAATTTAATTTATGTCTTTTAGAATGTTTTCACACTTTTAATGTGCTGATGTCCAGACCAAGATTATTTTTTGCTTTTTTTTTTTTTTACATTGTGTCATTTTCATTTGGTTCAGGTGGTTTCACATTTCATGAGCAAAAATGGACAAGATTATACCTATGGGTGTTTCTGATCTGCCAGTTTGTTTTTTTTTTGGGGTGATTTGTGTCAGTTTGAATGTAATCAATCAGGTCACTGATGCCTGGCCCAACCCATTAAAAAATGTATCATGGTCCACAGTCCATGTCCTAAAATCAAATGCTTATCTGCCATTATTAGCAGCAGCTTGTGCTGCAAGAACGATGTGGATACAAGTGACCTGTAAGAGTCAAATATTAAAATGAGCAGATTGTGTGGACAGTGCTTTCATACTGCTAGAAGAAGTGAAAAGCCCTGAATTCCACTGATTGGTGCAAATCATCAGAAAAATGAGTTCCCACAAGCAGTGAACAGAAGCCAAGATCATTTGGAGGACAACAGTTGAGTTGTTTGGTACACAGGCGAGTACAGGTGTTCATATGTGTCAAAACGAACCAAACTAAAGAAAACATTTGATCAGTCTGCATCCAAAAATGTAGCTGTGAAGCTGGTATCCTGTAAATTTTATAGTTATTTTAAATTTATTTCACAGCTTTTAAAAACTAAACCAATAAAGTGCTCCACGTGTGCACTCTCTTATCAAGGAATTAATATGGAATTTTTCACATATGTGAAAACTAGACATGAGCAAGAACTATTTTAAATTGAAGATTTTGTACAAACACCAACACAGCCAAAGCAAAATTTACCTTCATCCTCATCTTTATCTCCATCGCTGTCTTTCTTTCCCTCCTTTTTTTCTTTCTACAGATAAAGGCATATACAGTATGTATCAAGGCAATATGTAACCTGTTAACTATAACCTATTTCTCTGAGTTTTGTGACTACGATGAAGTGATGTAATCAAATATTAGTATTTTAGTACTGAGAAACCTAATTACCTCAGTTTTCTTCTTTTTCTTAAGTTCCTCCTTGGCAGGATCTGGAATAGGGATGTCCAGTGGAGCCCTGAGAGCAGAAAGGTCCTCGAAAACCAAGAAGGCCTGAAGACGACAACAGATATCTTTACTAATATTGTCACATTAGAAATATGGTATAATCAAAAAGCTACTTAGCCCTGAAGACAATACCTGTAACAAGCTCTCCATCTCAGCAATCATATGGGGGAAGAAAGTCGAGACCAACTGTTCTGCCTATAATAAACCAAAAATATTCACTCTAAAACAGAGCTAAAAGTAGTATCCCAACACACGTTTAGAAGATTCTAGAAACCAAGTAATTCTGGGGGGAACCCAAAGCTCACCTCTTTACCGACTTTCGTTGTGAATCCATCAACCTGTAAAACAAATACTCACATGTAACGCTGTGTAGGCTTACATAGAAAACACAGTCGTCACGCATTTTGACGGGTAAGAAGACGACTAGATAACGCAAAGCAAGCTGTAGCACAAAAAACACGTTTTAGAAAATCCCAGTTTTCAGGCCTACAATGACAAGCGAAAATCTTCCGCTCACCTCTTTCTTTGACGCAGGGCTCATGTCTAAGGAAGTCATTTTTGCAGAGAGATGTATTCAGTTCACTCTTTTCACACTCGTCTTAACTGCCCTGTCGAATTTTGTGAGAAATATACAACAAAAGAAAGTAGTAATGCAGCACTCTTCGATTAAACGACCAAAAGCGTCACAGTCAGCACAAAGTGAAAGTGAAACTGAACCGAACAATATTAATCGGTAATTCCCATCACAGCCGCGCGGGGGGGCGGTGCTTAAAGCGATTGGTTGGAGTTAGCTTTGAGAACAGAACCGGCAAGCTGGAGGGTTTTACTGTGTATACTGCGTATGAAACGAACTACAGACGGCTCGACATCAGGGGCACGTTCAATCTCAAAACGTTGTGCACCGTTTTGCTATGGTTTCTGGGTTAAACGACATGTTTCGTCGAAACGGCTGAACAGCCCAGGGAAAAGCGTTGCAACTACGGCAGCCGAGAAGCTCATAGCAGAGCCGGTTTGTGAGGAACCTGGTCTGGTGGACCCACCGCGTTTTTAAATCAGTGGAGCCATAGCCATGCATGTGAAAATACCAGAAGTTTACTTTATCCCAGCATATATATGGTTAATATTGTCCATTTACCTCTGTTAGTTCATAGCCATTAACAATAGGGCTGTCATTTTTTGTGATAAAATGCAAAAAAGGAGAAAAACCAATATCAACATATGGGTGGAAAACATTTATTTTGAACAAATAGAAATGAAGCAATGCTAAAAAAAATATATTAGTCTGAAAACATCAGAACCACTGAACAAACACAGTAACCACCTCAGTATACCCAAGACACCAGCTCCACAGCGCTTCTTTTTGCTGCTTCTGGCCACAACCTAGCCTGATGAAAATACTTCGATCAGCAATTTTTCTCACGGTTGTCTGATTGTCTGTTTGTCTCTCACACACACACTGTCTCACATACACACACACACACACACTATAGTTGGCCGAGGTAAGAAAGTCAGACATAATATATACAACAGGATCTCACACATACTTCAGCTTCTGCAGATGGTTGTTCTGTGGGTCTGTGGGCTGAAGGGACACCAGCCTCATCCTGCTCAGGACGGCTGCAGAAGCTGGGCTAATTGGGATGTGTTGCCTTCTATGGATCTGAAGTCTCACCAGCAGGCCGTATAGGAGAAGGACGGAGTGAAGGGACAGAGCACCTTTACATCTTTATTACCTGCAGGTCCAGTGGACCCAAACACCTCATGTGTAATAAATGTGTAGGGGTTGTACAGTGTGAAGTCAATGAAAATGTGTTATTTTATATGTTCTTCGCAAAAGATGAGACAAGGCCAAAAATTTTGAGGTTGAAATAATCATGAATCACATAATTTTTCCTTTGGTAAACATTGAAAATCTGTTCCACAGACCCCAACACCACACAAGGGTTAATACGAGGTATTTATGTGTATAGGAAAATAGTTTTTGAATGTGTACTTGCTAAAGAAAACCATTAAGTTTTTCTTTTGGTTGCTAGTGGTTTCAGAATGTGTTTTGGCTTGGTTTTGGTGACCAGTGGTCGATTCATATATCGGCCACGCTCTCCCTTTCTGAATGCTAATATCGCTGCTGTCAGAAGAAAACCTTTCCATTTTTGTCATTTTTCAGTTTTTGACAAAATTTCAAAGGACCTGTTGTCCTTTACATTGTGTGTACATTTCATGATGAATGGCCCAAAAGAAACGGCCCAAAATTACATGGAAAGACGTCTGGTTCCATTAACTTGCATTAAAACTACCGTATGTCTTTTCTTTCTCCTGTAAAGTTACCTTTTTGGAGGTTTTGTTCTGACAACAGCGATATGCAAGGTGACACATGTGGGGACAGTCATGGGCAGGAGGTTAGGGAACTGGACCTGTGACCGGAAGGTTGCCAGTTCAAATCCCCATGCCGACAGTCCATGACTGAGGTGTCCTTGAACAAGACACCTAACCCCCAATTGCTCCCTGGGTGCCGTGGATAGGGGTGCCCACCGCTCTGGGCAAATGTGCTCACTGCCCTCTAGTGTGTGTGTGCTCACTAGGGTGTATGTGGTGTGTCACTTCATGGATGGGTTAAATGCAGAGGTGAAATTTCCCCCTTTGTGGGATTAAAAAAGTGTCACTTTACAACCTGTTCACATCAGAGGCGTTATGAATGAGGAGACCAGTCTCTGACTGACAAACAAAGGTTAACGCTTGTAATGTTCAACTTTCCTATAAGGACTTTGTTAACATGGCACAACTGCGCATTCGTTCCACTGGCCTGAAACCGCTGATGTAAATCTGCGGCTCTGCAGTCAGACCCTTCTTCAATGACCACTTCCCATTAATTCCCCCTGTGATGTTGATACCTCTCGTGTAGAGGATTTTGGGTTTAAGTATGACTTCCTGGCCAGGTGTGCGGGGGGAGGAGACCAACTGAATGGACAAGGCCAAAAGTGGAGTGCACTAACAGGTGGTTTATTTACACAACGTGAAACATGAAACAAAAACTGTATAAGGGAAAATAAATGGAAAATAAAGTATTTACATAGCATGCTCAGCGTCACACACTATTCTATAAACACTACTGGCAGCTAGTGTTTTCCAGTATCAGTCACGGGAGAAGTAGCCCCCTTCTCTGAGGAACCCCTGGGTTTTATATAATAAGCCCCGCCCTTGGGGATCCCATTCCCCACTATGTGGTCTGAACAGTGTGACCTGCATTTAAAAACAAACAATAGCGCTATATATATTCAGCCTAGGTTATGCAATCAGTCAACGGTACGATCATTGCTTTGGCCAATACTTTATAACATCTTTACCATTTCCTTTCTTCTTCACTAGGGTATCGGATGCGAAATAGACCCCCCCCTTTTCTCCCCATCCTCCCGATAAGGATAAGGTGACTCAGTCTCCCTGCTGTCCCCTTTTTGCTGTTTCGTCTTCACAGGCAGACACAGGTACGTACTTTCACATACCCACACACACACACACACACACACACATATGTATTTTAAGATTTAAGGGTGATGATGTTCATTGGTGATGGGGTAGGCCCTGACTTATCACATCACACCCCCCAACCCCGCTATATCAAAAATAGGACTGCGAAAAACAGCAGAGGGCACCCATGAGCGAGTCTTCAATGAACGGGAGTAAACCTAATCATTTGCCCAGAACTTTCTTTTAATTTCACTAAAAAAAGCAAAGAAAGCTTACCTATATATTTCCTTTTTTCAACAGCAAATGGGCTGCAGGATGCTGGCATTACTGCTAGTGAGTGCTGATTGGCTGGTGAGCGGAGCAGCTCATTGGCTGTTCATGCTCACAGACGTAATGAATGTACATGCAGCGCCATTTTAAACTGCTACAACTATAGTTTAAGAGCTCTTAAAATATAACAGCACAGTTAAAATGTTTATTCTATCCAGTGTTCAGGAAATTAAAGTAACCTTTTACATTAAAAATGTTTAAGCATTTATAAACTATTTTGCTCAAATGCTCCATCGTAACCAATTAATTTTGGACCTGCACGGGAGCACCCACTAGTATAAGAGAAACCCGGAAGACGTAACAATCAGTTAAGTCGGTTAAGTCGGTTTATGAGGAGCCTGGCAGCTTCCCCCCATTATATTAAAAACATGACTGCAAAAGAGCAGAGGGTACCCATGAGGGAGTCCTCAATGAACAAGAGTAAATGGAGCTTAACAATTTTTATATAAAACATATACATTGTATTAGTCACTGACAGCTTTGAAAAAGCACACATCAGGAGCAGGACTTGCCTCTGTAGTCAATGGGCAAATACAGACTATTATACAGACTAAAAACTGTATAAAGAATACACTAACCAAATACTTAGAAATGTAAACATAACTGCAATAAAATTATTACAGTAAGCATCTGTGCAGATATGCAGTAAAAAACTGTCCTACTTTGTAAATAAAAAGTGATAACGATGAGGGAATATGAAGGTAAACATGTTTATTTCATTTTGTGGCTCAACCACAATGGATTTCATGTGAAATCCATTTCATGTCTCACTATCCTCATACATGTCCTGCACCACCCTAACATACTTTTCAGCTACACCTGACTTCCTCATACAGTACCACAGTTCTTCTCTTGGCACCCTATCATATGCCTTCTCTAGATCCACAAAGACACAATGTAGCTCCTTCTGACCTTCTCTGTACTTCTCTACCAACACTCTCAATGCAAAAATTGCATCTGTGGTACTCTTTCTGGGCATGAAACCAAACTGCTGCTCACTGATCTGAACCTCTCACCTTAGCCTTGCTTCAACAACTCTTTCCCATACCTTCATGGTGTGGCTAATCAATTTATACCTCTGTAGTTACTGCAGCTGTGCACATCACCCTTGTTCTTAAAAATGGGAACCAGTACACTACTTCTCCACTCATCAGGCATCCTCTCACTCTCCAGGATTTTGTTAAACAACCTGGTTAAAAAGTCCACTGCCTTCTCTCCTAAACATCTCCATACCTCCACAGGTATGTCATATGGACCAACTGCCTTTCCATTATTCATCCTTTTTAAAGCTGCCTTCACTTCCACCTTACTAATTCTCTGCACTTCCTGATCCACTATCTCTCCCCTCGTTGTCCTCCTCTCTCTCTCGTTTTCCTCATTCATTAGATCTTCAAAGTACTCCTTCCATCTACTCAACACTCTCTGTTCACTCACTAGTACATTTCCCCCTCTATCCTTTATCAGCCTAACCTGCTGTACATCCTTTCCAGCTCTATCTCTGTTTAGCCAAACGATACAAGTCCTTTACTCCTTCTTTACTGTCCAGCCTCTCATACAGCTCATCATAGGCCTGAGCCTTTGCCTTTGCCACCATTCTTTTCACTATGCGACTAGCCTCACAGTACTCCTGCCTACTTCCTTCATCTCTCTGGTTATCCCACTTTTTCTTAGCTGCCTTCTTCTTCTGAATACTCTCCTGGACTTCCTCATTCCACCACCAACTTTCCTTGTCTTCTTTCCTCTGTCCAGACGAAACACCAAACACATTCTTGCCAGTTTCTCTCACAACCTTAGCTGTATTTTCCCAGTCCTCAGGTAGCTCCTCACTGCCCCCAAGGGCCTGTTGCAATTTTTCCCTGAACTGCCTGCAACCATCCTCCTCCTTCAGCTTCCACCTTCTAGTCTTTGGCTGTCTTCACTCTCTTCCTCTTCTTTGTTTCTAATCTCATTCTACAGACAACCACCGTATGCTGCCTTGCTACACTTTCCCCTGGTACCACTTTACAATCTCCAATCTCCTTTAGGTGGCATCTCCTGCTAAGGATATAATCCACCTGTGTGCACCTCCCTCCACTCGTGTATGTCACCCTGTGTTCTTCCCTCTTCTGAAAATGCGTGTTCACCACAGCCATTTCCATTCTCTTTGCAAAATCTACAACCATCTGACCTTCCGCATTTCTGTCTTTCACACCATCCATACCTAGCACCTCTTCATCTCCTCTGTTCCCTTCACCAACATGTCCATTGAAGTCTGCACTAATCTCTCCTCTCTAGGGACACCATCTACCACTTCATCCATCTTACTCCAAAATTCCTCTTTCTCCTCTAACTGACAAACAAACTGTGGTGCATATGAACTGACCACATTCAAAATTACACCATCAACCTCCAACTTCAGGCTCATGATCCTGTCTAACACTTTCTTTACATCCAGAGCACTTTTCAAAAGCTGTTCCTTTAGGATTATCCCTACTCCATTTCTCTTCCTCTCTACACCATGATAGAACAGTTTGAATCCACCTCCAATGTTCCTGGCCTTGCTTCCTTTCCATCTGGTCTCCTGGACACACAGAATATCTACCTTCCTTCTCTCCATCATGTCTGCAAGCTCTCTGCCTTTACCAGTCATTGTCCCTATGTTCAGAGTCCCTACTCTAACCTCCACACTCCTGCCTTTCCTTCTCTCTCGCTGCCCTCTAACCCACCTTCCTCCTCTCCTCTTTGATGGTCTTCGACCTACAGTAGTCCAATTTCCACCGGCACCCTGCTGGTCAACAGCACCGGAGGCGGTCGTTGTTAACCCGGGCCTCGACCGATCCGGTATGGCAATCCTATTTGTGATCCGCATGATAGTTTTGGCATAAATTTTACGCCGGATGCCCTTCCTGACACAACCCTCACCATTTATCCGGGCTTAGGACCGGCACCAGAAGTACACAAAGTACACCCCTAATGGCTGGTTTACGGTTCTTACAATACAACAGCTTTTTAACAGAGAAATACTCATCTCTTTGGTCGCTTGTGCAGCTGCCTTGCTGATGATTTGCAGGGCATTCTGGGAATTTTCTCATAACACTCCATTTGTAGTGTGCCTCTGAAAAATCTCTGTTTGAAGGGCCATGTAGCCCTAAGACTTCACCCCACCCCCTCCATCTCAGCAACAATTGGGACAACCCTACCCCTAGACGTGAACATGCAAAATGGAGAGGTAGGGCTAAGTGTTAGGGGCAAGGGGTGAAATGGGATTGGGCCTAAGTGGAATAAGCAGCTTTAGCTAAGGGCAATGCAGCAGTAGCAATAACGCTAGCTTGAATATAGACTCTTTGCACGCTTTTGTTGCGGGACAGAGTTATGGAAAACATTGTGCCGTACTCAAATTACTGTATTATTTGTGGTGTGTGGTTCATGATAAATCTAACGCTGTAAAGACTATTTATCAGCATATTTATTAAACACTCAAGAAGCGCACCACCTGTGTGAATAAAGCAGACGGTAGTACCAGAAATAAGCAAGCAACCTTTAACACAGTACCTGCAGGACAGCAACAAACCTCTTTTGGAGCAATGCTGAAACCAACTACGTCCTTGACAAAATGAAGGATTTAAATCATCTTCATCTTCTAGATGTCGTATGCTCATATTTTTAGGGAAATAGGTTTGAAAAAAACAGCTGTGGCATGAAGTTTGAGTTTTACATTACGTTTCTGTCATGTTTTCTTCTGTGAGTTTATTGGCTGGCTGCAGAGCAGAAATCTTATGACTACTCATGCGCATGTAAACACTATTGGCTTACTGACAAAATCTCATTTTCTGCAGTTACCAGATTATTAAGGGCCAGCAAACGAACGCATTGCCTCCCACTTTTATTGGAATGACTATTTTGTGTTTTAAGGATGGTAACTTATGACTTATGTAGCTAGTTGGGAATAGAAAAGCTAGAACGTTAATGGATCATTTTAGCCTTCTAAGGTAAAGCTGTTAATAACCTAATATTTTGCTAACGTTACTTTTGTTGTTCCATTAGAATTAGCAATGGAAAGTTTCAGTGAACAGCATCTAGGCACCATGTGAAAAATTGGAACCTTTGAACAGTCTTTATTTCAAATTTGCTAACTCCAGTATTTTTATGTCTATATTTGGGCAGTCATTGGCTAGAGGTTAGGGAACCAGCCTCGTGACCGGAAGGTCACTGGTTCGATCCCCAGAGCTGACAGCACATGACTGGGGTGTCCTTGAGGAAGACATCTAACCCCCAACTGCTCCCCAGGCGCTGCGGATTGGGCTGCCCACCGCTCCGGGCAAGTGTTCTCACTGCCCCTAGTGTGTGTGCTCACTAGAGTGTATGTGGTGTTTCACTTCATGGATGGGTTAAATGCAGAAGTGAAATTTCCCCGTTGTGGGACTAATAAGGGTCACTTAATCTAATCTAAGCTTAATATTTTATGCTTATTTTTCATTAAGACTTGGAGTGTTTAGAAGAGATCAGGAGCCCAGAAGGACAGGACAGGACTACAAGAAGATTTGCTGTTTTATACCAAGGCATTAGATGAGGCATCAGGCTTGGGCTTAGGGGCAAAGATAAAATTACTTAGTAACTCAAAGTGAGTTTTGTTTACATTTACATTTATATTTACAGCATTTAGCACATGCTCTTATCCTACAAGGGAGGGACCTACAAGAAGTGCTTTGTCTACCTAGAGTAAACTGGTATAACAGGTATGAAGGCAACCTGTAAACCATTTACAACATTTGCGGTTTTCTCTTTTCATTATCAGCGAGATTATCACTGAAAAACTGTGGTGCCAATTTCATGCCAGAGAATACATTTATTGATCAAATAAGAGCAAAATTCCCTAGTTGAGGTGTCTTACACGTTTTCAGAGTCGACAGATGTAGGAGAATCAAACAACTGGGGTTTCCTCTGTCTGTCCATCTGCTTTAAAACCTGTACTGAGAAGATTGGCTGTGTAGATCAGACCAAAGGTATACTGCTGTCAATTGTATCAACTTCCTGGGCTATGACATAGCATATCCTTGTTGTCGGAAGAAAAGCTTGTATCTCCAAAATGATAACTTTACAGGAGAAGGAAAAAACCTGTTTTACTTTCAGTATTAGGCAATGGAGCCAAATATTTTTCAAAATTGGTTTGTCCACTGTTTCAGTTGGAACAGACATGTGCGAATGATCTAAAAATATATTATTTAATTGACAATTTAACAGGAAAATGGGGAGGTTGGGAATATGTAGGAAGGGGGGTTGGCAATGGAATGCAAGAAGAAAACCAAGAAGGGTTTGAGGAGGAGGAGGAAGAAGAATAAAACAAGTTGGACAAGTAAGGGCATGGGTTAGAGGAGGAGGTATGAAGAGAATGCCTAAAGCTTAAGTATGCAAATATTTTACACTTCAGAACTTCCTTTAAATGTCTTTTCAAGAGTACTTTCTTAGAGGATTCCACATATTCCACGTAGTGTATTGAGAATGGATTCATAACATAATAGTATCTTTGAAGCTTTTCAATACACAATCAATACATTCTGTGATTTCAAGACATACTTAATTATGGCAATTAAGAAAAAGAGGGTAGACTTGCTGGAATAGCTTGCACTATGCAATAGGATGAAGATATATAGGATGAATTCATTAATGATCAACAGAAAAAGTGTAATAATGTGCAGACACATTCATATGGCCAGCTTACACTTTTTTTTGCAGTTGAGATTTTAAGCTCATTCTTCTTCTGGTTGCCTTGACTGATCAACTGAACAGCACTTTAAGTTTCATATGACAGGAGAGAAGACAAGGGCAAGGGTTAGGGTTAGGGTCAAGGGAAGCTATCAGAGTCAGGCTCTACACACACACACACACACACACTCACACAGATGCACACACCCTCACACACATACACACACAGAGATGCACCCACACACATTCACACAGATACACACACACATAAGCACATACATACACACACACACACACACCTACACACACACACACACACACACACACACACACACACACACACACACACACACACACACACACATACACACCCACACAGACACACCCACACACATACGCACGTACAGGCACACACACCTATGCACACACTTACACACACACACATACACATATACATACATATACCTACGTGAAAACCTTCACACGCATAGATTAGAGGGACGACTATCACTTTAATTGACGGTGAGGGTCTGTCTGGTGGGGGTTATTAGTTAGATTAGAGGTTTTTGTGCCTGGAGACTATCTTTACAATGTTCAAGGCTGTTTCTATCAAGGGAATGGGAAGATGTCCTGTACAACTTTAGGCTCCATTAAGTCTGCACATTCAACACGCACATATACATCCAATAAGTCTGCACATCACACACACACACACACACACACACCTTTCAGCCCACTCAATTGATTACACTTCATCTTTAGCTTAAGGTAATATGGAAATCAGGTGTTACAATGTTCTTATGTATATTACAATGCATGTTTTCTGAGTGTGCGGTCAGGTTGTTCATCTCTGTAGGCCCTGGACGATGAGTGCTTGTCTCTCTGGCTAATGCTGATTGGGTGAAGAAGGTCACTTCAGATATGCAGGGTTGTTATAAATTCTTTTGGTAAAACCTTAAGAGTTAGTTTGGGCAGGAGCACAGAGAGTTGGAGACATAAGCAGGAACTCATTGTCTTGGGAGATGGGAGAAAGAGCGAACCTGAGTCCACACCCGTTTACTGGGGTGATGGGTGCCCTAAAGGCTCTCAAGCCTATTTTTTCCATTTTATTTCACTTTTGTTAAACTTTTCATGTTTAGCATGATTTTTCTGTCTTGATTTCAATTTTTCATATTTCCTTCATTATCATAAAAAACTGTTTTGTCCAGTGGTTTCATCCAAGAAACTGGCAATGCTCCTTTTGGACTCAGGTTGGGGTTTTTTCACACCACAACGGACAATTTTTCCATTTTCACAATCTTACAGAGTGGATCAGACACAGCCGTGCTACTGGAGTTTTAAACACAGCGTGTAACTGTCTACCCCATTAGACAGGTCTAACTTGTTGGTCCACCATGTAGATGTAATGTCAAAGATGACAGCTCATCTTTTGCTGCACAGCTTGTGTTAGTCATCTTCTATTGCTTCATCGTGGACACAAGGCGCTGCCCACAGGACGCTGTTGTCTGGATATTTTTGGCTAGTGGGTTGTTCTTAGTCTAGCAGGGACACTGAGTTGTTTAAACTCCAGCAGCACTGCTGTGTCTGATGCACTCATACCGTTGCAACACACACTAACACATCACTACCACATCAGTGTCACTGCAGTGCTGAGCGAGAGCCTCCACTCAAATAATACCTGCTCTGTGGTGGTCCTGTAGGGGTCTTTGATCATTAAGAAGAGTGCAGATAACTGAATATTGGATGTTGCAGAAATTGAACTGTGGTGGTCCTGTGGGGGTCCTGATCATTGAAGGGGGCTAACAAAGTATTCAGAGAAACAGATATATTGTCTGTAACTGTAGAGCTACAAAGTGTACCTATATGGTAAGCAGAGCTGATAAAATAGAAAATGAGTGTAGATAAAAGGTAGGTGTACCTATTAAAGTGCTTAGTGAGTGTCTAAATTCTAAAAAAAAAAAAAAAAAGTTTACATTTATCACATAAGAGACAACATTAATTTCTTTATAGGTCATAAATACCAGGAAGAAGTGATCAGTTCCATACCAGAGTCTCAAACTGTGGTGACCATTCAATTTAAATATCCTGATGGTTTAAAAAGGAGGCACTTCCTAACTAGTCAACCTTTCCAGGTAATTTCTGTAACCTCCAGTGTTCACAGTTCTTTTTTAAAGTAATAAATTGATATAAATTTCACTTTGCAGGATATAGTTGCCTTTACAGGCGGTGGAGACAAGGCCAGTGAAATATTTTCACTTTAGATAGCTACATATATCCCTATACCTCATCCCTGTTTACCCAAAGAGGTTCTCTAGCACAACTAGCACTAAGCTTTTTTGCACTGCATTTATATACTTAACAATATATATTTATTTATGTGTAGATATACTGACTTTAATTTTAATGTTTATGTTGATTATTTAATTATTTATCACAATCACTATACATACATATATAAATACATATATTTATGTTCTTGTCATATATATTGAACAGTTTTCAAACAATGCACTTCTGGTAGATGCTGACTGTATTTCATTGCCTTTAACTGAGCAATGACAAAGTTGAGTCTGCCTGTCTGTCTGTCTGTATACCAGATAATGGCATCACTGCCCTTTGTACACTCTGTGGATATCAGGGGATGCAGTGGAGATGAGTACCTTTGGTGTGTTTAAGCGCTGCTCTGTGAGGGTATCGCAACAGTTAATGTACACTGCTCAAAAAAATAAAGGAAACACTTAAACAACACAATATAACTCCAAGTAAATCAAACTTCTGTGAAATCAAACTGTCCACTTAGGAAGCAACACTGATTGACAATCAATTTTACATGCTGTTGTGCAAATGGAATAGACAACAGGTGGAAATTATTGGCGATTAGCAAGGCACACTCAATAAAGGAGTGGTTCTGCAGGTGGGGACCACAGACCACTTCTCAGTACCTTTCTGCTTTCTGGCTGATGTTTTGGTCTCTTTTGAATGTTGGTGGTGCTTTCACACTCATGGTAGCATAAGACGGACTCTACAACCCACAAAAGTGGCTCAGGTAGTGCAGCTCATCCAGGATGGCACATCAATGCGAGCTGTGGCAAGAAGGTTCGCTGTGTCTGTCAGCGTAGTGTCCAGAGGCTGGAGACGCTACCAGGAGACAGGCCAGTACACCAGGAGACGTGGAGGAGGCTGTAGGAGGGCAACAACCCAGCAGCAGGACCGCTACCTCCGCCTTTGTGCAAGGAGGAACAGAAGGAGCACTGCCAGAGCCCTGCAAAATGACCTCCAGCAGGCCACAAATGTGCATGTGTCTGCACAAACGGTTAGAAACCGACACCATGAGGATGGTGTGAGGGCCCGACGTCCACAGATGGGGGTTGTGCTCACAGCCCAACACCGTGCAGGACGCTTGGCATTTGCCAGAGAACACCAGGATTGGCAAATTCGCCACTGGCGCCCTGTGCTCTTCACAGATGAAAGCAGGTTCACACTGAGCACATGTGACAGACGTGACAGAGTCTGGAGACACCATGGAGAGCGATCTGCTGCCTGCAACATCCTTCAGTTTGGCAGTGGGTCAGTAATGGTGTGGGGTGGCATTTCTTTGGAGGGCCGCACAGCCCTCCATGTGCTCGCCAGAGGTAGCCTGACTGTCATTAGGTACCGAGATGAGATCCTTAGACCCCTTGTGAGACCATATGCTGGTGCAGTTGGCCCTGGATTCCTCCTAATGCAGGACAGTGCTAGACCTCATGTGGCTGGAGTGTGTCAGCAGTTCCTGCAAGATGAAGGCATTGAAGCTATGGACTGGCCCTCCCGTTCCCCAGACCTGAATCCAATTGAGCACATCTGGGACATCATGTCTCGCTCTATCCACCAACGTCACATGCACATGTATGTAAATGCCAAGAAAATTACATTTGTGCTGTTCTCCAGATCTTCAAATATTGATTTCAATTCTGTGAGTATTACTACCCTGACAGGATCCAGTATTGAGAGAGTCACAGGATGTACCTTGGCATTTGGCTGGATGAGAAGCTTACATTTAAATTTCATTTGAATAAACTAGTTGGCAAGTGCAGACAGAGGCTGAGATTTCTTTATCGGAATAAATCTTGCCTGCCTATGTGTGCTACAGAAAGTGTTGTGGAGGCAAACTTGTCGTCAGTTCTTGACTGTTATGTAGCTTATAGACATACGTCTGCCAGTACACTCAAATCACTAGACTCAATCTATCACTCTGCCTTGCGATTCATTACTGGCAACCCCTATAACACCCACTTTTGCAGACTGTATGATAAAGTTGGTTGGTCTCACTCTCAGTATGACGTATAACACACTGGTTTATTTTTATTTATAAATCACTCTCCAGCCATATGCCAGCTTATATCTCCCTTATGATCTCTATACAATTATAAGATCCGCTCTAGTGACTTACTTTACTTACTTTTGATGTGTTATCATATATTTTATTGCTTTTATGCTTATTTTCTATTTCTTTATAAATCTTCTCATCTTGCTGATTTTCATTTGTTTTCGTTGTTACATTTCATTTTTACTTTTTCTGTTGGCTACATTGTAAATCAGGTTCAGCCTCACTGTACTTCTGAGTCTAAATAAAGGTTGATTGACTGGGCATGACTGGGCATGATTTGAAAAAGCGAGATTGCACTTCAACACAGACTCACTGTTGTGCCACAGAGGGTGCACAGTATTTTGCTAGGATATCTTCGGCAGCAGATACATGTTTAATCTTTGCCCGATTCAGCTTAATTTTTTCAAGCAGGTCACGGCCCATTAAATTTGGACCTTTTCCCTCTACCACCAGAAGCTTTGCCCTAACTCTCTAGCTTTGGTAAACTATGCTCACAAATTGCCTTCAAATTTCCTTTATTTGCTGACTTTTCACCATAAAATATAGTAAACTTATACAAATGATACACAGTGGATGGCAGTTACTAGCTTTACTCCAGAACTTTACAGCTTGGCAACATTCTAAGTTGGGCAAAAACATTCACAGCGTCAGGACTGCCCATCAGCTTCCAGCATGGTTCCAAAACTGTCTAATAAACATTCGGCACTTCGTCACGGATGAACAGCCAGTAGAACCAGTACGCCAGATGTCACATCTCAGTGTGTTGTGGTGAGCCAGGTGCATTACAGCACCTTTATGGGGCATTGGAAGTACCAGTGCTTCTTGAACAGGAGGTGGTGTATGTAATAGGAGATTATCCTTTATAATAGAATACATGCTGTGAAGTGGCCATTGACAGTGAGGGATTTCATTAGTGACCATCACATTTTCCCAGACCCTTTTCAGATGATCATCTTCTAGCTGTCCCTTAGCGAAGCTGCCCTCTGCCTAGACCTGATGGAAGAAAGCGAAAAAAGAGAGCTATTTATGATGTAGCTGTTCCCTTGCAAAGCCACCTGCACCTGTTGGAAGGCAGACTTCCCTACTTGCTTCACCATTCTCCTCTCCCTCTGGACCCGCCAGAGCTGATGTTTGAGGCAGGGCTGTGGGGTGTGTCTGTGATGCTTAGGTCATTGCCTAACATGGGTGTAGCACATCTTTGGTGCACTCCGTTACTTCCACCATGTCATGGGGGTTTTTGGGACTCCTCATGGCCACCTCCTTTGTTACCTTTGGTGGTAAGGCCCACGGGAATCGTTCCATGGCCACCCGCTCCACCTCTTTCTTTGAGATTCGCGCCTCTGGCTTGGGCCACTGCCTCATAAGCTTCAATTCTTAGGCTTCAATTGTTATATAGGCCTAGTAAAAACCAACCTGGAATGAACTTTCATTGTAATCATATTACTTAGGACTTATGGCCAATTGAAAGAGTGGTTAGAAGCATGTAGAGGACTCCCAGATTGCCTCTCTGCAGCCATTATGTAGTCATAATTTAATGTGTTAGACGTTGTTGTTTTAAAGCTGATATGCGGTTATGCTTTTATATGTCCTGTCCTGTTGTTGTTGCAAGATCTGCATGAAAAACAGTAGTCTCTGGTTTTCATAGATGGACCTGGATTTTCTAAAAAGCTACTTTAATGGCACCTGTTTATGGCCCCTAGCTTGACTTTTCAGTAATGTTAGAGCAAAAGATGAACTAGAGCACAGTGCAGCCACATCAAATTAATATGTTTTTTATAAAAAACATATTATGTATTATATACAGTTACGATAGGCCAACATGCAAATTTCAGTGGTATTTTAAATGGCTCCAACCCATTCACACTGTGAATGACAACAGGCATCACTCTTCTATTACAACATGATGAAACATGGAATGTGAAATCAGTGTACTTTAATAGTCTGAATTAATTTATTAACTACAACCCCATTTCTAAAAAAAGGTTGGGATGCTGTGAAAAATGTAAATAAAAACAAAATGTAATGATGTGCAAATAATTTAAACACTATATTTAATTGAAAATGCTTCAAAGACAACATATCAAATGTTGAAACTGAGAAATGTTCTTGTTTTTTTGACAAATATATGCCCATTTTGAATTTGATGCCAGCAAAACATTCTAAAAAGTTGGGATGGTGGCAGCAAAAGGCTGGTAAATTTGTGTAATGCAACAAAGAACAAACACCTGGTGGTTAACTGCCAACAGGTTAGTAACATAACTGAGTATAAAGTGAGCATCCCAGAGAGGCTGAGTCTTTCAGAAGTAAAGATGGGGAGGAGTTCATCACTCTGTGAAAGACAGCGTGAGAATGCATATACATACAGACATACATGCTTACAATATTTTATTAGAAATATTTAAATGCTATTATATATTTTTAAAGGAATTGATATTTACTATTTGTACATTTATGAAAACAAATATAAGAAATTATTATAAAATAACTCTGATGCCTCTTATATGACTTGGCAGCTTGACTTAGACCCACAGCTGTAACCCAAATGGGTCCCAAATCTGTAGCCTAATTGGGGCCCAAAAATGTAATTCAACTAGAATCTTAGACTGTAGCCTTACTGGGTCCCATGGTTAGAAACCAATATAGCCCACCAGAAAGCCTACTACAAGCCCTTTCCCAAGTAAAACCCATGCTAGATAAATCCTACATGGGGCCCACATGGACAGTTAGCTGGGTAGCTGGCTAGCTAGCATAATTGGTTAACTAGCCTACAACTTCATGGTTTATGTTTAGAATTATGTTTAATATTATGTTTAGGAGGAGTTTGCATGTTCTCCCCGTGTCTGCGTGGGTTTCCTCCGGGTTCTCCGGTTTCCTCCCACAGTCCAAAGACATGCAGTCAGGCCAATTGGATGTGCTAAATTGTCCCTAGGTGTGAGTGAGTGTCTGTGTGTCTGCCCTGCGATGGACTGGCGACCTGTCCAGGGTGTATCCTGCCTTCCGCCCGAAGACTGCTGGGATAGGCTCCAGCTCCCCCCCGCGACCCTGACGGAGAAGCGGCTTAGAAAATGGATGGATGGATGGATTATGTTTAGGAAATATCTAATTAATCCACCACCAATCGAGATGATCTCTGCTATTAATTTTCTGACTCTAGCTAATAGATTTCATGAACTGAATGCTTTCATGACATTCTGAGATTGCTTCCAAAAATAGTTCAGATTCGGCTTCCTAGTGTAGCCATCTTACCACTGATTTTACACAAAAAGAACTGCCTGTAATCACATGGAACCTTTTCTTACATTTGTAGTTTATGCTCAAGCCAGTTAAAGTTTTCAATTTTTAAATTCATATTTTTAGAATCACTACAGAGTACGTAGGGAACACAGACATTGTATCATACATACGAAAGTACTGTTAGGCCTGCATTTAAAGGATTAATGTAAATGTATCACTCAGCTTTAACAGAACGTGTCCAAGTATGGATTATTTTTTTGCAGTGGAATGATTAAGTGACATCTGATTGTGGTACTGTCATACATTGACATGACAGTATATACTGTCTGGATTCACTTCTTATTGTAAACAAATAATGACAGGCATCTCAGATAATGATATGCAAAGTTACTGATTTAGGCAGTAAGTGTTTATTTGTTCCAAAAACACTAACATTAAAATAAATACAAATAAACAATTTACATTCACTATTTTACATAACACCTATTTTATCAAATCAGTCTTCCAAAAAATTAATACAGTCATGTTGCTGAATGAATTGGCTGTAGTGCTGCAAGAAGTCAGTCAAACCTGTGTTGTTTTAACTGTATTCATCTAACCTTCATAATAAATAACTTAATTGCCAAAAAACAAATTTTACTGCATTTGTATTTCTTCCGATGTTATATAGACACTCAAATACACTTAGTGCATACTAGTGGATCAAGTGCCATGACTTGAAAGCATCAACTCATTTGAGACTAAAAATACCGAATAATAAGGCAAATTACATTGCCTTTTTATTAAATGAAGGTAACTTTATATGGTGGAGGACCATATGGACCACACTGTGGCCCATAAAATCATAGTTATGCCATTCGCCACTTCTTTTCTGAAATGTCTCCTCTTGGGGAGTAGTGTTGAATCAATTCTAGGGCCTGCTTTGGTGGACACTATCTAGTCTAAGTAGCCTAGAACACACTGGAATTGTCAATATAATTCAGTTCTTGGTCCTGGAGTTTTCCCTGCTTTCAGCATACCCACTTCAAGTCAGGAAGAGCTTGTTAAAGATCTAATTAGTTGGATCAAGTGTGTGTAAGAAGGGAAATCCTAAAATGTGTAAAGCAGGACATACTCCAGGACCAGGGTTTGGAAAAACTCCTTCAGATTTAAACAGTCCACTGATGAATGTTTGAACTGTCATATTCTCAAAAGTATTAAACAATTTAGTTTAATTCTTTTTAAGCATTCCGTACTGCTCCCTTTGGATGTCATTTTATTTTTGCCAAGGGTGGTAAATTCAAGTCCAGCAAGTAAAAATCCACCTGTGGATTTCGTTCCAACTGCCTCACTTCTCTAGTTCAAACCAGCAGCAGATGTGTCTAAGCAATGGAACAAAATCCCTTTTTAGACCTGAATTTAATCCCTGTGATTTTTGCTCAATTTTGCAAAATAATTCAGTCAAACCCGGTGCTGGGAGAGAATGTTGGGAAGCTCTTCATTTAATTTAGAGGCAGTTGAGTTGTGGAGGTAGCATGCTGGTACTCATTTGCTGCCTATGTCCCTTGTAATGGAATTCCTCATGATCAGAGTACTGTTGTGTTTTAAAATATATACAATTACTTAAAATATATCATTATAATTATTTATATGAATATATGAATAGAACTATATTTGTATAACTGGTTAAACGTAATTTGTTAAGTTTTTTGGTGCCAAACCATACCGCATTTTTGGTGATGTTTGAAGACTTCAATTGTGTTAGACTCAACTGCACTGCAGCAGTCATATGATTAGTTATTATCAAATCCTTCTTGAGTTGAATAAAGTTTGATAGATCAAGAAATCTGTACAGTGTAGATCAAATCTGTACAGAGCACCCAGACAGTGTATATGTAAATCATTTATGTTGTGCAGACAGAAGGACAGCATTACACATAAAGGTACAAGACATTTGATCTATATTGAACAGTTTTTGAAGCTAGTTTTGGCCATGATTAGGTACAGTAAAACCTCTTGATCTATGAGGACAAGATGAAGAACCCCCAAGATACCTGATGGAGCAATTATGTGAAATGTTGCTGTATTAAAATGCACACAGTCCTTTCCACTCTATTACATCCAGTCTCAATGAGTTACTATTGTCCCTTTAACAGTAACTTTTCAGGTCACATGTATATCAGTGAGCATATCAGTGCATTGAAACGTTACTGAAGTAAGAAAAACACTGAGCATCAACATTTTATTTACATTTAATACACATTCCTTTTTAATAGATGTCCTATGTGTCGACACTGATTTTTTTCTCTCTCAATAATTTGTATTAAGAGATACCCCCCAAACACCCCCCCCCCCCTCCCCCTCCCCCCCTTCCTTTTGAGCCTTGGTTCCTCCCAAGGTTTCTTCCTCAACTCTGAAGGAGTTTTCCCTTACCACGGTCTCCCCTGGCGTAAAACTCCACCTGGGGGGTTTACATTATTTCATGTTAAAACTGTCATTTCTGGAATACTGTGAAGCTGTAAAAAGCGCTATACAAATAAACTTGATCTGATTTGATGATAACTTAAGTCAGAGGCATGGCTCTCCAATTTGCTCACACACGTGAAAGCGATTACCGCTGCTCAAAGGTTACTATGATGAAACAAAGTACGTGCAACAGCATATTCACGTACTCAAGACTGTTTGCACAGATTACTCTGCCTACACTTCTGTGAACACTTCTATAGTACAGCTTACTTAGCAACTTTATGTCTGTGCACCGGGTGACTACTTTTATTGCATCTTGATCGACTAAATACCTGTTTCGCATGCTGTTGTGCTTTGTCTTGTCTGCCGCAAGCACTGTGCCACGCATGTTGCCTGGACATAGCTTTCCTGGCATTTATTGCACCTAGCGACTAGTAGGACAGCCTCCTTTTTTGCCTGCCTAAATGTATACTTATGCTTACAACACAATTCAACGAAACGGGCTTAGATCAGTAAATTATACTTTAAAAAAGCTCAAATCCAAAGCTAACAGGCGACAACGTCGATAAATTAAATAAGCTATTTAGAATGCCCAACATTACACAGACACACGTTTTCTGAACGAGGGAGGCGGCGCAGATAGTTTATCGCTTATTCTATGCCTCCTCCCTCCGCTGTTGTTTATTAACTTGTAAACGTGCTTACTTGGCAAAACCGAGTACGCTGTATACCCAAAGCTATAGCCAATGGGAAGTCTAAAAAAATAACCCATTTGCGATGTGAACTGTACAACTTCTTTTAAAACCAGCGCAAAGCTTGTGTCACGTTTATGCAAGCCACAGCCTACATTATACCTTCACGGATTCAGGAACAGGAACAGCAGTCGAGAGCTTGCGTCAGCCGGTGATAGGAGGTTTTACAGTTGGCTGCGTGTGCAGTGGAAGATGAAGTTGTTCTTGATATTAGAAACCGACACACACCTCAAAACACAAGCTAAAAGATTCTAGGATTGAAATAATGCTATAGCTTTCTCCCGCGGGACGTTTTAAGGGGGTGGTTAGACCAGCATGAACTTTCTGTTGTCTGCACTGATAGAGCCTTTTAGTTGACGTGGCGGACTGTGACTACGGACAGGCGAAGTACTATTATTTGCACATCAAACCGATGCGATTCATGTTTAGTATTAACCAATAGGCATGATTGGAAGAAGAGCATTGGTACTTGAGCAAGAGATGTGTGGCGTCAAGATACGTTTCACGTGTTAAAGTGCAAGGGTCTCTCAGGCTAACCTCAAAACTGGGGCTTCTAGCTTAGAGATCGGTCATATATAAGAGGTGGTTGGAGGGGAAGCGCAGGCACTCCCAGGACACTCTCCTTATTTTTGGAACATTTCTTTTGTTACTAGCCTGTGTCTCAAGATGTCGTGTCGTTTATTGGGGGTGCTGAGAAGGTATGTGTGTTTTTTTAACCCTTTTTAGCATAAAATGAAATGGTTTTTTGTAACGTTTGCATGTATTACCATTGTTGCAAAGCGCATAAGACACTTAACCAGCTATCAAAGTTACTGTACGAGTGTAGGTGCTCGTTGACCTCGGTGGAAATTCAACCATCTTCATTTGATTTCTCGCTAAATAAACGTTCGGCAAAGAAAATAAGACTATATTTACACTTTCCCAAGAAGAACGGAGAACAAACCATAAGAGAATATTTCAAGAACGTCCTTTGTTTACACCGGTTACACCAGTTTTCTTCATTTGGTGTTGGGGCCCCTCAGAGAAACCAGCATTCACAGGTCTTACTGGTTGGGAGTGTAGTTTCTAATCTACAGCTATTATAGTATTAACTCTTAAATACTAAAAAAAAAATTGACATTTGTTCTGAGTGCCACAGCTAGCCGTTGTAATTTTCAAAAATAAGTGTCATGTTTGCTGTTGTTGCATTTTTTCCTTGCAGCCACATTTTCTAACTGGGGTAAAGAGTTGTTGCAGATATGTATTTTTATATGATAAAGAGCATTACTGTAATCCTGTCATCTAGTAACAAATGCATCCTCCTTTGATAAAAAGGCATAACATTTGAGATTTCTTCAGGTGACAAAGCACAACCTTAGAGATGTTCTTTATATGAGGAACGATGCTAAGATCAGAGTTTATCTTGCCAAGCTTTCAAACTTATCCTGGTTTATCCAACTTTTTTGACATCCAACTAGACACATCTTTCAAACTTATAAGAAAACATGAAATTTAATCTCTAAGTCTCCCCAGAGGCACTATTTATAGGGTTTATTTATAATGGATTCCCATCGATCTCCACAAGTGACTTCACAATGCTATGATGAGTGACTTCTCAGACCAACTTAAAATTTCTATTAGCAAGTATCAGAGTGATCATTTTTTCTGGCCCAGAAAGACATACATGACATATACAAATGTCATGATCTGGTTTATTTGGCTACATGGCTATTTAGAACGATTAGGAAAATGGTCGTCCCTTCCGAGCTTTCTGCAATTTTCAAGTCCCCAATATGTAAAGTTATTGAGCTATTTAATCACTATTGTGTGATTTGTGATTGATTAACAAAAATAAATGGACAAAAATAAATTGTAATGACAGCAAATTCTTTTGGGAAAATTAAAGTTGTTGCCTTGTGGGGGAAATCTTTACTTTTAGTGATTGTTCAGTGCTTCTGTATATCTGTATTCCATCATACAGCATTTAGATCATAAATAAACATTTGTTGATATTCAGTTAGTGGACAGTTTCAGCATATGTGAGCTGTAGCAAGCTTAGGAGAATCTCTTTTTGCTACAAGTGATTTAATTTCTGATTTAAAGTCCATTAGGCATGACCCAATCACTTTAGGGCAAGAACAAATAGCCTGTAAGTTTAAGATGTGGTTTCAGAAACGGCAATCTGTGGTAGTCTTAAAGGAAGTCACTCTCTACGCTACACATCATTTTATATATGTTTACATTCTTTTAGCTAAATTCATGTGAAATAAAACTTTCTTAATGAGCAAAGCATCTGTCTTTCTAAAGTTAATTGAAGCTGAATGAGGCATATTTTTTAAATGTATTTGGTTATAGTTTGCTGTCTGCATTAAAGAGAGCTGAAAATATGAAACCAAATTTGCCACACTTTAGCTGACGGAACTTGAACTTGTTGACACAAAGACTAGATGTTCTTGACCTGCTGAGAAATTATTAACTGATTTGTGACCCTTGTTAGTGGAAGATGGTTTCTTCTTCTAAGACCATTTAACAGCATTCAGGTGTAAGGCTGGCTTTCTAGTGAAGTATAATGTAATCTAGTGTTTCTAATCCTCGTTCCTTTATTGTTCTGCATTCCTTTACTGTTATTTTCTTTTAGAGTGAGTGATATCATTGCTCACAGACAGCAGGAAATCATCTCTTTAAGCTTTCTCTGACATAGAGCATGCTGCTGACTGATAGATTTCTTAGAGAGCATGCTTATAAGTGTTTTGTTTCTGACATGGATTCAGTCTCTGTTCCTGAGCTACAAGATAATTTCTAAAACATTGACATTTCTTCAACTGAAAATTAGTTATTTGAAAAATTCTGCGAGACTGTATATGACGTGAGCGTTCATGTGTGCCTGTGCTTGGGGGAGCAATTAAACCAAGGACTGTAGGGCGGAGGGGGAGTAAATGCGTATAAGCTTGCCTGATTGGCCCACTCTCAAGGAGGTGTGTGTTTGGCTTCTGAGGAAGGAAAAGGAGCAAAGCTCACAAGCTATCTATGAAAGTAAATGAAAGAGCAAAATAAAAAAATCAGTGTAGTGAAATCCTGATAAACTGACAACTTATCTGTTTTATCTGGTGTCAGTTTATCAGACTGCTGCACGTATTTTGATATCTTTGTAAAACCTCAGTTATGTGCAATGTGTTCCAAAAACAGATATTAGAAATAATAAAATTCCTTTGATGAGTAAAGCGTTGGACATCTGTGTCTTTAAGCATTTAATACATTATAAAGCAGTAAATGCTGCATATTTTCAGACCTTATTTTTTTCAGAGAAATAAGTTTTAGCATGATGTAATAAGCAGGTTCTGTGAATGAAGGGTTAGACACCAATGAAAGGGAAAGAGAACAGCAGTGTCTTCCTCATTTGTCTCTTGAACTTTATTCATCTAATCAAGTCACTCCATTTGAAAGTATTTCTCATAACTTTCTTAGTCAAAGAAGTTAACAAAGCTAGCTACAGCTCAGAAAATGGAGATGGTAAAAAGACTCATTGTCTTATTAACTCTTATTATTTGTCTTGCACTTTATCACTCTCTCACACATCATACCCCTAAACAGGAGGTAATAATTAATTGACCTTTTCTTATTTTTTGTGTATTAGTTATCAGTTTTTCCTGTAGATGAGTGTGACTCAACCTAGATAGACATTTTGAACAGCAGTTGAGCAATAGACTTTTTTCATAATTGAGCAAGAACTTTTCTTGGATTTGTGCCAAGAAATGTCTGAAGAGCAGTTCTTTATATTTGCCTGTGCTTTACAAATCCTATATTTAAGTCTTTTCTTCATGTACATCTTCATCCCACAAGCATGAATGTTTCTAAACATGTTCATTCATTTTAATATATTTTGTCCTATTAATACACAGTTGTCTGAAAGTTTTGGAATAGCAAGGACAGTTCCTTTGTTTTTGCTGCACACTGAAGACGTTTGAGTTTGAGATCAAAAGATGAATGAGACGATAGATCAGAATTTCAGATTTTATTTGTTGATATTTACATCGAAACAGGGCAGTGGCAGCTTATAGGTTAGAGATTTGGGGGTTCTGTGCCCATGCAACAACTACATGAAGCTGGTGACCCACTGACATTACCAACTGCTGCATTTTTCTTTTGTGATGTTTTTCCAGGCTTTGACCACAGTTGCTTTTAGTTGTTGTTTATTTTGGGTTTTTTTCATTTCAGTCTTTTATTCAGGAGGTGAAATGAATGCCGAATTGTGATTGACTTGGCCAGTCTAAAACCTTTCAATTTTTCCCAGATAAAGGCCTGTGTTGTGTTGGAATCATGTTTTGGGTCATTGTCTTGCTGCAAGATGGAGTTCCTCCCAGATACATTGGATGCATTTCCTTGAATGGCAGAATGTTTCTGTAGACTTCTGAAATCATTCTGCTGCTACCGTAATTAATTAAATCATCAATAAAGATTAGTGAGCCTGTTCCAGAAGCGTCCATGACACTACCTCCACCATGTTTGACAGATAAGGTTATAGATCACAAACAGATACTTTCTTTCTCCATACTTTTGCCTTTCAGTCACTTGGTAGAGGTTAATCTTGGTCTCATCAGTCCGTAAAAGTGTTCCAGAACTTTTGTTGCTCACTTCTGTATTTCTTCGTGAATCTGATTCGCTGTATTCTCTCTCATATTTTTCTCAAAATCTTCTTCAACAGTTGATTGTGCTGCTTAAACCCCTGCCTTGTGGAATTTTTCTGTTATCAACTGCTGTTGTTTTTTTATTGGTTAGCACACCAGTGCTTTCTTTCATTTTCAAGACCTTTCCAATCCAAATTGTTGTATTGGCTATGCTCAATGCTTTGTGCATCTTTTCTCAGCTTTGAAATTCCTTGTTTTTCTCCCATACACTGTTAAAAAAGATGGTTCTTTAATGTTGCTTTATTAAAGAAAATGCTTCTATATAGTACCATGAACACTCAAAGAACCCTTTGCATGATTAAAAGGTTCTTTTCATTGTGAAAGGGTTCGTCAGATTGATGAAGAATCTTTTATACATAGTTGTATATAGAACCTTTGTGTTTTATATAGTACCAAAAAGTGTTCTTCTATTGTTATGATGTCAAGCTTATAACAAGAGAAGAACGTTTTTTGGTGCTATATTCTGACCTGTATGTTAATTAGTTTAATTACCAAAATTACTTGATTTCTCTGTAATGGTGATTTATTATGTACCTAACAATTGGTGGATGGTATTGTGTTTACAGGCGGGAGAGTTTTGGCGCAGCTGCTGTAGGGTGTCGCTCCCTGGCTTCCATTCCCCAGCTCCCCCAAGCTGTGGCAGAATTTGTCTCTGGTGCTGTGGCAGAATGCAATCCTGCTAAAGTGCATGTGGTGACGGGCACACCTGAAGAGACAGCAGACATTTTGGCTGGCATGGAAAATGAAGGCATGGTGAAAAAATTGCAGAAATATAAGAACTGGTGAGTAATGCAATCTCAATTCTAAGTTATTGCACTTAAAGTAGGAAGGAGCATTGTTTTCTTTGCACATCTGAGGAGAATGTATGATGTGGATGTGAGTTTTTTTTGCTGAGGAGAAATATCTAAGCAGCTAGAGGCTAAAGCAAAATGTTGACCTCTGACCTCACTGTTGCCTTGAAGAAACTGTAGAGTTATTGAGAGAGATCTCTTTCTTTTATATGGGTTGATTCCTTATCCAATTTTGCTTCCAATTTTTTTTCTTATTTAGACCAAAATTCGCAATGCTTGTAGCTTATATAGCATATAGTATTAGCATAAAGGCATTTGCTGAATTGCATACTCACTTTGTAAACAACAAAAATGTAGTCGTACAGGAAAGTGCAGAGTAAAATTCAAGATGCTGTTATGCCTGGGTGATAAGATAATATATAACAATGTAATATTTTGTTTTTATTATTAACTCGAGTATTATTGTTAACATGTAACATGTTAACATTTGTATTTGTAGGGAAATTCTAAACAAAGGAGGTGTTTGTAGCCAAGTTGAGTGACCTTGTCAATCTTTTGCATTCCCACTACAGCAAGCCTTCTGTTAAACCAAAAAAGGGTTGAGAAAGATGTCAAATCACCATATTTGAGTGCTTTGGGGTAATTTAGACATTGAATGCAGTAAACAGCAGTGATCCCATTCAGCATTACAAATAAATTACTGTCAGAAAGGTTTTTCATTTCTCACTATATTGGTTAGCTTATTTTCTTAGTTCATACATAACTGAATGTAGCAGTTTATGGTATTTTATAAATGTTATACTTCAGTAATTTACAGTATTGCTTTCTTTTCTGAAAAATGGCATGTCATTTACAGCAATCTAATATTGTGTTATCAATCTTTAGCATAGGCCTTAAAGATCAGGAACTAGCACCTTTATGGAACAAATTTCTAATTTCTGTGAACATGAAAAAACATGTGAAAGCATAGCAAATGTAATCTTGAACCATCCACATAAAGTGTTGTAAATTTGACTAAAACATTGCTACCTGTGAGAATTACATTATGTCACATGTACTTGTCACATCATGTCAGTGCATTGGAAGTTCACAACCCACACTGTTAGGCCCGGATTGTCCATTGGGTTCTATGAGAGCGTGCCCAGGGGCCTGAAACATTAGTGAGGGTTCCACAAGCAGTTATGAGAAAATCTAAACAGCTCTCTTGACTCAAGGTCTGCCAAATGCCGTACATGTATGGGTGGTACTTTACTAGCAGGACAGTGGGAGGGTGTTACTTTGAATGTACTTTCAATTTGAGGCTCCAGATATTTGAAAGATGTGCATGGGCAATCTGTAAAGGCAAGACCTAAAACTTCAGCAGAGAGGGGGGTGCCCATTGCTGGAAAATTACAAATAATATACTTTAATAAGAAAGCAATGCTAAAAATCACTTTAACTGTTAAATGATTATTAAAGCATTGTACTGATTTATAAATATGCTGTTTGTTGTAGCTGGCTGGCCCGCACAGACCCTAAAGATGTGGCTCGTGTAGAGAGTAAGACAGTGGTAGTGACTAGGCAGCAGAGAGACGCTGTTCCCATTCCAAGCAGCAACATCAAGAGCCAGCTCGGCAATTGGATGAGTGAGAGCGACTTCCTGAAAGCAAGAGAGGACCGTTTCCCAGCCTGCATGACAGGTCTGTTTGTGTGTCACAGTTAAGCTTCTGGAGGGATTCTGAATTGTCTGGTTGTACTGCCTGATGAAAGAGCAGAAACATTAATGTGTTTTGACTTTGACGTCTTTCCTTTGCGTAAGTCCTTAGCTAGTTTTCAATTAGAAATTATTTTGGACATTGTAGCAGGTTAATTAAATTAGGTACATGTAAAATGAATGTATGTTATGTTTGTTTCACTTTTTTGATATAATGTTTTCCTGGACTATTTATTTGCTCTTTATCACATTGCTCTTCTTAATGTAGAAGAGAAATCTCTAGTAACAACTGTGTGTCTAGATCTGAGATATATTAGATGGTAAACAAAACATCATAGTAAACATGTTGTGTGTGGGAGAAATCCTAAGACCTAAGAGTTTTTGGACAGCAGCAGATTTTTATGGTCAGCCAACTGAGTCAGAGCTCAGCAAGGCTTGTGGGGTGCTCTGATCAGCAGGATGGCTAAGGCTCAATGAAGTGTGAGGGCAACCAAGGCTATCCCACCTTGTCCAACCTGACAGAAGTGCAACTGTGGTACAAGTCAAAAAGAAATTTTTTTATTGTTACCACTTGTCTGCCATCAGAAGTGCCCACAATGGACACCTGAGCATTGGAACTGGATCTAGGAGCAATAGAAGGAGGTCGTCTGCTCTGATGGTTCCTGTTTTATTTTACATTGCATGGATGGCCGGGCATGTGTGCATCATGTCACTTGGGAAGTGATTGCATCAGGATGCGCTGTGGGAGGCACACAATCCGGTGGAGAGAGTGTAATGCTCTGCGCAGTGCTCTCCTGGGAAAATCTGGAGTTTGACACGTGCCACCTACCTAAACTTAGTTGCAAGCAAGGTACATCAATGGTATTCCCTGACAGTAGTGGCCTCTTTCAGCATGATATTATGCCATACTGCACACTTTGTTCAGGAATGGTTTGAACATGGAACATGGTGAAGAGTTCAAGGTGTTGCCCTGGCCTCCAAATTGCCGTCATTTTAATCAAGCATCTGTGGGATAAGCTGGAACAACAAGTCTCATACACAGTGGCTCTGCTTCACAACTTGCAGTACTCTGAGAATCTGCTCTTCACATTTTGTTGCCAGATACCAGAGGGCACCTTCAGAGTCCATGCCTCGGTGGGTTAGAGATGTTTTGATGGCACACAGAGGACCAATAGCATATTAGGCAGGTGGTCATAGTGTTTTGGCTCATCTGTGTACATCCTGAATTATTTACACTCATTAGGAGCTGATTTTTTTTTTCCCCCTTTTAACAAATGCTCTCTATGGTGTCCATGCTCAGTACCACCAGACCTTTAATTTTGTACACATTCTTGTGTCTCATTATTTTTTGAACAGTTTTGCTGTTAAACATGTTTGAAAAATATTTCATGTTTGATGCAACACCCTCAGCCAGGAGTGACATGGGAGTGATCTGGGGTTCAGCACTATTCATTGTGGGAACGTCTTGTGGCATCCTCCCCAGGATTCCTAAAAGCTTTTTTATTTAAAATGAAGATTTTAAACATCACATCATTCTGGAATTCAGTACTGATCGCTGAACATCTCTTCTACATGCCTTCTCTTTACTAACAGAGAAGCTATTTATTTATTTATTTATTTATTAATTACAATATGTTACTGCTGGGCTACTTTGCCACACTAAAACAAACCTTTCCACCTAGATAACCTGATAAACATTTTAGAGGTCTGCTTCCCAACCCAAGGCTTGTTACAATTTTGGGTTTTAGGTTGATTTTTACATGCACAACAACAGGCTCAATTTGGGTCTGTTTTTTAGTCCTTTTTTTATTTAGTAGATTTGCCCTTTTCAACAGCATTTCATTCTTAAATTCATTCGCTTATGCATTTTCTCTCTTGCAATTTCTGTCTCTAGTCTGTAGTCTATAGCTGTGTTTTGTCATAGCACTGGAGTTTTTCAGAGTTTGTGAATGGATCAGATATGCACATCTGTGTGTGAAACTTGGCCATTTAAGGCTGGTTAAAAAATATGCCCAGGAAAGGGGACGCCCCTGCCCTCAGCCCTCCCCTTTCCTGTCTTTGGGCACATTTGTACTTGGACATGTTTCTTGTAGTGAATAGGAGTAACTGTTTTTGTGTAAAAAAAAAAAAAAAAAAAAATTAATTCATCTGTGTTTATTCATTTTGCCACTTAAGTAATTAGTATTAGTTATGTTAGATCATTTTGAGTCTTGGCATATACACCAGTCAGGCATACCATTATGACCACCTTGTTTCTACGCTCATTGTCCATTTTATCAGCTCCACTCACTGTATAGCTGCTCTTTGTAGTTCTACAATTACAGACTATAGTCCACCCGTTTCCCTGCATACTATGGTAGCCCCTTTTGCCATGTTCTTCAGTGGTCAGGACCCCCATGGACCCTCACAGAGCAGGTACTATTTGGGTGGTGGATCATACTTCGCACTGCAGTGACACTGACATGGTGGTGGTATGGTGTAAACACTGTATCCACTCACAGTCCACTCTATTAGACCCTCTTACCTTGTCAGTCTACCTTGTAGATGTAAAGTCAGAGACGATAGGGCTACATTCTGTAATTGTAGAACTACAAAGTGCACCTATGTAGTAAGTGGAGCTGATAAAATGGACAGTGAGTGTAAAAAAACCAAGGAGGTGGTCATAATGTTATGCCTGATCAGTGTAATAGTGAAGTAAAAGTCGAATTAAAAGAGTTTGTGTATATCATATACCTCCATTTGATGTTTCATCATTTCAAGACAGAAGATTTTTATGGCATACTGTATTTGAAGATTACAATGAAGTACAATCAGAAAAAAATATTTTTGGGTAAGAAATGCCAAAGACTTTGACAAATTCCAATGAAAAGTGGCATTAGTATTGCTGTGCCAGTAATAAAATAATAAAAGACCTTATATAGTGTTTTTATAGGTCTGATGCAGATTTGTGTTTTATTACAGTATTTCCTTTGTATTCCTGAGCAAACTCAAAAAGAGTTCATTGTTTTGACACCACGCAACAAAAATGTGTGAAATCACAAACACCATTATGTGACAACCCATTAAATATGGCTCTTAATTGTTCTTTCCTTGTCTCCCCATAGGTCGGACAATGTATGTTATCCCTTTCAGTATGGGTCCGGTTAACTCCTCATTGGCCAAATTTGGTGTTCAGGTAACGGACTCTCCATATGTGGTAGCCAGCATGGGAATTATGACTCGCACAGGAACACCTGTCATGGAGAAACTTGCACAAGGGGTAGAGTTTGTGCGTTGCCAACACTCATTGGGCAGACCTCTACCACTTAAAGGTACTGATGTTGTATTCCAGTCAAGCTACGTTTTTATACAGTGCCCTTCAGAATCATTGGCACCCTTGATAAAGATGAGCAAAAAAGGGGATGAAGAAACATTTATGAAGAATGGCAAAATTATTCAAATAAAAAAAAAAAATAACACCCCCCAACAAGTAATTTATTTGTAGGATGTGTAAGAACAATTTTTATCCTGTTGGAAAACATCACAGGTGGCTCTTCATGAAAACTGAAAAATTGGCTACTAAAAATACATTAAGTTATTTTATATGGTCATAGAATATTTGTATTTAATATTTGCAAGAATAGTAGTTCTAGCCTTTTATTTTATTTTTGTAAGTTTTTCTTGAAAACAAAGGGTTAAAATCCATGGTGGGATGTACATATATAATTTTACTGCACTGCAGTTTTTGGTTTTCTTTCCCAAGTTCAATGTAAAATCTAAAAACAAATTTTTCGGGGGCATGTATTCATATTGCCTGCCTGTTTTTATTGGAGGCATATAGTAATCAGAAATGTGCCTCCTGAGCAAGAATGTTTTAGAACAAAATGAATCCGCATCAGTGAACGTGTACATCCATCATTGACACTGGCACAGGAGTGTACCTCTAATGTGTGCACCAGGGAGCAGGGTCACATTTTCCAAACTATAATGTATGAACTATGAAGGTGATCCATGTTTTTAACATTAGCTAGCTCCCTGAACCTGAATGTTTGGTTAGCTAATGTAATTTACTTACATAAATGACAGTTAATCACAAATGAGTTAAGTTCTCAAATTTACTGTGTTGGACTTGTAGCCTGTCATGGTAGTAGGTCATCATTTACACTGACTGTTTATCCTACTCTGCTGGATTTTGAATTATACAAACCGCACCCCAGCTGCAGTCATGTACATGCCTCCTAGACAGACAAGTTCTGCATGCATATACTCCTACCTGACTGTCTGCATGTTCTCATTGTGTGTTGCCATCTTAAATGAAGAACTATGGGATTTACAATCCCTATTTGTACAGTATCAATCAATTTAATACTGTATTTATTTATTTTTTTATGCCTGTCAAAGGAAATCTCATCAGCATATCTGAATTGTACCATCAGAAAAAAATGAACAAAGCTAGTTTAAGGTTTATAGAAATAGGAGTGAAGTTTTTAATGGGGGGGCTCAAACATTAGAGTTTATGTTTAACATTTATCATTCTCTTAGTTCAATATATTGGTCTTGGCAAGACAAAATTTTGAAGTTTAAGAAATGGTAGCTGTTTCCTCATTCCTTCGTGACTGCATCAATTTGGTTAATGGAATAGAAAAAAATCTGATTATTTTTGGGAATTGTTTTTATTATGTGACTATCAACTGTATATTACATAAGTGTTGCTCCTAAGATATAGACTTGGCTTTTTAGCTTTGCCTTCATGATTGTGCTATGAGATGTCACCCATTTGCCTCGCAGTCAAATTGGAGAGCATTGTCCATGCCTGTGATGCATAGATCACCTAAATTGAATTGAATTTATACATTTCTCATTATGTTAGATCTCTAGAGCATAGAGCTGCTCTAAGACTGAAGTTCTGTCAGGCTGGTGATTAATCTGCCTTTTTAATAATGGAGGAATATTGCACTTGTACAACAAGCTTGAGCTGTGTTGTAACGTTCAACATGAAGTGAAGATGGGGGGGAAAAAATCATAAGCAAAATACTTCTTCATCCATCTCAGCTCCGTTGGTGAACCAGTGGCCTTGTAATCCAGAGAAGGTGTTGATTGCACATCTCCCAGACAGCAGGCAGATCCTATCTTTTGGAAGTGGCTATGGTGGAAATTCACTTCTTGGAAAGAAGTGTTTTGCCCTCCGTATTGCCTCTTGCATTGCCAAAGATGAGGGATGGCTGGCTGAGCACATGCTGGTGAGAGTAACTGGCGAGAGTGCTTGTTTTTTGTGAAAACAAGTGATTTTTAATACAACTTTAAAAGATCAAAACTATTTTAATCTTCCTAATCTGCTGACATATTGACTAAGCATTCACATCTACACATGCATGCAGAGTGACTCAACTTTTTAAATGCTTATTATCCTTTGTCTTTTATGCTCCAGATTTTAGGAATCACAAATCCTCAGGGTGTGAAACGGTATTTTGCAGCAGCTTTCCCAAGTGCCTGTGGGAAAACCAACCTGGCCATGATGAAGCCAGCACTGCCAGGTTGGAAGGTGGAATGTGTGGGAGATGATATCGCTTGGATGAAGTTTGACAGTCAGGGTGAGGACATAATTTTAGTGTCATTCCTGGTTGTTGTATTAGTGCTGCTAGTATTATTAAGCTGGCATTAAAGATGAACTTGCCCTTATTAGTCTCACAATGGGGAAATTTCACCTCTGCAATGTAACCCATCCATGCCGTCAAACACCATTTGTGTTTGACACACTACGGGGCAGTGAGCAGTGCCCTGAATGGTGGGCAGCCCTATCCACGGTGCCAGGGGAGCCGTTGTGGGTTAGGTGCCTTGCTTAAGGGCACCTCAGTCATGTACTGTTGGCTCAGGGGAACGAACCTGTGACCTTCCGGTCACAAGGCTGGTTTCTTAACCTCCAGTCTGAGTTCATGCACTGTGGTGTGAGTCATTTGCTAATATGTTCAACAATATTTTGATTTTGTTTCATCATTTGAAGTACACTGCTTGCTTTAGAAGCTTCCTACTGTGTGGTTAAAATAGTTTTTTGCAATAAATAAAAAAATAATCTAGCTAATAATAGATGCCCATGAACCCTAATGTAGCACATCATACGAAAATATGTTGTTCAAAACCTAATAAAGTAGTAGTCTAACAGTGGACTGAAATTTCAACGAATGCAATGTTATTTCTTGCACTGCTTTAGTAAAGTGAAGCTCATTGCTGATTTCTTTACAGATTTCAAGACTGGTTGCAAACTTTATTATATTGTACTGTTTTGTATTAAAAATCATATTAGCTCGTGTCTGCAGTATAGTTTCACTTCAGATTTTTGCCAAAGTAATTCAGTATATTTCTAATATGCAATAAATGCAGAATGCCATCTTTAATTTACCATACCTTATCCTGCTAAGTCAAATTGAGCAATGCAAAACCTGTATTACACTGTTGTAAATGGAGAAAAGACATGGTTATCATTTCACTGTTTGCTACCATTGTTAAATGGTATCCTGTTGCCATTTCCTGTCTTGAAATAGTCTGTGTTATGTGAAGCTGATGTTAAGAACATTCTATTAGTCAGGCATATTGCTGAACACAAGAGGAATGGTGCTTCTTGTTTCAGCAAAAAGTTGTAGTTCCTCTTTTGGAAAATTCCAACAATTAAATTATTGTTACTTGATTTACTTTTTTTTTCTTTTAAAGTAAAATTAGTGACTGTGTTGGGATTAACCTGGCAGATAAACGGGTCACACTTAATACATTCACAAATATAAATATCTGGAATTTGTTTAAAGGCTAATACTACTAATAGTATTTCCTAGATTTTTGGCAGAAATTATTTAACCTCATGCAAAATAATACTTAGCTCATGGCACTACGTGAGCTATTCATGGTTTGTCAGATATTTTAAATACATGGCAATAACTAGGCTGTAGCACAGGTTGTTAATTGGCTAATTAAATTAATAAACAAACAACAAAGGTAATAAATGGTTCCTAGGACTGATGCAGGGAACTCTTCTATTTATTTTCCAGGCAAACTCCGAGCCATTAACCCTGAGAATGGGTTCTTTGGTGTTGCTCCTGGCACCTCTGTGAAGACAAACCCTCATGCAATGAAAACCATTTCTGAGAATACAATATTCACAAATGTGGGGGAGACCAGTGATGGTGGAGTTTGGTGGGAGGGCCTTGATCATCCTGAACCAGATATTTCTCTTACAGACTGGCATGGAAAGCCCTGGAAATCTGGTAAGGTCTGCTTGGGAGACTATTATAAAAAAAACATTGTTAATTATTTGCAAAATGCTGACCTGCCTCACTTTGTTACTAATGCTATGTCTTATAAACTTTCAGTTCAAGACATCTAGTAATATTCATAGCACTAACAGACTAAATCATTCAGTAATAGACTAATCAGACCAGGGAGCCTTTCAGCCTCTATGCAGATAAGGGGGAAATTATGTAAATGTTTAGTTTTTGCCAAGCCATTCCTTAAAATAAAGTGAAACTTACACAAAGGTATGATTGTTAATAGTGCTTGAATGTAACTGTTTCATCATTTATTATACACTGGGAAAGTAGAAAGAAAGCCAACTTCAGTGTCAAATTTCACCTCGGCACCCAAACCAGTTCCCAAAACACTCGGTGTTGCTAAAAGAAGAGATGATGCAGCACTGTGGTAAACATGCCCTGTCTTAGGTTCTTTGAAGCCTGCCATCAAATTCAAATTGGGCTTATATTTTTCAGAAAATAATAAAATTACTTGCTTTCAACATTTCATATATTTCTTTGTACTATTTTCAATTAAATTTAGGGCTTACATGTTTTTATCTACATTTTGCATAGCATCCAAACTTTTTTGGAAACAGGGTTGTAAGAAGGTGAGTTTGAATACAGTAGGGCTGGACAATATTTATTTGTTGTCATTGCTATAAATTACTTCACAATATGTCAATATGTTGATGGATATTGTCAGTACTTCAAACACTTTCTAATTGTATGCTTGATTACATAATTAGAGCATAATTAGAATTATGAGAGAACATAATTAGTTCTGTTTAATTTAATATTGTTGAGTTAAAATAGGGGTAGCATAGTGGTGCAGTAGGTAGTGCTGTCGCTAGAAGGGCCTGGGTTCGATTCCTGGTGGCAACCAGGGTTTTCTGTGTGGAATTTGCATGTTCTCCCTGTGTCTGTGTGTTTTTCCTCCGGGTACTCCCGTTTCCTCCCGTAGTCCAAAGACATGCAGTCTGGCCAATTGGACATGCTAAATTGCCCCTTGGTGTGAATGTGTGTGTCAGTGTATATGTCTGTCTCATTGCCCTGCGATGGACTGCAAACCTGTCAAGGTTGTTTGCTTCCTTCTGCCCAATGACCGCTGCGCTGACATAGGCTCCAGCTCCCCCAAAATACAGAAGGATTAGAGTTTATAGTTTATAAGATTTTTAAATGTGGCAATTTATAGATATCTGAAGAATTTAATATTTTATGGAATTGTGTATCATGAAACATTTTTGAAGTATTGTAATTTTACATTTGACACTTCAAGTGTACAGTATATTGTATCATGAGGATTCTAACTTCTCTGTCCATTATTGCCTCTCTGTGGTGTCTTCCTTTCTTTTCCGTAGGCTCTTCGTTGCTGTGCGCGCACCCTAATTCCAGGTTCTGTGCTCCTGCAGCCCAATGTCCCATCATAGACCCCCTTTGGGAGAGTGACGAGGGAGTGCCTATTGATGCCATCATATTTGGTGGGAGGAGACCAGAGGGTTGGTACCAAAGACTGAAAACCAGTTCTCTTTCTTGCTCTTCGCCATATCTTATATGTTGGCAATAACACAAACTGCATGTTTTACTGTTGTCTAACAGCATTGTGTAACCTAAACAGTCAGAAGTGGTACTTACATGGAATTTTAAAGTGTTTAAGCATTAGTGATGTTAATCTGTAATGTACTTGTTTGCTCAAACAGTTGCACTAACTGTTGTGTGGTCGTTTTAACAAAAACAAATTGCAGTAGACCACTTTAGTCAATTAAAATAAAAAACTATATTTTAATCTCATCTTCTCTTCCTCAGGAGTGCCTCTGGTGTATGAAACTTTTAACTGGAGCCATGGAGTGTTTGTGGGTGCTGCCATGAGATCTGAATCTACAGCAGCTGCTGAACATAAAGGTACATCTAGCTTTAAGGCATTCAACCAGTTTTCAAAAGATTTGCATAATTCAGAATGGTTTAATGTAAAATGGTGCATTATAGAAGAGCTTACTAACTTTGATTTCTTTATAATGGTGGTGAGAGGAACCAGGGTCTCAATAGTGCAAATCTAACCATTTTTCAGCTACGCAAAATGACCAGTGAACCAATGCATTTTTAATTTTTATATGCAGTTTTGATAATGGTACAATGGTGATGAATCTGGAAAAAAATCTTTACTTTGGGTACTGTTTGTTTTACGACTCACTTCCAAAAAAAGTTGGGAGACATGCAAATAAATGCAAATACAGTGTATATAAAAAGTCTACACACCCCTGTTCAAATGCCAGGTCTTTGTGATGTAAAAAAAATGACAGCAAGACAAATCATTTCACAACTTTTTTCACCTTTAACGTGACCTATAACCTGTACAATGCAATTGAAAAACAAACAGAAACCTTTACCTTGGAAAAATATAAAATAAAAAACTTAAAATAACCTGGTTGCATAAATATGCACACCCTTAAACTAATACTTTGTTGCAGCACCTTTGGCTTTTATTATAGCACTCAGTCTTTTGAACTGTTCATAATTTCATCCACCCTGACTAAGGACCCAGTTCCAGCTGAAGGAAAAACAGCCCCAAAGCATGATGCTGCCACCACCATGCTTCACTGTAGGTATGGTGTTCTTTTGGTGAGGAGCAGTGTTGTTTTTGCGCCAAATATACCTTTTGGAATTATGTCCAAAAAGCTCAACCTTGGTTTCATCAGACCATAACACATTTTTTGCAAAATTAAGCTGGGCTTGGATGGTTTTCTTTGAAAGATAAGGCTTCTGCCTTGCCACCCTACCCCATAGCCCAGACATATGAAGAAGACGGGAGATTGTTGTTACATGTGCTGCACAGCCAGTACTTGCCAGAAATTCTTGCAGCTCCTTCAGTGTTGCTGTCGGCCTCTTGGCAGCCTCCCTGACCAGTTTTCTTCTTATCATCAATTTTGGACGGACGTCCTGTTCTTGGTAATGTCACTGTTGTGCCATGTTTTCTCCACTTGATGATGACAGTCTTCACTGTTTTCCATGATATATTTAATGACTTGGAAATTATTTTGTAGCCTTCACCTAACTGATATCTTTGAATAATGAGATCCCTCTGATGCTCTGGCAGCTCTTTGCAGAACATGGCTTGTGCTGGAAGATGTGGCTACAAAAATGTCAGGACAAGCCTACTAGAACAGCTGAACTTATTTGGGGTAGATCAGAGACACTTTAATTGGTGACAGGTGTGTGCTCCAATTTAACATGAGTTTTGAATGTAATTGGTTAAATCTGAACACAGCCACACCCCCAGTTATAAAAGTGTGCACACTTATGCAACCACATTATCTCAGTTGTTTATTTTTACTTCACCTCCCTGAAAGATGTCTGTTTGTTTTTCAATTGCATTGTACAGGTTATAGGTCACATTAAAGGTGGGAAAAGTTGTGAAATGATTTGTCTTGCTGACATTTTTTTACATCACAAAAACCTGGCATTTGAACAGGGGTGTGTAGACTTTTTATATCCACTGTACAAATAAATACCTCTAATAGTGATGGGTACCTCTGTGAAGGCACCATTAATGTTGAAATACACACACTTACATATTGGAACAACATATGCTGCCTTTTTATTGCCGTCTTTTTACAGAGACGTCTTTGCTTACTTCAAGATGGCAACACCAAGAAACGTTATGCATGTCCAACAGTGTAATCAGAGGGTACAGGTGCTAAACAGACCTATCTGACCCCTATTTAAAAAAAAACATTGTGCATTATGAAGTGTAAAATGTAGCAGTGATGGCTCCTGAGACAGCGGATAACTTGTAACAGAAGAATGGCAAAAAAAATACTGCTTTCAAAATGAAATCAATTGGTGTTTTCAGTCCCCAGGCATTCATTAAGTTATGTTAAATGGAAAGGTGATAACACAATGCTAAACTTGCTCCTGTCCCAACTCTCTTGGAGTGTGTTACAGGCATTATATTTGGAATGTGAAAAAGTTGATTAGGTCATCATATGGTTTTCAGTTTTATTCAGATCAATCAGAATTTACTGATCACTGCTTTTGCATTTTATACTGTCTAGATTTTTTTTGGTATTGAGGTTTTTTTGGTATTGCATTTTAAAACTACATTTGAAGGTGTTTTTATAACCATAGGCATTTTTAAATGCAAGTAGTGAAATTTTGGATTAATTTTAAAATTTGTCATATGATGCTTGATAAATATATAGACAGTGCTATCACATGTGATATTTATAAAGCATTAATGGGTCCAAATACCACTTTTGCTCATGTCCCACAAATATGATCTTAAATGTTATGTAAAAAGAGTTAATTCAATTACAATATGAGATTATTTAAAATCTAATTGTTTCATATAAATATTACTTTATTACATATTAAAAAAAATTTTTCATTGTCATTTATATGATTTATTTATTTATTTATTTAAATCAGGACTGTAACTTGCATGAACCCACTTCTTTCTTTCACTTTTGTTGCCTGGGAATGCAGTACTACTAAAATATGACTGTTTGAGCGCTGTACCAGCTCTATAGTTGTATGGAACAGACATGATTTAATGCTTCTACAGCTTTTTAGGCTGTTACCAAAGAGGGTAGTTTGCTCTATAGTTACGCCACTTGTCTCATCACTCACACTTGGACACAGGAGAAAAGATCACTGATCGCTCTACTCAAATGGAATATGTAACTCCACATTTCAGGTGTTGTTAAAGCATGTTTGGCGACTCATTTTACTCTTCGCCCCTCCCTCTCTAATCATGACGTGATTAGTGTGCCCTCTTGTGGCAACAGCAGAGTGTCCCAGAGCATCAGCAGAGTATCAACCATTCCTTATAGTTTTATTGAGGAAGCGCTAATTCGCTTTTAACTCCACTACATCATGCAAAGTCTGTCATTCCTTTTGGCTTATGTGTGTTTAAAAATGTAACCTGTCAAAACGAAGTGTGAAGCAAGCACACCAATTAAGGCAAAGCGCACACTGTTTTGAGCTTGATTTGACCTGTTGGACATACTGGCCCAATGCAAGCATACGGTTCAACATCAGTGCAGTAGAGTAAAATTTTGGGAGTGCCTGTTCCAACATAAATGATGGAACTAACAAAATAACCTAATCTAACTCACAAAATGACTAATCCACAAAATAGAAATATGTACACACATGCAGTTGTGGCTGGCATGTTTCTATTTTCTGAATTTATACAAACATTTTTTCAGTTTATAGTAAATTAGATTTGGCTAGTTTATGTTTATGAACATAGACCTACAGATGCAATATAGTAAAGGAAAACTCATTTGTAAACCTGTTAAAAGCAAGTTTTTATTAAACTTGTAACAAAGTTGCAAATAAATCTTAAACTGAAACTTTATTTTACTGCATAGAATGATTATTTTATTCTGCTGTGGAGCTGCATGTCGCAGAAACCCTTAGCTGGCTTCTCTGGCACTTTGGTTTATAAACCATATTACATGTTTCCACTCATTTTCCGCCTGGTTGTAGTTGCTGCCAACCAGAGGACCATCAAGCAAGCGATGTTAAAGCTTTTACCCAACTCGGAAACAAATTACAAATTCTCTCACAACTTTTATTGCCAAGGATTTGCGTCCAACTCCCCCAGTCTCTACAACGAGACCAAAATCGAATCACTGAAGAAAATGGGTAGGATGTAACGTGATGTGCGGACACCCATTGCCACGGAATCTTATTTCACCGTAACAGCACATTTTATCGCAGATGAGTGGCAGCCTGTGTCTCATGTGCTCCAAACAAGAGCAATGAATGCCCTCCGAATCGTAATCGAATTGTGGAGATTCCCACCCCTCAAATATATATATACATATATATATATATTACACAACCCCAATTCCAATGAAGTTGGGATGTTGTGTAAAACATAAATAAAAACAGAATACAATGATTTGCAAATCCTTTTCAACCTATATTCAATTGAATGCACTACAAAGACAAGATATTTAATGTTCAAACAGATAAACTTTATTGTTTTTTGCAAATATTCACTCATTTTGAAATTGATGCCTGCAACACGTTCCAAAGAAGTTGGGACAGGGGCATTTTTACCACTGTGTTACATCACCTTTCCTTTTAACAGCACTCAATAAGCGTTTGGGAACTGAAGACACTAATTGTTAAAGCTTTGTAGGTGGAATTCTTTCCCATTCTTGCTTGATGTACAGCTTCAGTTAATCAACAGTCCGGGGTCTCCGTTGTCGTATTTTGCGCTTCATAATGCGCCACACATTTACGATGGGAGACGGGTCTGGACTGCAGGCAGGCCAGTTTAGTACCCGCACTCTTTTACTATGAAGCCATGCTGTTGTAACACGTGCAGAATGTGGCTTGGCATTGTCTTGCTGAAATAAGCAGGACGTCCCTGAAAAAGACGTTGCTTGGATGGCAGCATATGTTGCTCCAAAACCTGTATGTACCTTTCAGCATTAATGGTGTTTTCAAAGATGTGCAAGTTACCCATGCCATGGGCACTAACACACCCCCATACCATCAGAGATGCTAGCTTTTGAACTTTGCGCTGATAACAATCCGGACAGTCCTTTTCCTCTTTGGCCTGGAGGACACGACAACCATGATTTCCAAAAACAATTTGAAATGTGGACTCGTCAGACCACAGGACAATTTTCCACTTTACATCTTTCCATCTCAGATGAGCTCGGGCCCAGAGAAGCCGGCGGCATTTCTGGGTGTTGTTGATATGTGGCTTTCACTTTGCATGTTAGAGTTTTAACTTGCACTTGTAGATGGAGCGATGAACTGTGTTCACTGACAGTGGTTTTCTGAAGTGTTCCTGAGCCCATGTGGTAATATCCATTACAGAATGATGCCGGTTTTTAATGCAGTCCCGTCTGAGGGATCAAAGGTCATGGACATTCAGCGTTGGTTTTCTGTCTTGCTGCTTACTTCAGAGATTTCTCCTGATTCTCTGAATCTTTTGATGATATTATGGACTGTAGATGATGAAATGCACGTTGAGAAACGTTCTTAAACTGTTGGACTATTTGATCACGCCGTTGTTCACAAAGTGGTGAACCTCGCCCCATCCTTGCTTGTGAACGACTGAGCCTTTCAGGGATGCTCCCTTTATACCCAGTCATGACACTCACCTGTTTCCAATTAACCTGTTCACCTATGGAATGTTCCAAAGAGTTGTTTTTTTTTAGCATTCCTCAACTTTCCCAGTCTTTTGTTGCCCCTGTCCCAACTTCTTTGAAACGTGTTGCAGGCATCAAATTCAAAATGAGTGAATATTTGCAAAAAACACTAAGGTTTATCCGTTTGAACATTAAATAGCTTGTCTTTGTAGTGTATTCAATTGAATATAGGTTGAAAAGGATTTTCTGTTTTTATTTGTTTCACACAACATCCCAGCTTCATTGGAATTGGGGTTGGAAGTGGTCAAAGGCATGCGTGTATTGTGTATTTTACAATGGCTCCGACCATGGCTCACTCAATCAGATTTTAGGAACAGGAACTACAGGAACTATCCCTTTTATAAATGGTCAGTAGGTAACAGCTGACAGACCCTCTCTTGGCTAAAATAAGCACAACACAAAACATCTGCCAGGCCTTTCTTAGGAGTTTCTAATATGTTTCTAATTCACAGTTTTAAAAGAGGGACATTTCCAGGGACAGGCCAGAGAACGTGTTTAGAGAAGAATTACCACTCTACAATGTCTTTCAGGCTTCTCAAATGTTATAGGGCGCTGTCAAGCAAGTGAAAAATGAATGGGTTGATGTGGAGCATTTGAGCAAAATCCTAATTTTTAATGTTTAAACATTTATAATGCTAAGGAATGCATTGAATTCTTGAACACAGAACAGCATAACATTTTTATGTTAGCATAACATTGCTGTTTTGTTTTTTTTTATAGAAAAAAGGAAGCGTATTGATAAATTTTCTTTACCTGAAATACATCCTTCTACTTTCTGAAATTAAAGGAAAGTTCTGGGCAAGTGATGTAAAAAATAATTTCTAATTTTTAGTTGTCCATTTACTCCCCTTGAGTGTTTTGTCTAGTTAAGATGGTTCTGTAATACTGTTTTCTTATCTGGAGCTAGGATAAAATTATGAACTTAAGAACGGTTGTTCTGTAATAGCTACTTTTTCGAAATCCAGTCCTAACTGAAGTTGTCATGGTAACTAAACATATAAGTTAAGATTAAAGTATTTCTGTGATACAGCCCCACATATCTATATATCCAGATATGTTGAAGTGTAAATTTTCATGCGGTGTACTTGTTTTTTCACATGACTGTAGTTGTTTTATCAAGCAGTAACTTGCATGTTGTTTGGTAGTGACTAGTATTTTTTTTCTAAATTTTGAAACTCCTCTCCATCAGGTAAAGTGATCATGCATGACCCATTTGCTATGCGCCCTTTCTTCGGCTACAACTTTGGTGACTACCTGGCCCACTGGCTAAGCATGGAGACAAGGAAAAAACCCACCCAGCTCCCCAAGATCTTCCATGTGAACTGGTTCAGGAAAGATCCTGAGACCAATTCCTTTCTGTGGCCTGGTTTTGGTGAGAATGCTCGGGTCCTTGAGTGGATCTTCCGAAGATGCAGCCGGACCACTGAAGATGAAGCTGCTAAAAAGAGCATTATAGGTTGGCTGCCTCAAGAAGGTTCCATCAACACAAAAGGCTTGGGGCAGAAAGTAGAAATGGGTGCACTCTTTGATGTTCCTAAAACATTCTGGCAGAAGGAAGCCCATGAGCTACGAGCCTACCTTACCCAGCAAGTGGGGGCTGACCTGCCTGAGCAGGTGGAAAGAGAGCTGAGGGCATTGGAAGAGAGAGTAAGAAATTGAGAAACAAGATGGTGATTCAGTGTATAGTACCTTAAACATTTGCTGCATTGTGGCAGTAGTCTAGTAAGGCACAGAGCTGAGTGACCGAAGTAACACATTTTTTAAAGCTATTTGTAATTCTGTACCAACCTAACAGACAGACCAGTCACATAAACATGGGAGGCATAGATTTACTCACTGAGAGCAGGAATTTTTTTTTTTGAGGAAATTTCATCTCAGTCTGTGATGTTGTATCTTGATGGCTTCCATTACACTTCCAAACACTCTGCGGGATGTTTACAAACTACAGTTCCAAGTATCGTCTTTTATTGTGTTCTTTCTCATTTACTTTACAAGAAATGAAAAACGTATAGGACTAAACTTAAAGGATGGAGTGTGTAATTCAGCTGATTTATTTTATAAATCAAATTGGTAATGGGGTTTAAGATCTGATCTGACTTAATAAACTACTTAAAATTTATCAGATTATTTACTTGGTGAGTGAATCAACTACACACATGCAACAAATATTTCAGAATAGTACAATAAGTCCAAATAGCGCAATAAGCATTTGTGATTTTATGTATGTCAAAGTCTTAATTTAATCCTTTGCAAAACACTCATTATTATTTACAGTTATCATCCAACACCTAGTTTGACTAAGCAACACAATTACCTAAATCAAGAGATTAAATTTACCAACAAAAAAAAAAAGGTAATGGCCAGGGGTTACTGCCCCCTTGCCTGGATATGTCCTTATAAAGTAGCTTTTATATTCATGTTTTCTTCATTTTCTTTTGCAGTTCTTGCTACAAATGATTTGTGTACAAAATTGGGATGCTGTGCAAAATGCAAATAATAACAGAATGGAGTGATGTGCAAATCATCGTCATTTATCGCTGTGTTGCATCAACTCTTCTTTTAAGAACACACTAAGTGTTTGGAAACTGAGGAGAAAAACATGCTCTAGTTTTGTGAAAGGTTTTCCCATCCTCGTTTGACATAGGAATTCAGCTGCTCAACAATTCAGGTCTGCTTAGTAGTATTACTAAGTTGTTTCCGTATCTCCTTTATTTCATATATTTGTTGTCAAATCATTTAATTAGTTGTGAGATGTTCTACCAGTTTTTTGTTTGTTTGTTTTTTGCATTACACAATTTTACCAGTCTTTTGTTTCTCCTCCCAACTTTTTTGAAGTGTGTTGCTGGCATCAAATAAAAATTGGGCATGGATTTTTCAAAAAAACAATTTCTGAGTTTCAATATTTGATATGTTGTCTTTGTGCTATATTTAATTAAATATAGGGTTTAAATGATTTACTTGTCAATGCATTGTTTTTATTTATTTTGCACAGCATCCCACCTTTTTTCTCTAGCTTGATGCAGATATGCACATGGATGTAACAGTTTTTCTGAGAGTTCTTGTGCTTATAAATTTATACATTAGCTCACAGCAGCTCACAGGTTAGTAAAACTAGCATAGACTGGTCTCCAGGAAAACAAGCATATCTTGTGTTTTGATGCTGGTATGCTGGTCAAGCAGTATGACTATACTGAGGTGACCAGCTAAAACAGCATACACCAGCAAAAAAACAACGCAGACCAACAAGCATGTCATGCTGGTCTGTGTTGTCACCCCCCCCCCCCAGAAGGGATGCTACCGGTACACTGGGAATTCTCTCAACTGTCCTGATTATCCACTCCAGTGTAGTCGTCTTGTCATTTTGTAGTCAGCGCCATGTTATGCCTATATTAGGAACTCCAGGTCTAAGGATCATTTCTCTATGGGCAGAATAGGGTTTTTGAAATATCGCCCTGTGTTAAATACAAATGTTCAGAACCCAATACGTTGTGTCCTGTGCACATCCTTCTCTCTAATACCAATGGATCCTCTGAATTACGAGGTCGTTAGAGTTGAAATATGAATATTGCTACATGTGAGCTAAAGCTACTGCGCTGAAATCACATCATTACACTGGCAGCCTCCTTAAGCAGGTTTTGGCAGTAAACATTTCCATATTCAGTCTGAGGGCAGATGAAAAGGAGTCAAGAAATTCCTGCAGTTCATCTGATGCTCACTGAAACACGATAGATCTGTCCTTTTAGCTTGATTTGAAGTGGTCTACAAATGAACCAAACTTTAGTCATTACATTTCGGTGAATGGATATGATGAAAATAGCCAGAATGGCTGCAGCGGACGTTGAACACGTTGGTAAATCGTTGGTAAAGTGCGGGTACTGCTTAAAAACGTAAAACATTCAAAGACGTGAGGAGCCTGTTGGTGTTGTTTATAAAGACTTTAAACCTACTGAAATAGAAAGCTAATGTGAAAATCAATAACTCACACTAACAAGTATACATCTAACCTGATCTGACAAACATACCTCAAACTTTAGACTGGTAAAATTTGCCTTTCTTGAATTGTATTTCATTTGTATGGAGTTTTTTTTTTTTTTTTTTTTTTTTTTTTTTTTTTTTTTTTTTTTTTATTATAAGTAATGAATTGCTGCTGTGAGTAGGCCATAAGACATACACATCTAAAGTCCTTTGTAGTTTACAAATACCCATCTTGCAAACCCTAATACAACCTTAAGTTTGATAACACATTCAATTTTTTTTTATGACATTTAAATTCCTACTGTGACAAATCCATATGACTTAGAGATCTAAAATCACTTGTAGTGTACAGAGATACACCTGACAACATACTATAACCTTTAGTTTGGTAAAATGTGCCTCAACTGAGTTTTAATGAATTTTTCTAGAAATAAATTGTTATTGTGACAGATTCACATGACTTAGCGATCTTGATAGTTTTACTGATTTCTGCTCTTACAAGATTTTCAAATTAGAAAATTCTTATTATGCTAAAAAATGTTTTTAAAATGAATAAAAATTTTGGTGGTACTGGTATCACATACTTTCTTCTGTTTGGCTAATTACATATAATGTGGAACTTGTAAAAGGTGGTTCCATGCAGACTGCTTTGGAATGATATCAGATGCTGTCCCTGATGAGGAAACAACATATCAATGTGAAATGTGTGAAACATGTAAAAAAACGTTCGGGAAGATGTATGTACTACAAAGTAAGTATTTTTAAAATAGAAACATTACAAAAACTAATTTGTAATTTTTAATTTATTGATAAAACTGAAATCTGAGGGAGAGACGTTGAGTGACTGGTGCTGGTGTTAAAGTTAAAAGAGTAAGTTAGTTATCCTGACTAAACTAAGGTATGATTTGGTGCTACACTTTGGTTTACATGCTTAAATTTGTATATCTGAAACAATTAAGGTTGGGTCAATTTCAGAATTCAGCATTTGTTGTATAAAATGAGTCTGAGCATCCACTTTATGAAAATATCAATTTATATATGATAAGGGGATTAAGAATATTTATTATAGCACAAGAAAACAGGGTATCACTAGAGGTCTATCAGACTAACGTTTTTGAATTCTTCTTTCACCCTCACTCATGCCCCTTTCTGCTTTAATCATTTCTAGCTTCAGGTAAACATATCAGATAATTACTCAGCTATCCCTGTAATCATTACCAGTTGACCAAAAATCAGGCACCTTTTCATTAACCCAGCTAATCTTATCAGTGTTAAGCCATTTTTGTCTACTCTCCATCCCCAAATCGTTTCATAGATCCAAATGTGCTTGCAACAAAATTATTAACAAAATTATTAACAGAACCTATTAGTTTCAAACAGAGAAAAGGCATAGGCACAATTCATTTAAAACATTGTCAGCACAATAATTTGGATAATCTGAACATTTTGATTTCATAAGCCAATCTTGATATTCTGACTTGGTTGAAACAATTTGTGTCTAACTCAGAAGCATCCCTGTCTGATTATAATACATATAAAGCTGGTTGGAAAGCAAGGGGTTTTGGAGTGGCCATTTACATCAAATCTATTATTCAAGTAAAAACTCGTAATTCAGTATCAAAAGAAAAATGTCTTGGCCCTAAAAGCAAGAAGAGGACACAAAAACAGTTTTGTGGTAGCTGGGATCTATAGACCTCCTTACGTACCCTTTCAACCTGTAGATGATTAAGCTGAATTTTTCAATCAATACATCAACTCAGAAATGCTTATCTTAAGTGATTTTATCTAAATAAGTTAACTAATGCACCTGATGAAGTGCCCCTCAATGATATAGCTCCTGCTGGATTAGTATTATCAATACTAAATAATACAATACCGTGGTCTCTTTACAATTCAACTAATGTTTACTAATACGGAAGTGCCCCTCAATGTTTAGCCCCTGCTAAAAGACAGTACAGGAGATGATAGCTTGGAGCCCTTTTTTTCTAAGGCTTGTGACTCAGTTTATTTTAGCACACATTATATGTATTTTTAATCAAATTATCTCTCCAATAGACAGCAACATGTGGCCCTGGGACAAAGTAAATCAGAGCTACTACCAATAACAAAGGGGGTCCCTCAGTGTTCAAAACTTGGACCAGTATTATTTAATATTTATATTAATGACATTGCCACCTCAATTGTTTGCAAAGTACACCTACATGCCAATGACACCCTCTTGTACTGCTTGACTAACTATACTGGCACCACGCTGGATAAACAACAGCATTGTTTTAATGCCCTGCAGTCAGCTTTTATAATCATAAACCAGCCTTAAACCATGGTGACGAGTGGACATTTGACCCACCACTTTTTGAGTTCAGGATGTGCACATACAAACCTCCGCTTTCCCTAAACTGCATGAAGCACTGTTGTATTCAATGTATTCCAAGTTTAAATAAAGGCTGATTAATGACTGATTTTTAAGGATGGGTAAACAAATAATCACAAATAATCAACCTTTCTAAAGCAGGCATTAAATGTTAAAATACATATAAACCCTATTGTTGCCATAAACCCCATTTAGTACAAAATCATATTTTGGTAGCATCAGTTAACACTCAAAAAATACATCAGCGTTAGAAGAATGAAATAATTATACCTCTATACCTGGATCTGTTGTAAACATTTGATTTTTATTCTTAATTCCCAGCACATTTTACAATTAAATAAAACACACCGGTTACCGGGGCCCCACCCTGGAGCCAGGCCTGGGGGAGGGGCTCGCCAGCGAGCGTCTGGTGGCCGGGCATTTACTCATGGTGCCCGGCCGGGCCCAGCCCGAAGGAGTTACACGAGTCCCCCCTCCCATCGACCCACCACCAATGGGAGGGGCAGTAGTAGGGGTTCGGTGCGTTGTGGATCGGGCAGTGTCCGAAGGCGTGGGCCTTGGCGTTCTGATCCTCGGTTGCTGAAACTGGCTTTTGGAACTTGGAACGTTACCTCACTGGCAGGGAAGGAGCCTGAGTTGGTGCGCGAGGTTGAGAGATACCGGCTAGATATAGTCGGGCTCACCTCAACACACAGCTTGGGCTCTGGGTCCAATCTCCTTGAGAGGGGCTGGACTTTATTCTTTTCTGGAGTTGCCCATGGTGAGAGGCGGCGGGCAGGTGTGGGCTTTCTCATAGCCCCTCGACTCGGTGCCTGTATGTTGGGGTTTTCTCCGGTGGACAAGAGGGTAGCTTCCCTACGCCTTCGGGTTGGGGAACGGGTCCTGACTTGTCTGTGCTTATGCACCGAACAGCAGTTCAGAGTACCCAGCCTTCTTAGAGTCCTTGGGAAGGGTGCTTGAAAGTGCTCCTCCTGGAGACTCTATTGTCCTACTGGGGGACTTCAACGCTCATGTGGGCAATGACAGACCTGGAGGGGTGTGATTGGGAGGAATGGCCTCTCTGATCTGAACCCGAGTGGTGTTCAGTTTTTGGACTTCTGCGCAAACCACAGTTTGTCCATCACGAACACCATGTTTGAACACAAGGATGTCCATAAGTGCACATGGCACCAGGACACCCTAGGCCGCAGTTCAATGACTGACTTTGTAGTCGTGTCATCGGACTTGCGGCCATGTGTTTTGGACACTCGGGTAAAGAGAGGAGCTGAGCTGTCAACTGATCACCACCTGGTGGTGAGTTGGATCAGGTGGTGGGGGAAGATGCCGGTCAGACCAGGCAAGCCCAAACGTATAGTGAGGGTTTGCTGGGAACGTCTAGCAGAAGAACCTGTCAGATTGATCTTCAACTCACACCTCCGTCAGAACTTTGACCAGATATTGGGGGAGGTGGGGGACATTGACTCAGAATGATCCATGTTCCGTTCCCCCATTGCTGAAGCGGCTGACTGTAGCTGTGGCCGTAAGGTAGTTGGTGCCTGTCGGGGCGGTAATCCTCAAACCCGGTGGTGGACACCCCAGGTGAGAGATGCCGTCAAGCTGAAGAAGGAGTCCTACCGGGCATGGTTGGCCTGTGGGACACCAGAGGCAGCTGGCAGGTATCGACAGGCCAAGCGATCTGCTGCTTCAGTTGTCGCCAAGGCAAAAACCTGTGTATGGGAGGAGTTTGTTGAGGCCTTGGAAAGTGACTAAGTCGGCTCCGAAAAGATTCTGGCAAACCGTCAGGCGACTCAGAAGGGGAAAGCAGTGTGCCACTAGCACTGTATATAGTGGAGATGGTGTGCTGCTGACTTCGACTGAAGACATCATTGGGCGGTGGAAGGAATACTTTAAGGACCTTCTCAATCCCACCGACACGTTCTCCAGTGAGGAGGCTGAGTCTGGGGACATGGGAATAGGCTTGTCCATTACTGACGCTGAAGTCGGTAAGGTAGTTAAGAAGCTCCTTGGTGGCAAGGCTCCAGGGGTGGATGAGATCCGCCCTGAGTTCCTCAAGGCTCTGGATGTTGTGGGGCTGTCTTGGCTGACACGCCTTTTCAACATTGCGTGGACATCGGGGGCGGTGCCACTGGATTGGCAGACTGGGGTGGTGGTGCCTCTTTTTAAAAAAGGGGACCGGAGGGTGTGTTCCAACTACAGGGGAATCACACTCCTCAGCCTCCCTGGCAAGGTCTATGCAGGGGTCCTGGAGAAGAGAGTCCGGCTTATAGTCGAACCTCGGATCCAGGAGGAACAGTGCGGGTTCCGCCCTGGTCGTGGAACACTGGACCAACTCTTCACCCTCTCCAGGATTCTGGAGGGTTCATGGGAGTTTGCCCAACCAGTCCACATGTGCTTTGTGGATCTGGAGAAGGCATTTGACTGTGTTCCCCGGGGTATTCTGTGGGAGGTGCTTCGGGAGTACGGGGTACATGGCTCTTTGCTACGAGCCATTCAGGCCCTGTACAAACAAAGCTGGAGTTTGGTTCGCATAGCCGGCAGTAAGTCAGACTCATTCCCAGTGAGAGTTGGACTCTGTCAGGGCTGCCCTTTGTCACCGATTCTATTCATAATTTTTATGGATAGAATTTCTAGGCGCAGTCAAGGGATGGAGGGTGTCCGGTTTGGTGACCTCAGGGTCACATCGCTGCTGTTTGCAGATGATGTGGTCCTATTGGGGACATCAGGCCGCGAACTTCAGCTTTCGCTGGATCGGTTTGCAGCCGAGTGTGAAGCGGCTGGGATGAGAATCAGTACCTCTAAATCCGAGACCATGGTTCTCAGGCGGAAAAGGGTGGAGAGCCCTCTCTGGGTCGGGGATAGGCTCTTGCCTCAAGTGGAGGAGTTCAAGTATCTCGGGGTCTTGTTCACGAGTGATGGTACAAGGGAGCGGGAGATTGACAGGCGGATTGGTGCTGGGTCAGCAGTGATGCGGGCTCTTTACCGGTCTGTTGTGGTAAAGAAAGAGCTGAGCCATAATGCAAGGCTCTCGATTTACTGGTCGATCTACGTTCCCGCCCTCACCTATGGTCATGAGCTTTGGGTAATGACCGAAAGAATAAGATTGCGAATACAAGCAGCTGAAATGAGTTTCCTCACCGCAGGGTGTCTGGACTCTCCCTTAGAGATAGGGTGAGAAGTTCAGTCATCCGGGAGGGACTCGGAGTAGAGCCGCTGCTTCTTCACGTCGAGAGGAGCCAGCTGAGGTGGTTCGGGCATCTGGTTAGGATGCCTCCTGGACGCCTCCCTCGGGAGGTGTCACAGGCGAGTCCATCTGGGAGGAGACCCCGGGGAAGACCCAGGACACGCTGGCGCGACTATATCACCCAGCTGGCCTGGGAGCGCCTCGGAATCCCCCTTGGAGAGCTGGTGGAAGTGGCTGGGGAAAGGGAGGTCTGGGCTTCATTGCTTAGGATGCTGCCCCCGCGACCCGAACCCCAGAGAAGCGGAAGATAATGGATGGATGGATGGACATTATGGTTGTGACCACAACAGCTGAAATATTATGTATGTATGAAAAAACTTTCTTGTGCTAGAGTGGTCTCATGACAAAGGGAATAAACAGGGAATGATGCAGATGCAGTCTTCAGAATGTTAGCTAACTGTTAGCTTTTTTTTTTTTTAGACTTTTATGGTGGTGACAAAAAATCAAGACAGATTTGTCTGTCTACAAATGTGAGTAAAGGTGGATTACATATTTATCCCTCTTTCATATAATGTAATTTAAAATGAGCACAACTGTTTGGTCCAGTGCAGACGTTTTATTACATAAGATGAAAAGAAATTGAGATATTTTGTGGCAGAAATAGGAAACATTGTGGTTTTAACCTACAACATTAGAACAAAAATAAATAGTGCACTGTGATCTTACCTGTGAGAGTATGTTAGCTTAACCGTTTCCAAGCCTCTCCTGATTCTAGTATTTAGTTTCAAAATCAGAATCAAGCTTTATTGGCCAGGTATGCACATACACATACAAAAGAATCACACACACAGTCACACCTGTACACCTTGTGTTGCGCAATGTATATGTAATATCTTGAAAAGCAGCAGTTAAAGGGTGTTTAGTGGGTGTATAAGGGATAAATAAGGTAACATGTCAGATAGGTGGGGTAATAGAAGAACGCACTGGCAGGAATGTGATGAGTCAGTAGAGATTTTCTTTGCATACTTCCTGGTTCTGGAAGCATGCAGTTACAGCAATGTGGGCAGCTTAATCCCAATTATCCTCTCTGCAGACCTGATGATGCGTTGTAGTCTGTGGAGGTTGTGCTTGGTGGCTGAGTGACACCACACTGTGAGGGACGTGGTGAAGATAAACTATGATGGCTGTGTAGAACCACACCATCAGCTCCTGGGGCAGGTTGAACTTCCTCAGCTGACGCAGCAAGTGCAGCCTCTGCTGGGTTGGTGGAAATGATGTTGTGGTCCCATTTCAGGTCCCTGATGATTGCTGTGCCCAGGAACTTGCAGGGCTCCACTGCCATCACAGTTCTGTCCAGGATTGTGAGTGCTGGAGGGCTTCTCCTGCAGTCCACTGTCACCTTCACTGTTTTCATTGTATTCATCACCAGATTGTTGTGGTTGATCCAAAGGACCACCTGTTCATCCACTCATCTGTAAGCAGACCATCAAGGATGAGACCAATGACTTTAGTGTCATTCGCAAACTTCAAGATTTTGTGTGAGGGGTCCGTGAGTTACAATCTTTTTTGCAGCTCTTTAAGGCAGGCTGAATAGGTGGCTGAATAACAGGAATTTGTGAATTTGTGCTGAATTGAGTATGCTGGGCTTTTCAAACCTGCAGTAAAAGGTGTTAAGCTCCTCAGCCATTACTATTACCCATTGTCCCCCATTCTTTTTAACTGGTGATGTTCTGCAGGTACTTTCAGATAATTGATGGCTTGTTTGTGGACATCATACTACTCAGCTTGTTGTTCTGTAGCTCTTTTTTGCAGCTCTGATTTCTTTATTCAGTGTGTTCCTTGCCTGATTGTACAAAGCCCAATCTCCATTTCTATACGCTGCTTCTTTAGACCTGTGCAACTTTTTTAGTTTTGCATTAAACCAGGGCTTGTCGTTGTTATATTTAAAGTGACTTTAAAAAATGTAATGTGTATAACTATTCTGTATTCTCGATATAAATTCCAGTATAGTGTTTTTTGCTGTTTTTTGCAGGCCGATTGGTCTGATGTTCAGTTACAAAAGATCTTGACAGCACATTTGATGATGGTTTTCCCGAGACTCAAAGTTGTTTAGTCAGAGGAAAGATGCCGTTCTGGTCCTAAAATGTACCCCACAGCCTGCCTAGTGTTGATAAACATATATTTCCACTTCAGTTAACTTGAAAACGAAAAAGCAAAGTGGGAAATGAAAAGTACATCACCAGCACATGGCTCCTGTGTTCGCTTCCATTTGCCTTTTTATTCTGACACTTAAAGGGCATCCACACCAAAAACTGAATTGCAAACTGTCACTTTGCTGTTGATTTATCCATTTTGTATTTTCATTTTTATATTGTGAGATATGCAGCCTATTGCTATGAAAAAGCATAATAAGCAAAATAAGAACAAAAACATTGAATTTTGATTTTAGTTTTGACATGTATTATGCATTTCATATAGAAAAGTCAAAGCCAAAGTGAAGCTTGGCTTTTCTTTTCTCTCTTAGCTTTTCCATTTTAGATATGGCCGTGAAATACCAGAATAATGACTAAAATTTTAAAATGACTAGAGTGTCTCATTTAACCACCTACCTCAAAATCATAGAACCGATTACAAGTGTCTGTTGGTTCCTGGTGGTTTTCAGTAGTCGCCAATTACTGTTTGCAAGCAAAAACATCAGGTCTTACTAACGGCCCTGCAAACACAACGTACTATGACAACGTACTGTTTTGGTGCCCACAACGTTGTCTACTTTATGCTCTCTACAATGTCACAATGTTGAGTGTAATTACTCAAAGCTGTGACAGCATTGTCTCACAACTTTCTAGGAGACAGCAAAAGTAATCAGTACTATATTGACTGTATGTAGTCACAACCTCCTAGAAACCTTAATAACTTCTGTTTTAATCCATATTATGGTTGTTCATAAGTGCTTTGTCTTCAGCATTGCTTTCATGAGTTTCAGTGGTAGCCTTTTTGTTCTCTCTGTGAATAAACTCGACACTGAGTGCGTATACATTCACTTAATAATCCAATCATAACTGGATTTCTGCAGTTATCCAAATTATTCAAATGGTCATGTAAACACCATACTCCGATCTAGAATCCGATAAAGATCATTTTTAGATTTGCATTGAGACGCATAAAATCCTGCCACATTGCAAGTAAAACTAGAAAAGTGTACAGGTGTCAAAATGTTTCTTCTGACCACTCACTAAATCTAAAAGCCAATCACTGTTTTGAAAGATGTGTTTAGAGTGGCAATTTATATGAGTTTGAATAATGAGTTTGTTCTCTCCTACAGGAATCAGGGTCTGTCTCTAATTCTAATAGCTCCACACTGGCCATCCAAGCACTGGGTGGCAGAGATTGTCCAGCTTCTTGCAGGCCAGCCTTGGCCCCTCCCACCACAGAGAGACCTGCTTTCAAAAGCAGATGGGGAAATTTACCACCCACACCTAGACAGCATGGCTCTCTGGGCCTTGTCCGTGAGAGGTGGAATCTGAATGCTGAAGGCCTGCCTCCTGCTGTCATTGATACAATACAAAGCGCCAGGACCTTCTCTAAATGTTCATTGTATGGCAATAAATGGAGAGTGTTTGAGGATTGGTGTGCTCTGAGGAATATTACTTCCTTTCAGTG